>NC_054480.1:98604491-98961991 GCF_017639515.1 Carcharodon carcharias
ACCTTCCCTTCCCTCCCTCCCACCTTCCCTTCCCTCCCTCCCTCCCTCCCACCTTCCCTTCCCTCCCTCCCTCCCACCTTCACATCCCTCCCTCCCTCCCACCTTCACTTCCCTCCCTCCCTCCCTCCCACCTTCCCTTCCCTCCCTCCCTCCCTCCATCCCACCTTCCCTTCCCTTCCCTCCCTCCCACCTTCCCTTCCCTCCCTCCCTCCCACCTTCCCTTCCCTCCCTCCCTCCATCCCACCTTCCCTTCCCTCCCTCCCTCCATCCCACCTTCCCTTCCCTCCCTCCCACCTTCCCTTCCTTCCCTCCCTCCCACCTTCCCTTCCGTCCCTCTCTCCATCCCACCTTCCCTTCCCTCCCTCTCTCCATCCCACCTTCCCTTCCCTCCCTCCCTCCCTCCCACCTTCCCTTCCCTCCCTCCCTCCATCCCTTCCCTCCCTCCCTCCATCCCACCTTCCCTTCCCTCCCTCCCTCCATCCCACCTTCCCTTCCCTCCCTCCCACTCACCTTCCCTTCCCTCCCTCCCACCCACCTTCCCTTCCCTCCCTCCCACCATCCCTTCACTCCCTCCCTCCCACCTTCCCTTCCCTCCCTCCCACCCACCTTCCCTTCCCTCCCTCCCACCCACCTTCCCTTCCCTCCCTCCCACCCACCTTCCCTTCCCTCCCTCCCACCATCCCTTCCCTCCCTCCCTCCCACCATCCCTTCCCTCCCTCCCTCCCACCTTCCCTTCCCTCCCTCCAACCTTCCCTTCCCTCCCTCCCACCTTCCCTTTCCTCCCTCCCACCTTCCCTTTCCTCCCTCCCACCCACCTTCCCTTCCCTTCCCTCCCTCCCACCCACCTTCCCTTCCCTCCCTCCCACCTTCCCCTCCCTCCCTCCCACCTTCCCTCCCTCCCTCCCACCATCCCCTCCCTCCCTCCCACCATCCCCTCCCTCCCTCCCACCATCCCTTCCCTCCCTCCCACCCACCTTCCCTTCCCTCCCTCCAACCTTCCCCTCCCTCCCTCCCACTATCCCTTCCCTCCCTCCCTCCCACCTTCCCATCCTCCCTCCCTCCCACTATCCCTTCCCTCCCTCCCACCCACCTTCCCATCCTCCCTCCCTCCCACTATCCCTTCCCTCCCTCCCACCCACCTTCCCTTCCCTCCCTCCCACCCACCTTCCCATCCTCCCTCCCACTCACCTTCCCTTCCCTCCCTCCCACCCACCTTCCCTTCCCTCCCTCCCACCTTCCCTTCCGTCCCTCCCTCCATCCCACCTTCCCTTCCCTCCCTCCCTCCCACCTGCCCTTCCCTCCCACCCACCTTCCCGCCCTCCCTCCTACCTTCCCTTCCCTCCCTCCCACCTTCCCTTCCCTCCCTCTCCTCCCTCCCTCCCTCCCACATTCCCTTCCATCCCTTCCTCCGTCCCACCTTCCCTCCCTCCCTCCCTCCCACCTTCCCTCCCTCCCTCCCACCTTCGCTCCCTCCCTCCCACCTTCCCTCCCTCCCTCCCACCTTCTCTTCCCTCCCTCTTTCCCACCTTCTCTTCCCTCCCTCCCTCCCACCTTCCCTTCCCTCCCCTCCCACCTTCCCTTCCCTCCCTCCCACCTTCCCTTCCCTCCCCTCCCACCTTCCCTTCCCTCCCTCCCTTCCCTCACCTCCCTCCCACCTTCCCTTCCCTCCCCTCCCACCTTCCCTTCCCTCCCTCCCTTCCCTCCCCTCCGTCCCACCTTCCCTCCCCTCCGTCCCACCTTCCCTTCCCTCCCTCCCACCTTCCCTCCCCTCCCTCCCACATTCCCTTCCCTCCCCTCCCACCCACCTTCCCTTCCCTCCCTCCCTTCCCTCACCTCCCTCCCACCTTCCCATCCTCCCTCCCACCTTCCCTTCCCTCCCTCCCACCCAACTTCCCTTCCCTCCCACCCACCTTCCCTTCCCTCCCTCCCACCCACCTTCCCTTCTCTCCCACCTTCCCTTCCCTCCCTCCCTTCTCTCCCTCCCTCCCTCCCACCTTCCCTTCCGTCCCTTCCTCCGTCCCACCTTCCCTCCCTCCCTCCCTCCCACCTTCCCTTCCCTCCCACCCACCTTCTCTTCCCTCCCTCCCTCCCACCATCCCTTCCCACCCACCCACCTTCCCTTCCCTCTGACCCACCTTCCCTTCCTACCCTCCCTCCCACCTTCCCTTCCCTCCCTCCCTCCCACCTTCCCTTCCCTCCCTCCCTCCCACCTTCCCTTCCCTCCCTCCCTCCCACCTTCCCTTCCCTCCCACCCACCTTCCCTTCCCTCCCACCCACCTTCCCTTCCCTCCCACTTTCCCTTCCCTCCCTCCCACCTTCCCTTCCCTCCCTCCCACCTTCCCTTCCCTCCCTCCCACCTTCCCTTCCCTCCCTCCCACCTTCCCTTCCCTCCCTCCCACCTTCACTTCCCTCCCTCCCTCCGCCATCCCACCTTCCCTTCCCTCCCTCCCACCCACCATCCCTTCACTCCCTCCCTCCCACCTTATCTTCCCTCCCTCCCACCTTCACTTCCCTCCCTCCCCCCTTCCCTTCCCTCCCTCCCCCCTTCCCTTCCCTCCCTCCCCCCATCCCACCTTCCCTTCCCTCCCTCCCACCCACCATCCCTTCCCTCCCTCCCACCTTCCCTTCCCTCCCTCCCACCATCCCTTCCCTCCCTCCCACCTTCCCTTCCCTCCCACCCACCTAACCTTCCCGCCCTCCCTCCCACCTTCCCTTCCTCCCTCCCACCTTCCCTCCCACCCACTCACCCACCTTCCCTCCCACACTCCCACCTTCCCTTCACTCCCTCCCTCCCACCTTCCCTTCCCTCCCTCCCACCTTCCCTTCCCTCCCTCCCACCTTCCCTTCCCTCCCACCCACCCTCCCTTCCCTCCCACCCACCCTCCCTTCCCAACCTCCCACCCTCCCTCCCACCCTCCTATCCTCCCTCCCTCCCTCCCTCCCACCTTCCCTCCCACCCACCTTCCCTTCCCTCCCTCCCACCCACCTTCCCTTCTCTCCCACCTTCCCTTCCCTCCCTCCCTTCTCTCCCTCCCCTCCCTCCCTTCTCTCCCTCCCCTCCCTCCCTTCTCTCCCTCCCCTCCCTCCCTTCTCTCCCTCCCCTCTCTCCCTCCCTCCCACCTTCCCCTCCCTCCCTCCCTCCCAACTTCTCTTCCTTCCCTCCCTTCCTCCTTCCCTTCCCTCCCTCCTTCGCTTCCCTGCTTCCCTTCCGTCCCACATTCCCTTCCCTTCCTCCCTCCATCCCACCTTCCCTTCCCTCCCTCCCACCCACCTTCCCTTCCCTCCCACCATCCCTTCCCTCCCTCCCTCCCACCATCCCTTCCCTCCCTCCCTCCCACCATCCCTTCCCTCCCTTCCACCCTTCCCTCCCTCCCACCTTCCCTACCCTTCCCTGCCACCTTCCCTTCCCTCCCCTCCCACCTTCCCTTCCCTCCCTTCCCTCCCTCCCATCCCTCCCTCCCACCTTCCCTTCCCTCCCTCCCACCTTCCCTTCACTCCCTCCCTCCCTCCCACCTTCCCTTCCCTCCCTCCCACCCAACTTTTCTTCCCTCCCTCCCAAACACCTTCCCTTCCCTCCCTCCAACCCACTTTCCTTCCCTTCCCTCCCTCCCTCCTTCCCTCCCACCTTCCCTTCCCTCCAACCCATCTTCCCTTCCCTCGCTCCCACCTTCCCCTCCCTCCCACCTTCCCTTCCCTCCCTCCCACCTTCCCTTCCCTCCCTCCCTCCCACCCACCTTCCCTTCCCTCCCTCCCACCCACCTTCCCTTCCCTCCCTCCCAACTTCCCTTCCATTCCTCCCTCCTTCTCTTCCCTATTTCCCTTCCCTCCCTCCCACCTTCCCTCCCTCCCTCCCTCCCACCTTCCCTTCCCTCCCTCCCACCTTCCCGCCCTCCCTCCCACCTTCTCTTCCCTCCCTCCCACCCTCCCTTCCCTCCCACCCACCTTCCCTTCCCTCCCTCCCACCTTCCCTCCCTCCCTCCCTCCCACCTTCCCTCCCTCTCTCCCTCTCCTCCCTCCCTCCCTCCCACCTTCTCTTCCCTCCCTCCCTCCCACCTTCCCTCCCTCCCACCTTCCCTTCCCGCCCTCCCACCCAACTTTTCTTCCCTCCCTCCCAACCACCTTCCCTTCCCTCCCTCCAACCCACTTTCCTTCCCTTCCCTCCCTCCCTCCTTCCCTCCCACCTTCCCTTCCCTCCCACCCACCTTCCCTTCCCTCGCTCCCACCTTCCCCTCCCTCCCACCTTCCCTTCCCTCCCTCCCACTTTCCCTTCCCTCCCACCTTCCCTTCCCTCCCTCCCTCCCTCCCACCTTCCCTTCCCTCCCTCCCTCCCTCCCACCTTCCCTTCCCTCCCTCCCTCCCTCCCTCCCACCTTCCCTTCCCTCCCTCCCTCCCACCCACCTTCCCTTCCCTCCCTCCCTCCCACCCACCTTCCCATCCCTCCCTCCCACCCACCTTCCCTTCCCTCCCTCCCAACTTCCCTTCCATTCCTCCCTCCTTCTCTTCCCTATTTCCCTTCCCTCCCTCCCACTTTCCCTCCCTCCCTCCCTCCTTCCCTTCCCTCCCTCCCACCTTCCCTTCCCTCCCTCCCACCTTCTCTTCCCTCCCTCCCACCCACCCTTCCCTCCCACCCACCTTCCCTTCCCTCCCTCCCACCTTCCCTCCCTCCCTCCCTCCCACCTTCCCTCCCTCCCTCCCTCCCACCTTCCCTCCCTCTCTCCCTCTCCTCCCTCCCTCCCTCCCACCTTCTCTTCCCTCCCTCCCTCCCACCTTCTCTTCCCTCCCACCTTCCCTTCCCTCCCACCTTCCCTTCCCTCCCTCCCACCTTCCCTTCCCACCATCCCACCCACCTCCCCTTCCCTCCCTCCCACCCACCTCCCCTTCCCTCCCTCCCACCCACCTCCCCTTCCCTCCCTCCAACCCACCTCCCCTTCCCTCCCTCCAACCCACTTTCCTTTCCTTCTCTCCCTCTCACCCACCTTCCCTTCCTACCCTCCCACCTTCCCTTCCCTCCCTCCATCCCACCTTCCCTTCCCTCCCTCCCACCCACCATCCCTTCACTCCCTCCCTCCCACCTTATCTTCCCTCTCTCCCTCCCACCCACCTTCCCTTCCCTCCCTCCCTCCATCCCACCTTCCCTTCCCTCCCTCCCTCCCACCTTCCCTCACTCCCTCCCTCCCAACTTCCCTTCCATTCCTCCCTCCTTCTCTTCCCTATTTCCCCTCCCTCCCTCCCACCTTCCCTCACTCCCTCCCACCCACCGTCCCTCCCTTCCACCCACCTTCCCCTCCCTCCCACCCACCTTCCATTCCCTCCCTCCCATCCACCTTCCCTTCCCTCCCTCCCACCTTCCCTCCCTCCCTCCCACCTTCCCTCCCTCCCTCCCACCTTCCCTCCCTTCCTCCCAACTTCCCTTCCTCCCTCCCAACTTCCCTTCCTCCCTCCCAACTTCCCTTCCATTCCTCCCTCCTTCTCTTCCCTATTTCCCTTCCCTCCTTCCCTCCCACCTTCCCTTCCCTCCCACCCACCTTCCATTCCCTCCCTCCCACCTTCCATTCCCTCCCTCCCACCTTCCATTCCCTCCCACCCACCTTCCCTTCCCTCCCACCCACCTTCCCTTCCCTTCCCTCCCTCCCACCCACCTTCCCTTCCCTCCCTCCCTCCCACCTTCCCTTCCCTCCCTCCCTCCCACCTTCCCTTCCCTCCCTCCCTCCCACCTTCCCTTCCCTACCTCCCACCCAACTTTTCTTCCTTCCTTCCCACCCACCTTCCCTTTAATCCCTCCCACCAACCTTCTCTTCCCTCCCTCCCTCCCACCTTCCATTCCCTCCTTCCCACCTTCCCTTCCCTCCCTCCCACCCACCTTCCCTTCTCTCCCACCTTCCCTTCCCTCCCTCCCTTCTCTCACTCTCCTCCCTCCCTCCCTCCCACCTTCCCTTCCGTCCCTTCCTCCGTCCCACCTTCCCTCCCTCCCTCCCACCTTCCCTCCCCTCCCTCCCACCTTCCCTTCCCTCCCACCCACCTAACCTTCCCGCCCTCCCACCCACCTTCCCTTCCCTCCCTCCCACCTTCCCTTCCTCCCTCCCTCCCACCTTCCCTTCCTCCCTCCCACCTTCCCTTCGCTCCCCCCCACCCACCTTCCCTTCGCTCCCCCCCACCCACCTTCCCTTCCCTCCCTCCCACCTTCCCTTCACTCCCTCCCTCCCACCCAACTTCCCTTCCCTCCCTCCCACCCTCCCTTCCCAACCTCCCACCCTCCCTTCCCAACCTCCCACCCTCCCTCCCACCCTCCTACCCTCCCTCCCTCCCTCCCACCCACCTTCCCTTCCCTCCCTCCCTCCCACCTTCCCTTCCCTCCATCCGACCCTCCCTTCCCAACCTCCCACCCTCCCTCCCACCCTCCTACCCTCCCTCCCTCCCACCTTCCCTCCCACCCACCTTCCCACCCTCCCTCCCACCCACCTTCCCTTCTCTCCCACCTTCCCTTCCCTCCCTCCCTTCTCTCCCTCTCCTCCCTCCCTCCGTCCCACCTTCTCTTCCCTCCCTCCCTCCCACCTTCTCTTCCCTCCCTCCCTCCCACCTTCTCTTCCTCCCTCCCCTCCCTCCCTCCCACCTTCCCTTCCCTCCCTCCCAACTTCCCTTCACTCCCTCCCACCTTCCCTTCCCTCCAACCCACTTTCCTTTCCTTCTCTCCCTCCCACCTTCCCTTCCTACCCTCCCACCCACCTTCCCTTCCCTCCCACCCACCTTCCCTTCCTACCCTCTCACACACCTTCCCTTCCTACTCTCCCACCCACCTTCCCTTCCCTCCCACCTTCCCTTCCCTCCCTCCCACCTTCCCTTCCCTCCCTCCCACCTTCCCTTCCCTCCCTCCCACCTTCCCTTCCCTCCCTCCCACCTTCCCTTCCCTCCCTCCTTCCCTTCCCTCCCTCCCACCTTCCCTTCCCTCCCTCCCTCCATCCCCCCTTCCCTCCCTCCCTCCCTCCCCCCTTCCCTCCCTCCCTCCCTCCCCCCTTCCCTCCTTCCCTCCCTCCCACCTTCCCTTCCCTCCCTCCCTCCATCCCTTCCCTCCCTCCAACCCACTTTCCTTTCCTTTTCTCCCTCCCACCCACCTTCTCTTCCCTCCCTCCCACCCACCCTCTCTTCCCTCCCTCCCTCCCACCCTCCCTTCCCACCCACCCACCTTCCCTTCCAACCCACCCACCTTCCCTTCCCTTCCCTCCCACCTTCCCTTCCCTCCCTCCCACCTTCCCTTCCCTCCCACCTTCCCTTCCCTCCCTCCCCCATCCCACCTTCCCTTCCCTCCCTCCCACCCACCATCCCTTCACTCCCTCCCTCCCACCTTATCTTCCCTCCCTCCCACCTTCCCTTCCCTCCCTCCCACCTTCCCTTCCCTCCCTCCCCCCATCCCACCTTCCCTTCCCTCCCTCCATCCCCCCTTCCCTTCCCTCCCTCCCACCTTCCCTTCCCTCCCTCCCACCCACCATCCCTTCACTCCCTCCCGCCCACCTTATCTTCCCTCCCACCCACCTTCCCTTCCCTCCCACCTTCCCTTCCCTCCCTCCCGCCTTCCCTTCCCTCCCTCCCACCCACCTTCCCTTCCCTCCCTCCCTCCCACCATCCCTTCCCTCCCTCCCTCCCACCTTCCCTTCCCTCCCTCCCTCCTACCTTCCATTCCCTCCCTCCCACCTTCCCTTCCCTCCCTCCCTCCTACCTTCCCTTCCCTCCCTCCCTCCTACCTTCCATTCCCTCCCTCCCACCTTCCCTTCCCTCCCTCCTACCTTCCCGCCCTCCCTCCTACCTTCCCGCCCTCCCTCCTACCTTCACTTCCCTCCCTCCCACCCACCTTCCCTTCTCTCCCACCTTCCCTTCCCTCCCTCCCTCCCTTCTCTCCCTCTCCTCCCTCCCTCCCTTCTCTACCTCTCCTCCCTCCCTCCCTCCCACCTTCCCTTCCGTCCCTTCCTCCGTCCCACCTTCCCTCCCTCCCTCCCTCCCACCTTCCCTTCCCTCCCTCCCACCCTCCCTTCCCAACCTCCCACCCTCCCTCCCACCCTCCCTCCCTTCCTCCCTCCCACCTTCCCTCCCTCCCACCCACCTTCCCTTCCCTCCCTCCCACCCACCTTCCCTTCTCTCCCACCTTCCCTTCTCTCCCTCCCCTCCCTCCCTTCTCTCCCTCCCCTCCCTCCCTTCTCTCCCTCCCCTCCCTCCCTTCTCTCCCTCCCCTCCCTCCCTTCTCTCCCTCCCCTCCCTCCCTTCTCTCCCTCCCCTCTCTCCCTCCCTCCCACCTTCCCCTCTCTCCCTCCCTCCCACCTTCCCCTCTCTCCCTCCCTCCCACCTTCCCCTCTCTCCCTCCCTCCCACCTTCTCCTCCCTCCCTCCCTCCCACCTTCTCTTCCCTCCCTCTTTCCCACATTCTCTTCCCTCCCTCCCTCCCACCTTCCCCTCCCTCCCCTCCCCTCCCACCTTCCCTTCCCTCCCCTCCCACCTTCCCTTCCCTCCCTCCCTTCCCTCCCCTCCCTCCCACCTTCCCTTCCCTCCCTCCCACCTTCCCTTCCCTCCCACCCACCTAACCTTCCCGCCCTCCCACCCACCTAACCTTCCCTCCCTCCCTCCCACCTTCCCTTCCCTCCCTCCCACCTTCCCTTCCCTCCCTCCCACCCACCTTCCCTTCCCTCCCTCCCACCTTCCCTTCCCTCCCTCCCACCTTCCCTCCCCTCCCTCCCTCCTTCCCTTCCCTCCCCTCCCTCCCACCTTCCCTTCCCTCCCTCCCACCTTCCCTTCCCTCCCTCCCACCTTCCCTTCCCTCCCTCCCACCTTCCCTTCCCTCCCTCCCACCTTCCCTTCCTCCCTCCCACCTTCCCTTCCCTCCCTCCCTCCCACCTTCCCTCCCTCCCACCTTCCTTCCTCCCTCCCACCTTCCCTTCCCTCCCTCCCACCTTCCCTTCCCTCCCTCCCACCTTCCCTTCCCTCCCTCCCACCCACCTTCCCTTCCCTCCCTCCCACCCACCTTCCCTTCCCTCCCTCCCACCTTCCCTTCCTCCCTCCCACCCACCTTCCTTCCTCCCTCCCACCTTCCTTCCTCCCTCCCACCCACCTTCCCTTCCTCCCTCCCACCTTCCCTTCCCTCCCTCCCCCATCCCACCTTCCCTTCCCTCCCTCCCCCATCCCACCTTCCCTTCCCTCCCTCCCACCCACCTTCCCTTCCCTCCCTCCCACCCACCTTCCCTTCCCTCCCTCCCACCTTCCCTTCCTCCCTCCCACCCACCTTCCCTTCCTCCCTCCCACCCACCTTTCCTTCCTCCCTCCCACCCACCTTCCCTTCCTCCCTCCCACCTTCCCTTCCCTCCCTCCCACCTTCCTTTCCCTCCCTCCCACCTTCCCTTCCCTCCCTCCCACCTTCCCTTCCCTCCCTCCCTCCCACCTTCCCTTCCCTCCCTCCCTCCCACCTTCCCTCACTCCCTCCCTCCCAACTTCCCTTCCATTCCTCCCTCCTTCTCTTCCCTATTTCCCTTCCCTCCCTCCCACCTTCACTTCCCTCCCTCCCCCCATCCCACCTTCCCTTCCCTCCCTCCCTCCCACCATCCCTTCACTCCCTCCCTCCCACCTTATCTTCCCTCCCTCCCACCTTCCCTTCCTCCCTCCCACCCACCTTCCCCTCCCTCCCTCCCACCTTCCCCTCCCTCCCTCCCACCTTCCCCTCCCTCCCTCCCACCTTCCCTTCCCTCCCTCCCTCCCACCTTCCCTTCCCTCCCTCCCTCCCACCCTCCCTCCCTCCCTCCCACCTTCCCTCACTCCCTCCCTCCCAACTTCCCTTCCATTCCTCCCTCCTTCTCTTCCCTATTTCCCTTCCCTCCCTCCCTCCCTCCTTCCCTTCCCTCCCTCCCACCTTCCCTTCACTCCCTCCCTCCCACCTTCTCTTCCCTCCCTCTTTCCCACCTTCTCTTCCCTCCCTCCCTCCCACCTTCCCTTCCTTTCCCTCCCTCCCACCTTCCCTTCCTTTCCCTCCCTCCCACCTTCCCTTCCTTTCCCTCCCTCCCACCTTCCCTTCCCTCCCTCCCTCCCACCTTCCCTTCCTCCCTCCCACCTTCCCTTCCTCCCTACCACCTTCCCTTCCCTCGCCCCCACCCACCTTCCCTCCTCCCCACCCACCTTCCCTCCCACACTCCCACCCACCTTCCCTTCACTCCTTCCCTCCCACCTTCCCTTCCCTCCCTCCCACCCTCCCTCCACCCTCCTACCCTCCCTCCCTCCCTCCCACCTTCCCTTCCCTCCCACCCACCTACCCACCTTCCCTCCCCTCCCTCCCTTCTCTCCCTCCCCTCCCTCCCTTCTCTCCCTCCCCTCCCTCCCTTCTCTCCCTCCCCTCCCTCCCTTCTCTCCCTCCCCTCCCTCCCTTCTCTCCCTCCCCTCCCTCCCTTCTCTCCCTCCCCTCTCTCCCTCCCTTCTCTCCCTCCCCTCTCTCCCTCCCTCCCACCTTCCCCTCCCTCCCTCCCTCCCACCTTCCCCTCCCTCCCTCCCTCCCTCCCAACTTCTCTTCCTTCCCTCCCTCCCTCCTTCCCTCCCCTCCCTCCTTCTCTTCCCTGCTTCCCATCCCTCCCACCTTCCCTTCCCTTCCTCCCTCCATCCCACCTTCCCTTCCCTCCTTCCCTTCCACCATCCCTTCCCTCCCTCCCTCCCACCATCCCTTCCCTCCCTCCCACCTTCCCTTCCCTCCCACCTTCCCTTCCCTCCCACCTTCCCTTCCCTTCCCTCCCACCTTCCCTTCCCTTCCCTCCCTTCCCTTCCCTCCCTCCTTTCCTTCCTTCCATTCCCTCCTTCCTTCCCTTCCCTCCTTCCTTCCCTCCCCTCCTTCCTTCCCTCCCTCCTTCCCTTCCCTCCCTCCCACCCACCTTCCCTTCCCTCCCTCCCACCCACCTTCCCTTCCCTCCCTCCCACCCACCTTCCCTTCCCTCCCTCCCACCCACCTTCCCTTCCCTCCCTCCCTCCCTCCCACCATCCCTTCCCTCCCTCCCTCCCACCTTCCCTTCCCCCCCACCTTCCCTTCCCCCCCTCCCTCCCACCCACCTTCCCTTCCCTCCCTCCCATCCACCTTCCCTTCCCTCCCTCCCTTCCACCTTCCCTTCCCTCCCTCCCATCCACCTTCCCTTCTCTCCTTCCCACCTTCCCTTCCATTCCTCCCTCCTTCTCTTCCCTATTTCCCTTCCCTCCTTCCCTCCCACCTTCCCTTCCCTCCCACCCACCTTCCCGCCCCTCCCACCCACCTTCCCGCCCTCCCTCCTACCTTCCCTTCCCTCCCTCCCACCCTCCCTTCCCTACCTCCCACCCAACGTTTCTTCCTTCCTTCCCACCCACCTTCCCTTTAATCCCTCCCACCCACCTTCTCTTCCCTCCCTCCCACCCACCTTCCCTTCCCTCCTTCCCTTCCCTCCCTCCCACCTTCTCTCCCTCTCCTCCCTCCCTCCCTCCCACCTTCCCTTCCGTCCCTTCCTCCGTCCCACCTTCCCTCCCTCCCTCCCTCCCACCCTCCCTTCCCTCCCACCCTCCCTTCCCAACCTCCCACCCTCCCTCCCACCCTCCTACCTTCCCTCCCTCCCACCCACCTTCCCTTCTCTCCCACCGTCTCTTCCCTCCCTCCCTTCTCTCCCCTCCCTCCCTTCTCTCCCTCCCCTCCCTCCCTCCCCTCCCTCCCTTCTCTCCCTCCCCTCCCTCCCTCCCCTCCCTCCCTTCTCTCCCTCCCTTCTCTCCCTCCCCTCCCTCCCTCCCCTCCCTCCCTTCTCTCCCTCCCCTCCCTCCTCTCCCTCCCCTCTCTCCCTCCCTTCTCTCCCTCCCCTCTCTCCCTCCCTCCCACCTTCCCCTCCCTCCCTCCCTCCCACCTTCTCTTCCCTCCCTCCCTCCCACCTTCCCTTCCCTCCCTCCCTCCCACCTTCCCTTCCCTCCCTCCCACCTTCCCTTCCCTCCCTCCCACCTTCCCTTCCCTCCCTCCCACCTTCCCTTCCCTCCCTCCCTCCCTCCCACCTTCCCTTCCCCCCCTCCCACCTTTCCTTCCCTCCCTCCCACCTTCCCTTCCCTCCCTCCCACCCTCCCTCCCACCTTCCCTTCCCTCCCTCCCACCTTCCCTTCCCTCCCTCCCACCTTCCCTTCCCTTCCCTCCCTCCCACCTTCCCTTCCCTTCCCTCCCTCCCACCTTCCCTTCCCTCCCTCCAACCCACTTTCCTTTCCTTTTCTCCCTCCCACCCATCCTCTCTTCCCCTCCCTCCCACCCACCATCCCTTCCCTCCCTCCCTCCCACCTTCCCTTCCCTCCCTCCCTCCCACCTTCCCTTCCCTCCCACCCACCTTCCCTTCCCGCCCCTCCCACCCACCTTCCCTTCCCTCCCGCACCTCCCACCCACCTTCCCGCACCTCCCACCCACCTTCCCTTCCCTCCCTCCCACCCTCCCTTCCCTACCTCCCACCCAACATTTCTTCCTTCCTTCCCACCCACCTTCCCTTTAATCCCTCCCACCCACCTTCTCTTTAATCCCTCCCACCCACCTTTTCTTCCCTCCCTCCCTCCCACCTTCTCTTCCCTCCCTCCCTCCCACCTTCCCTTCCCTCCCTCCCACCTTCCCTTCCCTCCCTCCCACCTTCCCTTCCCTCCCTCCCACCCACCTTCCCGCCCTCCCTCCTACCTTCCCTTCCCTCCCTCCCACCCACCTTCCCTTCCCTCCCTCCCACCCACCTTCCCTTCCCTCCCTCCCACCCACCTTCCCTTCCCTCCCTCCCACCCACCTTCCCTTCCCTCCCTCCCACCCACCTTCCCTTCCCTCCCTCCCACCCACCTTCCCTTCCCTCCCTCCCACCCACCTTCCCTCCCTCCCACCCACCTTCCCTTCCCTCCCTCCCACCCACCTTCCCTTCCCTCCCTTCTCTCCCTCTCCTCCCACCTTCCCTTCCGTCCCTTCCTCCGTCCCACCTTCCCTTCCCTCCCTCCCACCCTCCCTTCCCAACCTCCCACCCTCCCTCCCACCCTCCTACCCTCCCACCCTCCCACCCACTTTCCCTTCCCTCCCTCCCACCCACCTTCCCTTCCCTCCCTCCCTTCTCTTCTCTCCCTCCCTTCTCTCCCTCCCCTCCCTCCCTTCTCTCCCTCCCTTCTCTCCCTCCCCTCTCTCCCTCCCCTCTCTCCCTCCCCTCTCTCCCTCCCCTCCCTCCCCTCTCTCCCTCCCCTCTCTCCCTCCCTCCCACCTTCTCCTCCCTCCCACCCACCTAACCTTCCCGCCCTCCCACCCACCTTCCCTTCCCTCCCTCCCCCCTTCCCTTCCTCCGCCCATCCCACCTTCCCTTCCCTCCCTCCCACCCACCATCCCTTCCCTCCCTCCCTCCCTCCCACCCTCCCTTCCCTCCCTCCCACCCACCTTTCCTTCTCTCCCACCTTCCCTTCCCTCCCTTATCTCCCTTCCCTCCCTCCCTTCTCTCCCTCCCCTCCCTCCCTTCTCTCCCTCCCCTCCCTCCCTTCTCTCCCTCCCCTCCCTCCCTCCCCTCCCTCCCTTCTCTCCCTCCCCTCCCTCCCCTCCCTCCCCTCCCTCCCTTCTCTCCCTCCCCTCCCTCCCTTCTCTCCCTCCCCTCCCTCCCTCCCCTCCCCTCTCTCCCTCCCCTCCCTCCCTTCTCTCCCTCCCTTCTCTCCCTCCCCTCCCTCCCCTCCCTCCCTTCTCTCCCTCCCCTCCCTCCCTCCCCTCCCTCCCTTCTCTCCCTCCCCTCCCTCCCCTCCCTCCCTTCTCTCCCTCCCCTCCCTCCCTCCCCTCCCCTCCCTCCCTCCCTCCCTTCTCTCCCTCCCCTCCCTCCCTTCTCTCCCTCCCCTCCCTCCCTTCTCTCCCTCCCCTCCCTCCCTTCTCTCCCTCCCCTCCCTCCCTTCTCTCCCTCCCCTCCCTCCCTTCTCTCCCTCCCTCCCTCCCAACTTCTCTTCCTTCCCTCCCTCCCTCCTTCTCTTCCCTGCTTCCCTTCCCTTCCCTCCCTCCCTCCCACCCTTCCCATCCTCCCACCCTTCCCTCCCATCTTCCCTTCCCTTCCCTCCCTCCCACCTTCCCTTCCTCCCTCCTTCCCTTCCCTCCCTCCCTCCTTCCCTTCCCTCCCTCCTTCCCTTCCCTCCTTTCCTTCCCTTCCCTCCTTCCCTCCCTCCCTCCCTCCTTCCCTTCCCTCCCTCCTTCTCTTCCCTCCCTCCTTCCCTTCCTTTCCCTCCCTCCCCTCCCTCCCTCCCACCTTCCCTTCCCTCCCTCCCACCTTCCCTTCCCTTCGCTCCCTCCCTCCCACCTTCCCTTCCCCCCCTCCCTCCCCTACCACCTTCCTTTCCCCCCCCTCCCCTTCCACCTTCCTTTCCCCCCCCTCCCCTTCCTTTCCCCCCCCTCCCCTTCCTTTCCCCCCCCTCCCCTTCCTTTCCCCCCCTCCCCTTCCTTTCCCCCCCACTCCCCTTCCTTTCCCCCCCACTCCCCTTCCACCTTCCTTTCTCCCCCTTCCACCTTCCTTTCTCCCCCTTCCACCTTCCTTTCTCCCCCTTCCACCTTCCTTTCTCCCCCTTCCACCTTCCTTTCTCCCCCTTCCACCTTCCTTTCCCCCCCCTCCCCTTCCACCTTCCTTTCCCCCCCCCCCCTCCCCTTCCACCTTCCTTTCCCCCCCCCTCCCCTTCCACCTTCCTTTCCCCCCCCCTCCCCTTCCACCTTCCTTTCCCCCCCCCTCCCCTTCCACCTTCCTTTCCCCCCCCCTCCCCTTCCACCTTCCTTTCCCCCCCCCTCCCCTTCCACCTTCCTTTTCCCCCCCCTCCCCTTCTTTTCCCCCCCCTCCCCTTCCTTTCCCCCCCTCCCCTTCCTTTCCCCCCCCTCCCCTTCCTTTCCCCCCCCTCCCCTTCCTTTCCCCCCCCTCCCCTTCCTTTCCCCCCCTCCCCTTCCACCTTCCTTTCCCCCCCCTCCCCTTCCACCTTCCTTCCCCCCCACTTCCACCTTCCTTTCCCCCCCCCCTTCCACCTTCCTTCCCCCCCCCTCCCCTTCCACCTTCCTTCCCCCCCCCTCCCCTTCCACCTTCCTTCCCCCCCCCTTCCACCTTCCTTTCCCCCCCCTCCCCTTCCACCTTCCTTCCCCCCCCCTCCCCTTCCACCTTCCTTCCCCCCCCCTCCCCTTCCACCTTCCTTTCCCCCCCCCTTCCACCTTCCTTTCCCCCCCCCCTTCCACCTTCCTTTCCCCCCCCCTTCCACCTTCCTTTCCCCCCCCCTCCCCTTCCACCTTCCTTTCCGCCCCCCTCCCCTTCCACCTTCCTTTCCCCCCCCCTCCCCTTCCACCTTCCTTTCCCTCCCCTTCCACCTTCCTTTCCCCCTCCCCTTCCACCTTCCTTTCCCCCCCCCTCCCCTTCCACCTTCCTTTCCCCCCCCCTCCCCTTCCACCTTCCTTTCCCCCCCCTCCCCTTCCACCTTCCTTTCCCCCCCCCTCCCCTTCCACCTTCCTTTCCCCCCCCCTCCCCTTCCACCTTCCTTTCCCCCCCCTCCCCTTCCACCTTCCTTTCCCCCCCCCTCCCCTTCCACCTTCCTTTCCCCCCCCTCCCCTTCCACCTTCCTTTCCCCCCCCCTCCCCTTCCACCTTCCTTTCCCCCCCCCCTCCCCTTCCACCTTCCTTTCCCCCCCCCTCCCCTTCCACCTTCCTTTCCCCCCCCTCCCCTTCACCTTCCTTTCCCCCCCCTCCCCTTCCACCTTCCTTTCCCCCCCCTCCCCTTCCACCTTCCTTCCCCCCCCCTCCCCTTCCACCTTCCTTCCCCCCCCCCCCCTTCCACCTTCCTTCCCCCCCCCCCCCTTCCACCTTCCTTCCCCCCCCCCTCCCCTTCCACCTTCCTTTCCCCCCCCTCCCCTTCCCTTCCACCTTCCTTTCCCCCCCCCCTCCCCTTCCCTTCCACCTTCCTTTCCCCCCCCCCCCCCTTCCACCTTCCTTCCCCCCCCTCCCCTTCCACCTTCCTTTCCCCCCCCTCCCCTTCCACCTTCCTTTCCCCCCCCCTCCCCTTCCACCTTCCTTTCCCCCCCCCTCCCCTTCCACCTTCCTTTCCCCCCCCCCTCCCCTTCCACCTTCCTTTCCCCCCCCCTCCCCTTCCACCTTCCTTTCCCCCCCCCCTCCCCTTCCACCTTCCTTTCCCCCCCCCTCCCCTTCCACCTTCCTTTCCCCCCCCCTCCCCTTCCACCTTCCTTTCCCCCCCCCTCCCCTTCCACCTTCCTTTCCCCCCCCCTCCCCTTCCACCTTCCTTTCCCCCCCCCCTCCCCTTCCACCTTCCTTTCCCCCCCCCTCCCCTTCCACCTTCCTTTCCCCCCCCCTCCCCTTCCACCTTCCTTTCCCCCCCCTCCCCTTCCACCTTCCTTTCCCCCCCCTCCCCTTCCACCTTCCTTTCCCCCCCCTCCCCTTCCACCTTCCTTTCCCCCCCCCTCCCCTTCCACCTTCCTTTCCCCCCCCCTCCCCTTCCACCTTCCTTTCCCCCCCCTCCCCTTCCACCTTCCTTTCCCCCCCCTCCCCTTCCACCTTCCTTTCCCCCCCCTCCCCTTCCACCTTCCTTTCCCCCCCCTCCCCTTCCACCTTCCTTTCCCCCCCCTCCCCTTCCACCTTCCTTTCCCCCCCCTCCCCTTCCACCTTCCTTTCCCCCCCCTCCCCTTCCACCTTCCCTTTCCCCCCCCTCCCCTTCCACCTCCCTTTCCCCCCCCTCCCCTTCCACCTTCCTTTCCCCCCCCTCCCCTTCCACCTCCTTTCCCCCCCCTCCCCTTCCACCTCCCTTTCCCCCCCCTCCCCTTCCACCTCCCTTTCCCCCCCCTCCCCTTCCACCTCCCTTTCCCCCCCCTCCCCTTCCACCTTCCTTTCCCCCCCCTCCCCTTCCACCTTCCTTTCCCCCCCCTCCCCTTCCACCTTCCTTTCCCCCCCCTCCCCTTCCACCTCCTTTCCCCCCCCTCCCCTTCCACCTTCCTTCCCCCCCCTCCCCTTCCACCTTCCTTCCCCCCCCTCCCCTTCCACCTTCCTTCCCCCCCCTCCCCTTCCACCTTCCTTTCCCCCCCCCCCCCCCCACCTTCCTTTCCCCCCCCCCCCCCCTTTCCTTTCCCTTGTGCTGACCAGTGTTGGTGTTTTTTCTATTGAATGTGCCTGTTTTTCTCCCCCCTCTATAACACCTTCAGCCAGCTGCTTGGATTTTAATCCACCTGTATGATTATGAACGAGGTTGTGGCCAGGACCTGGTGACGCAATGACGCGCTGCGTGCCGCTGACGCTGCACGGGGAGATATGGCGGAGCGGCGGCAGTCGGCGGTGCGGGACGGGCTGCGGGTTTTCATTCTCTGCCTCTGCTGGTACACCGTCAGCTCGGGCGGCAATGTCATCAACAAAGTCATCCTCAACCACTTCCCCTACCCGGTCACCGTCTCGCTCTTCCACATCCTCTCCATCTGCCTCTTCATGCCGCCGCTCATCCGCGCCTGGAACATTTCGCCAGCCGCCGAGCTGCCGCCCCGCTACTTCAGCCGCCTCATCCTGCCGCTCGCCTTCGGAAAATACTTCGCCTCAGTGTCGGCCCATATCAGCATCTGGAAAGTACCCGTGTCATACGCGCACACAGGTAGGGAGAGTGGACGCCATTAGTGCGTCTGCCAGTGAGGGGAAGGGGGGGCGGGGGGGTCGGGAAAGGGGCGGGGTGGGGGGGACGGGGAAGGGGAAGGGGGGTACGGGGAGGGGCGGAGCGGGGAAGGGGAGGGACGGGGAAAGGGAGGGGCGGGGTGGGGGGGAAGGGGAGGGGTGTGGGGAAGGGGTGGGGCGGGGGGGGAAGGGAAGGGAAGGGGCGGAAGGGATGGGGGGGGAAGGGGTGGGGCGAGGGGG
Organism: Carcharodon carcharias; assembly: GCF_017639515.1. Lineage (NCBI taxonomy): Eukaryota > Metazoa > Chordata > Chondrichthyes > Lamniformes > Lamnidae > Carcharodon > Carcharodon carcharias. The sequence continues at coordinate 98,622,345 of NC_054480.1, forward strand.
GAAGGGATGGGGCGGGGGGGGAGGGAAGGGATGGGGGAAGGGGAAGGGGGAGCGTCGGGGAGGGGGAGCGTCGAGGAGGGGGGACGGGGAAGGGGAGCGTCGGGGGGGAGTGGGGGGGGGACGGGGAAGGGGAGCGTCGGGGGGGTGGGGGGGGACGGGGAAGGGGGTGGGGAATGTGGGGAGTGTGGGGGGCGGGGGGAAGAGGAGTATGGGGGCAGGGGGAATGGGGAAGGGGGGCGGGGGAAGGGGTGTGGGGAGGATGGGGAAAATGGAGCGTCGGGGTGATGGGGTGGAGGAAGGGGGCGTCAGGGGGGAGGAGGAAGGGGGGCACGGGGGTGAGGGGGAGGAGGAAGAGGGGTGTCGGGTGTGTGGGGAAGGAGGAAGGGGTTGTCGCGGGTGAGGGGGTGGAGGAAGGGGGTGAGGGGGTGGAGGAAGGGGGTGAGGGGGGCGGGGAGGAGCAAGGTGGGTGCGGGGGAGGAGCAAGGGGGTGTCGGGGGTGGTGTGGAGGAAGGGGGTGTCGGGGGTGGTGTGGAGGAAGGGGGTGTCGGGGGTGGTGTGGAGGAAGGGGGTGTCGGGGGTGGTGTGGAGGAAGGGGACGTCGGGGGTGGTGTGGAGGAAGGGGGTGTCGGGGGTGGTGTGGAGGAAGGGGACGTCGGGGGTGGTGTGGAGGAAGGGGACGTCGGGGGGTGGTGTGGAGGAAGGGGACGTCGGGGGTGGTGTGGAGGAAGGGGACGTCGGGGGTGGTGTGGAGGAAGGGGACGTCGGGGGGTGGTGTGGAGGAAGGGGACGTCGGGGGTGGTGTGGAGGAAGGGGACGTCGGGGGGGTGGTGTGGAGGAAGGGGACGGCGGGGGGTGGGAGGAGGAAGGGGACGGCGGGGGGTGGGAGGAGGAAGTGGACGGCGGGGGGTGGGAGGAGGAAGGGGACGTCGGGGGGTGGGAGGAGGAAGGGGACGTCGGGGGGTGGGAGGAGGAAGGGGACGTCGGGGGGTGGGAGGAGGAAGGGGACGTCGGGGGGTGGGAGGAGGAAGGGGACGTCGGGGGGTGGGAGGAGGAAGGGGACGTCGGGGGGTGGGAGGAGGAAGGGGACGTCGGGGGGTGGGAGGAGGAAGGGGACGTCGGGGGGTGGGAGGAGGAAGGGGACGTCGGGGGGTGGGAGGAGGAAGGGGACGTCGGGGGGTGGGAGGAGGAAGGGGACGTCGGGGGGTGGGAGGAGGAAGGGGACGTCGGGGGGTGGGAGGAGGAAGGGGACGTCGGGGGGTGGGAGGAGGAAGTGGGGGTGAGGGGGAGGAGGACGAAGTGGAGCGTCATGGGTGGGGGGAGGAGGAAGGGGAGCGTCGGGGATGGGGGGAGGAGGAAGGGGAGCATCGGCTGGGGGGAGGAGGAAGGGGAGCATCAGGGGAGGGGGAGTGTCGGGGGGCAGCAGGAGAAAGCGGAGTGTCTGGGGGGAGGAGGGAGGTGTGTGTCTGGGGGAGGAGAAAGGAGGGAGGAGGAAGGGGATTGTCGGGTGAGGAGGAGGAAGATGAGAGTTAATAAAAGGCTTTTTGGCCTATTAAAACCTATCCCCCTAACTCTCCTATTGAAATCCCTTCCCTGTACCTTATCTCTTCTTTGATGAGTCTCTCCCGGTTATCCGAACTCTTCCATTTGCTCCTATTGCCTTAAATGGCAGATTATTCCATGTCATATTTGTCACTGAGTAAAAAATGAAAATTTCACCCTTGCATAATTCATTTTAACGTGTTGTTTTATGTCTTCTGGCCATATCATGCCTACTTTACTTTTGAAGTAATATTCTGAGATTGTGGAGCACATTCCTATTGGTTGTTGCTGGACTCTAGTACCTTTTTCAGCACAGTGTTTAAACAGCTGCTCTACTTTAAAATGTTAAAGCTATTGACTTAGAGTGTGTAAGTTACTGGGAGGTGCTTCCCATTTTCAATCAAGATTTTAAAAAGCTTCAAAGATTGTTAACGATCGAGTTCAATTTATAGTTACATTTTTACTTTGCAGTGGCTTTGCTTAAAGAAACTTTGACGAAATATTTTACTGATTGTGTTGGGAATGTGTAATATAATTGAAGTCATATCTTTAATAACATGGAAGGAAATAACTTGCCTTTTCATAACACCTTTCACAATGAAGGGACACACCAGCATAATTTGAAGCCAATCAGTAATTGAGGTGCAGTCACTCTCGACAAAACTTGTCCTCTGCCAGCACATAACTCCTCCTACAGCACTTGAGTTAGTTCAACTTGAGCAACTGCACCCTACAGCCACACTGTAAAGTTAAACAACTCCAGGAGCAACTTTGCTTTGGATTCCTTCCCTACCATCTAAAAGGACAAGGGCAGCAGATAGATGGGAACTCCGCCACTTGGAAGTTCCCCTCCAAATCACTCACTATCCTGATCTGGAAATATATCACCGTTCCTTCACTGTCACTGGGTCAAAATACTGGAACTCCCTCCCTGACAGCAGGGAGGGTGTACCTACACCACATGGACTGCAGTGGTTCAAGAAGGCAGCTCACCACCACCTTTTCAAGGGCAACTAGGGATGGGCAATAAATGCTAGCCCAGCCAGTGAAGCGCACATCCTGAGAATGAATTAAAAAAAATTCTCTAATCACACAACTGTGCTTACCTAGAAATAAATCAGGTGTTGGACACGGCCATGTTGCTGCATGTGTCAATGCTCTCTGCGTGCACTTACTGTCATTCATCGTAAGCCTGTCAAATTTTGGTGGCAACTCTGGTGATGTATTTGTAATGGTTCTGTCCTTCAGGGCTCTGTGGTATTTTGGAGAAGGGGAACTTTTTGGAGGCACCACTTCCAAATTGTGACCACTGGTTAGTGTTGTTCTGGATTAATGAGGACAGGACTGGACTTGGATCTAATGCTCTCCATTGTCAGAATGACCACTTGAATTAGATTATTAAAGAAGTACCAACAACTGTTCAACCAACTTCAGGAGAGGAGGAATGGGATGAAAAGAAATAAATGAAACACCCCTGATGGCTTATTATGTGAAGCAGCTAGGATTTTGAAGATGTGCAATGGAATGTGGAACAACAGAATGCTGTAGATGCAGGAAATCTGAAATAAAAATAAAGTGCTGGAAATACTCAGGTCAGGTGGAATCTGTGGAGAGAGTAACAGAGTTAATGTTTTAGGTTGATGATGTTTCGTCAGAATAGCATGTTGGACCTTACCCTAGAATAGTAAAATGGGGGTCAGTGCTGCTGTTTTTACCTGTGTGTTGGGGGGTGGGATCAAAATTGATTCTGGGACCCAATTACTGCCCTGCTGTAATTTGTTGCTTGTGCACGGTAGAGCAAGTTGGTGCAGGACAAAAACAGAAATACCTGGAAAAACTCAGCAGGTCTGGCAGCATCTGCGGAGAGGAGCACAGTTAATGTTTCGAGTCTGAATGACCCTTCAACAGAACTAAGTAAAAATAGAAGAGACATAAAATATAAGCTGGTTTAAGGGGTGCGGGTGGGACAAGGAGAGCTGGATAGAGGGCCAGTGATAGGTGGAGATAACAAAAAGATGTCACAGACAAAAGGACAAAGAGGTTTTGAAGGTGGTGATATTATCTAAAGGAATGTGCTAATTAAGGGTAGAAAGCAGGACGAGCAAGATACAGATAGCCCTAGTGGGGGTGGGGTGGGGGGAAGGGATCAAAGTAGGCTAAAAGGTAGAGATAAAACAATGGATGGAAATACACTTAAAAATAATGGAAGTAGGTGGGAAAAGAAAAATCTATATAAATTATTGGAAAAAACAAAAAGGAGGGGGAAAATCGGAAAGCGGGTGTGGATGGAGGAGAGAGTTCATGATCTAAAATTGTTGAACTCAATATTCAGTCTGGAAGGCTGTAAAGTGCCTAGTCAGAAGATGAGATGCTGTTCCTCCAGTTTGCGTTGAGCTTCACTGGAACAATGCAGCAAACCAAGGACGGACATGTGGGCATGAGAGCAGGGTGGAGTGCTGAAATGGCAAGCGACAGGGAGGTCTGGGTAATGCTTGCGGACAGACCGAAGGTGTTCTACAAAACAATCATCAGTCTGCGTTTGGTCTCTCCAATGTAGAGGAAACCGCATTGGGAGCAACGAATGCAGTAGACTAAGTTGAGGGAAGTGCAAGTGAAATGCTGCTTCACTTGAAAAGAGTGTTTGGGTTCTTGGACAGTGAGGGGTGGGGAAGTAAAGTGGCAGGTGTTGCACCTTCTGCGGATGCATGGGAAGGTGCCTTGGGAGGGGGTTGAGGTGTAGGGGGTGATGGAGGAGTGAATCGGGGTGTCCTGGAGGGAACGATCCCTGCGGAATGCCGCCGGGGGGTGAAGGGAAGATGTGTTTGGCGGTGGCATCATGCTGGAGTTGGCGGAAATGGCGGAGGATGATTCTTTGAATGCGGAGGCTGGTGGGGTGATAAGTGAGGACAAGGGGGTCCCTATCATGTTTCTGGGAGGGAGAAGAAGGTGTGAGGGCGGATGCTTGGGAGATGGGCTGGACACGGTTGAGGGCCCTGTCAACCACCGTGGGTGGAAAACCTCGGTTAAGGAAGAAGGAGAGACTAGGACCTGAGGACACAGCCTCAGAGTAAAGGGAAGACCTTTTAGAACAGAGATGAGAAGAAACTTCTTTAGCCAGAGAGTGGTGAATCTATGGAATTCATTGCCACAGAAGGCTGTGGAGGCCAGGTCATTGAGTGTATTTAAGACCGAGATAGATAGGTTCTTGATTGGTAAGCGGATCAAAGGTTACAGGGAGAAGGCGGGAGAATGGGGTTGAGAAACTTATCAGCCATGATTGAATGGCGGAGCAGACTCGATGGGCCAATTGTCCTAATTTCTGCTCCTATGTCTTATGGTCTTATGTCAGAGGAATTATTTTTGAAAGTTGGAGCAGGATGTTGGCTGATCCCATGAGGTGAGTCCTTCTCCAGCTGCTGCTCATTGTAACTGGCCTCTGATCCTGTTTTAATGGCCTTGTAATTTTAAATCAATTCTTTTAGTTTCAAACTCTATCATCCTGCTGTTCAGTCTTTGCTGGACAGGTTTCAGTTAAGTGCTAAGACTACTTGTAATTACGGCCATCCAGATGGTTATGGCAACTTCTCCTCCTGGAGTGTGAAGCCAGTTTCATCCTTCAGGGTGTTCTTTACTTCTTGCTACCATCTTGTATTTAGTGAAAACTCCCACTCTCAGTTGTTTTCACAAACACCTATGAACAGTAAAACCTATGAAGCTATCATTATTAAAGACAACTGTGGACATGAACGGCAGATGCAGCTCTGCAGGCTATGATATATTTCTCAGCCTCCAGTAGTTCATAGGCCGTTTAGTGACAGCTCACTTCCAAGCGTATCAGGCGCATAACTAGGAGTGGAGTAGATAAGGTAAATGATCGTCTCAGTGTTTACAACTTAAACCGATAAATTGATTAGAAACTGTGAAATTATTAGTTTTACCCGAGGAGTTTCTCTTTGAATCACCCATATTGTATAGGATCTTTGTCAGCTTGGCTCAGCGAGCACTCTTGTCTCTGAGTCAGAACGTTGTGGGTTCAAGTTTCATGCTAGAAACTTGAGCACAATCAAAACTGACACACCAGAGGTGCTGCACTGTTGGAGGTGCTGTCTCTCAGATAAGATGTTAAACCAAGGCTCTGGATGTATCTCTACTGAACGTAAGCGATCCTGTGACATTATTTAAAGAGCAGGCGAGTTCTCCTGGTGTCCTGTCCAATATTTATTTCTCAATTGACATCATCTTAAAAAAGAAAATCCTGACATCATTATCTCATTGCCGTATATAGGAACTTGCTGTTTGCAAATTGGCTGCCACATTTTCTATATAACAATTCTAAGGCATTTCATTGATTTTGAAATGCTTTGGGATGTCCTAAGTTCATCAAAGGTGCTATATAAATATGAACATATGAAATGGAACAAAAGTAGGCCATTCAACCCCTCAAGCCTGCTCCACCATTCAATAAGATCATGACTAATCTGTGTTTCGAATTCCACATTCCTATCTACTCCCGATAACCTTTGATTCCCTTGCCTAAAAGAATCTCTCCCTCCGCCTTAAAAATATTCAATGACCCCGCCTCCATCACCTTTGAAGGCACAGAGTCATAGAGGTCGACAGCACAGAAAAAGACCCTTCGCCCATCGAGCTGCGCTGGTCAAACAAGAATACCTAACTATTCTAATCCCATTTTCCAGCACTAGGCCCATAGCCTTGTATGCCATGGCATCACAAGTGCGCATCCAAATACTTCTTAAATGTTATGAGGGCTTATGCCTCTACCACCCTTTCAGACTGTGAGTTCCAGATTCCCGCCACCCTCTGGGTGAAAAAATTCTTCCTCATATCCCCTCTAAACCTCCTGCCCCCTACCTTAAATCCATGCCCCCTGGTTATTGATCCCTCCATCAAGGGGAAAAGTTCCTTCCTGTCTACCCTATCTATGCCCCTCATAATCTTATACACCGCAATCATGTCCCCCCCCCCCCCCAATCTCCTCTGCTCCAAGGAAAATAACCCCAGTCTATCCAATCTCTCCTCATAACTAAAACTCTCCAACCCAGGCAACATCCTGGTAAATCTGCACTCTCTCTGGTGCAATCACATCCTTCCTATAATACGGATTCCAGAACTGCACGCAATACTCTAGCTGTGGCCTAACCAGCATTTTAAACAGTTCCAGCTTAACCTCCCTGCTCATATATTCTGTGCCTTGGCTAATAAAGGCAAGTCTCCCATATGCCTTCTTAACCATCTCCCATATGCCTTCTTAACCACCTTATCTACCTGTCCCGCTACCTTAAGGGACGGGTGCACACCAAGTCCCTCTGATCCTCAGTTCTTCCAAGGGACCTACCATTCATCGTATATTCCCGTGCCTTGTTTGTCCTGCCCAAATGCATCACCTCACACTTATCCAGATTTAATTCCATTTGCCACTGATCAGCCCATCTGACCAGCCTGTCTATACCCTCCTGTATCTAAGGCTATCATCCCCACTATTTACCACCCCACCAATTTTCGTGTCATCCACGAACTTACTGATCAACCCTCCTACATTAAAGTCTAAATCGTTTATGTATACCACAAACAGCAAGGGACCCAATATCGATCCCTGTGGAACCCCACTGGACAAGGCATCCAGTCACAAAAACACCCCTCAACCATCGCCCTCTGCTTCCTGCCACTCAGCCAATTCTGGATCCAATTTGCCAAATTGCCTTGGATCCCATGGGCTTTTACCTTCATTACCTTCATTATCAGTCTCCCATGCGGGATCTTATCAAAAGCCTTGCTGAAGTCCAAGTAGACTACATCAAATGCACTACCTTCATCTACACACTTGGTCACCCCTTCGAAAAAGTCAGTCAAATTGGTCAGACATGACCTCCCCTGAACAAAACCATGCTGACTGTCCTTGATTAATCCCTGCCTCCCCAAGATTAATTCTGTCCCTTAGAATTGCTTCCAATAGTTCCCCACCACTGAGGTTGGACTGACTGGCCTGTAGTTCCCTGGTTTATCCCTTCCTTCCTTCTTGAATAACGGTACCACATTGGCTGTCCTCCAGTCCTCTGGCATCTCTCCTCTGGCCAGACAGGTATTGAAAATTATTGCCAGCGCCCTTGCCTCACTCAACAGCCTGGGATACATTTCAACTGGGCCTGGAGATTTATCCACTTTTAAGCCTGCCAGACCACTTAGAACCTCCTCCCTTTCCATGCTAATTTCTTTAATTATATCACAGTCCTTCTGCCTGATTTCCATACCCATGTCGTCCCTCTCACTTGTGAATACCGACACAAAGTATCCATTTAGAACCCTACCTACATCTCCGGCTCCACCCACAAATTACCACTATGGTTCTTAATGGGCCCTACTCTTTCCCTAGTTATCCTCTTATTCTTAATGTACTTGTAAAATAACTTTGGATTTTCCTTTATTTTACCTGCCAATGTTTTTTCATGCCCCCTTTTTGCTCTCCTCATTTCCTTTTTAAGTTTCCCCCCTACACATTCTTTCCTCCTCTCAGGCTTCTGCTGTTTTGAGCCTTCGGTATTTGCCATAAGCCTCCCTTTTTCTCTTTATCCAATTCTGTATATCCCTTGACATCCAGGATTCCCTGGATTTGTTGGTCCCACCCTTTGTCTTTCCTGGAATATGTTGGCCCTGTACTTTCCCTATTTCCTTCTTGAATGAGACCCAATGCCCTGACGCAGATTTACCTAAAAGTAGCCGCTTTCTGTCCAAATCATATCTGATCTTATTAAAATCGGCCTTCCCCCAATTTAGGACTCTGAATTTTGGCCCATCCTTGTCCTTTTTCATAACAACCTTGAATCTAATGGAGTTATGATCACTATCTGCAAAATGCTCCCCTGATACCTCTACCACTTGCCCTGCTTCATTCCCTAAACTTAAGTCCAGGACCACCCCCTCTTTTGTAGGACCTTCTACATACTGGCTTAAAAAGCTCTCCTGGATGCATTTTAAGAATTCCACTCCCTCTAAACCTATCACACTATGACTAACCCAGTTAATGTTGGGGAAGTTGAAACCCTCCACTATTATTTTTACACTTCTCTGAAATTTGCCTACATATCTGCTCTTCTTTTCACTGACTGTTTGGGGGCTGATAGTACACTCCCAGCAATGTAATTGCTCATTTTTTGTTTTTAAGTTCTACCCATATGGCTTCATTTGAGGAGCCTTCTAAGATGTCATTCCTCCTTACTGCTGTAATCGTGTCCTTGATCAATATTGCGATATCCCCTCCTCTTTTACCTCCTTCCCTGTCTCGCTTGAGGACCCTATATCCTGGAATATTGTAGTTCCAAAGTCACACAACCCTTAGGAAAAAAAAATTCTTCTCATCTCTGGCAATTCCTAATTTTAAACAGTGCCCCCCTAGTTCTGGACTCACCCACCAGAGTAAACATTCTTTCCACGTCCACCCTGTCAATACCGTTCAGGATCTTATATAATAACTTCAATCAAATCACCTCTCACTCTTCTAAATTTGGAAACAAGCCCAGTCTGTCTAACCTTTCCTCATAAGACAACCCACTCATTCCAGGTATAAGTCTAGTAAACCACCTCTGAACCTCCTCCAATGCGTTTACATCCTTGCTGACAATGGAGACCAAAACTGTGTACACTATTCGAGATGTGGTCTCACCAATGCCCTGTATAACTGAAGCATAACATCCTTACTTTTAAGTTCAATTCTTCTCATAATAAAGGATAGCATTCCATAAGCCGCCTTAGACCATAAGACATAGGAGCAGAAATTAGGCCAATCGGCCCATCGAGTCTGCTCTGCCATTCAATCATGGCTGATAAGTTTCTCAACCCCATCCTTCCTCCTTCTCCCCGTAACCTTTGATCCCCTTACCAATCAAGAACCTATCTATCTCCGTCTTAAATACACTCAATGACTTCGGCTCCACAGCCTTCTGTGGCAATGAATTCCATAGATTCACCACTCTCTGGCTAAAGAAGTTTCTCCTCATCTCAGTTCTAAAAGGTCTTCCCTTTACTCTGAGGTTGTGCCCTCGGGTCCTAGTCTCTCCTACTAATGGAAACATCTTCCCCACGTCCACTCTATCCAGGCCTTTCAGTATTCTGTAAGTTTCAATCAGATCCCCCCTCATCCTTCTAACTCCATCAAGTATAGACCCAGAGTCTTTATACGTTCCTCATATGTTAAGCTTTTCATTCCTGGGATCATTCTCGTGAACCTCCTCTGGACCCTCTCCAGAGCCAGCACATCCTTCCTGAGATATGGGGCCCAAAATTGCTCATAAAATTCTAAATGTGGTCTGACCAGAGCCTTTAAAGCCTCAGCAGCACATCCCTGCTTTTATATTCTAGTCCTCTCGAAATAAATGCCAACATTGCATTTGCCTTCCTAACTACAGATTCATCCTGCAAGTTAACCTTAAGAGAATCTTGGACTAGGACTCCCAAGTCCCTTTTCACTCCAGATTTCTGTATTCTCTCCCCATTTAGAAAATAGTCCATGCCTCTACTCTTCCTACCAAAGTGCATGACCTCACACTTCCCCACGTTGTATTCCATCTGCCACTTCTTTGCCCATTCTCCTAACCTGTCCAAATCCTTCTGCAGCCTCCCCGCCTCCTCAATACTACCTGTCCCTCCACCTATCTTTGTATCATCTGCAAACTTAGCCAGGATGCCCTCAGCTCCTTCATCTAGATCATTAATGTATAAAGTGAAAAGTTGTGGTCCCAACACTGACCCCAGCGGAACTCCACTAGTCACCGGCTGCCATCCTGAGAAGGACCCCCTTATCCCCACTCTGTGCCTCCTGTCAGATGCCAATCTTCTATCCATGCTAGTACCTTGCCTCTAACACCATGGGCTCTTATCTTACTGAGCAGCCTCCTGTGCGGCACCTTGTCAAAGGCCTTCTGGAAGTCCAAGTAGATAACATCCATTGACTCTCCTTTGTCCAGCCTACTCGTTACCTCCTCAAAGAATTCTAACAGATTTGTCAGGCTGACCTCCCCTTGATGAAACCATGCTGACTTTGCCCGATTTTATCATGCACTTTCAAGTATTCTGAAATCTCATCCTTAATAATGGACTCTAAAATCCTACCAACAACCGAGGTCAGGCTAATCGGCCTGTAGTTTCCTGTCTTTTGCCTCACTCCTTTCTTAAACAGGGGGTTACATTAGCGATCTTCCAATCCTCTGGGACCCTCCCTTACTCCAGTGATTCCTGAAAGATCACCACTAACGCCTCCACTATCTCTTCAGCTATCTCCTTCAGAATTCTGGGGTGTAATCCATCTAGTCCACGTGATTTATCCACCTTCAGACCTTTCAGATTTCCTAGCACCTTCTCCTTGGTAATGGCCTCCATACTCACCTCTGCCCCCCGACTCTCTTGAACCTTGGGGATGTCACTCATGTCTTCCACTGTGAAGACTGATGCAAAGTGCCTATTCAGTTCCTCCGCCATTTTTTGTTCCCCACTACTACTTTTCCAGCGGTCCAATGTCCACTTTTGCCTCTCTCTTACTCTTTATATATCTAAAAAAAACTCTTGCAATCTTCTTTTATATTACTGGCTAGTTTACCCTCATATTTAATCTTCTCCCTCCTCGTTTCTTTTTTAGTTGTCCTCTGTTCGTCTTTGAAGGCTTCCCAATCCCCTGGCTTCCCACTGCTCTTCACCGCATTGTATGCTTTCTCTTTAGCTTTTATGCTGTCCCTGACTTCCCTTGTCAGCCATGGTTGCCTTGTCCTCCCTTTAGTATGCTTCTTCTTCCTAGGGATGAATTTTTACTGTGTCTCTCAAATTACTCCCAGAAACCCCTGCTATTGCTGTTCCACTGTCTTTCCTGCTAGGCTCATCGCATCTTCTTAATTACTTACTGTACCTGCATACTAACTTTTTGTGACTCATGCACTGGAACACCTAGATCCCTCTGCACCTCGGAACTCTGTAGTCATTTTCCATTTAAGTAATACTCCGCTTTTTTTGTTCTTCCTGCCAAAATGAACAACCTCACGTTTTCCTGCATTATACTCCATCTGCCAGATTTTTGCCCGTTCACTTAACCTATCTATATTCCGTGTGCAACCTCCTTTTGTCCTCTTCACAACATACCTTCATACCTATCTTTGTATCATCTGCAAACTTAGCTCTCATGCATTCACTCATCTAAGTCATTGATATAAATTGTAAAATGTTGAGACCCCAGCACAGACCCCTGCGGACTCCACTCGTCACATCCAGCCAATCAGAAAATATCCCATTTATGCATACTCTGTTTTCTGCCAGCCAGCCAGTCTCTATCCATGCTAATATGTTACCCCTTCATACACCATGAGCTTTTATTTTCCACAATAACCTCTCATGCAGCACCTTATCAGGTGCATTCTGGAAATCCAAGTACAGTAGGTCCACAGGCTTTCCTTTATCCATAGCACATGTTGCTCTTTCAAAGAACTCCAATAAATTGGTTAAACATGATTTTCCTTCCACAATACCATGCCGTCTCTTCCAGATTACTTTGTGTTTCTCTTAAGTGCCCGGCAATAAAGTCCTTAATGATCGACTCTAACACCTTGCCCACGACAGATGTCAAACTAACTGGCCTATAGTTTCCTGTTTTCTGCCTCCCTCCTTTCTTGAATAGAGGGGTTATATTTCTACCTTCCAATCTGATAGAATCTTGCCAGAGTCTAGCGAATTTTGGAAAATTAACACACTGCATCTTCTTCTTCATCTTCTCTTTTAAGACCCTAGGATGAAGCCCATCAGGACCCGGAAACTTGACAGCCCACAGCTCCATCAGTTTGCTCAGTGCTGCTTCCCTAATGATTGTAATTTCACCAAGTTCCCACCTCCTGATTTGTAGCTATTACTGGAATGTTTTTTGTATCCTCTGCGATGAAGAAAGAAGGAAAATATTTATAAATTTCATTGCCATTTCCTTATTTTCTACTATTAACTTCCCATTCTCACTCTCTAGAGGACCAACGCTCATTTTACTTTTTTCCTGTTTAATTACCTGTAGAAGCTCTTGCTGTCTTTTTTACATTTCTAGCTAGCTTCCTCTCATACCCGAATTTCTTACTTCTGATTAACCTTTTTGTCATTCTCTGCCATTCTTTATATACTGACCAATCATCTGACCTGCCGCTCATCTTTGTGCAGTTATGTGCTTTTCCTTAAGTTTGATGCTTTTCTTAACTTATTTATTTAACCAAGATGGTAGGTCCTCCCCTTAGAATTTTTCTTTATAGTAGGAATATACTTATTCAGTATTCTGAAATATACCCTTAAATGTCTACCACTGCTTCTCTTTTGATCTGTCCCCTACCCTAGAATCCCAGTTCAATTCAAGTAGCTCAGCTTTTATGCCCACATAGTTGCCCTAGCCATAGAGCCACTCTTCTCCCTTTTAAACTGAATGTAAAATTCAATCATATTGTGGTTGCTGCTGCCTAGGGGTGCCTTCACTCTGAGATCATTACTTAATACTGTCACATTACACAAAACCAAGTTTAAAAAAACCTGCTCTCTGGTTGGTTCCAGAAGGTGCTGCTCTAAAAAAAACTATCTCGAAGGCATCCTGTGAACTCCTCATCCAGGCTACTACTGCCAATCTGACTTTTCCAGTTTATATATAGATAAAAAATCACCCATGATTATTGCTGTCTCTTTTTATCACAAGCACCCATTATTTCTTGTCCTACTTCGTAGTTAGTTAGGGGCCTGTAGGCCGCTCCCACTAGTGACTTATTTCCCCTATTTCTCAACTCCGCCCAAACCGATTCTACATCCTGATCTCCTGAACCAAGGTCATCTCTAACTGATGCATCAATGCGATCCTTGATCAACAGTTCTACCTCTCCACCTTTTCCTAGCTTCTAATTCTTCTTGAATGTCATATACCCCTCAATATTCAGGACCCAATCCTAGTCATCCTGCAGCCATGTCTCCGTAATGGCTATCAGATCATATTTATTTACTTCAATGTGCACTATCAATTAATTTCCTTTGTTACAAATGCTGCACGCATTCAGATACAGAGGCTTTAGTTTTGTCTTTTTGCTATCTTTGTAACATTTAGTCTTGACTATTGGCGCATTCTAGGGTTTTATCTCTCTGTCCCTTCCTGCTATTCTGTGACCCTCATTTCCCATATTAGCATTATGGTCTCCTGCCTTGAATCAACCTCTTGATTTGTCGCATCTACCCAAGCTTGATCCCTCAACCCCCACCCCCCCCGTTAAGTTTAAAGTCCTCTCTACTTCCTTAGTTATGCATTTGGCAATAACACACATCCCAGCACGGTTCAGGCGTAGAACGTCCCAATGGTACAGCCCCCACTTTCCCCAGAACTGGTGCCAGTGTCCCACAAACCAAACCCAATTCTCCCACACCAGTCTTTGAGCCACACATTCATCTCTCTAATCTTATTTACCCTATACCAATTTGCTCGTGGCTCAGGTAATAATCCAGAGATTATTAATTTTCGAGGTTCTGCTTCTTAATTTGGTACCGACATGGACCATGACAACTGGATCCTCCCCTCCCACTGTAAGTTCCTCTCCAGCCCTGAGCAGATGTCCCGAACCCTAGCACCGGGTAGACACACAGCCTTGTGAATTCTTGTTCTTTGCTGCAGTGAATAGTGTCAATCCCCCTAACTATACAGTCCCTGACTACCACTACATTCCTGTTTGTTCCCCCCCAGCCTGTACGGCTTCCTGTATCAACCACATCGCAGGTCTCACTTTCGTCCACACAGGTTGCAAGCAGCTGAAACATGTTTGACAATTGCAAAGTCTGAGGCTGCTGGGTCCCATTACCTGCTTCACTCATGGTCACATCCTCCTGTCCCTCACTGCTGACCAAAACAAATATCCCCATTCTAAGAGGCATGACCATCTTCTGGAACAAAGTATCCAGGTGTTTCACCCCTTCCTTATCTTGCGCAGTGTTTGCAGTTCGGCTCCCAGATCAATAATCCTGATCCGGAATTCTTCAAGCTGCTTACACTTCCTGCAAAAGTGTTTGTCATGGATCATCTAAGCGTCCCTAAGGTCTCACATTCCGCAGCTGCAATTTAACACTTGTCCTGCCATTGTTACTTATGTTCTTCAGTTAACTTAATTTAATTATTCACTTTTTTTTGTTTTTGTTAATTGTTCACTTATTTAACTTAGAATAATTCCTATGTATGTCACACCTCTTGTCCGCGTTGCACCGAATTCCCACTTGAACCTAATTCGCAACTCACTTAGTCTCCATCTCATTCCAGCCTGTCTTTTTGTGTGCCCTTTACAGCACAGAAGGAAGTCATTCAGGCTATATCACACCTATGCCATATCTTTGAAGCTATCCAAATAATCCCATTGCCCTGCCATTAATAGCCCCATAATTTTTCCCTCCAATTATTTATTCAATTCGCATTGTTACTTTTGAATCTGCTTTTACCTGCTTTTCAGTCAGACCACAACAACTCAATTTGTTTTTTTTTAAAAAAGATATCCTCCTCACCTGTGATTCTTTTGCCAATCACCTTAAATTGTCTCATGGTTACCGGCCCATTTGTCACTCAAAACAGTTTTTCCTTATTTACCTTATAAAGACTATTCATGATTTTGAATGGCTCCATCAAGTCCACTCAAAGGAGAATAACCCAGCTTTTCCAGCTCCTCCACATGTATACCATACAAGTGCCAGGCAACGACCATCTCCAACAAGAAAGAATCTAATCATCACCTCCTGACATTCAGTGGCATCACCATCGCTGAACCCCCACCATCAACATCCTGGGGATTACCATTGACCAGAAACTGAACTGGACTAGCCGTATAAATACTGTGGCTACAAGGGCAGATCAGAGGCTAGGAATCCTGCGGTGAGTAACTGACCACCTGACTCACCAAAGCCTGTCCATCATACACAAGGCACAAGTCAAGATTGTGATGGAATGCCCTCCGCTTGCCTGAATGAGTGCTGCTCCATCGAAACTCAAGAAGCTTGACACCATCCAGGACAAGGCAGCCCACATGACTGGCACTCTTTCTATAAACATTCACCCTCTCCACCACTGACAAACAGTAGCAGCAATGTGTACCATATACAAATTGCACTGTAAAAACTCACCAAGGCTCCTTTGGCAGCACCTTCCAAACCCATGACCACTACCATCTGGAAGGACAAGGGCAGCAGATGCATGGGAACACCACCACCTGGAAGTTCCCCTCCAAGCCACTCACCATACTGACTTGGAAATATATCGCACTTTTTTCACTGTCACTGGGTCAAAATCCTGGAACTCACTCCCTCACAGCACTGTGGATGTATCTAAACCACAGGAACTGCAACAGTTCAAGAAGGCAGCTCACTGTCACCTTTTCAAGGGCAATTAGGGATGGGCAATAAATGCTGGCCTAGCCAGCGGTGGCCACTTCCCATAAATGAATAAAACAAAACATAACTGAAGCCCCTTGTCCCTGGTACCATTCTAGCAAATCTCCTGTGCACATTCTTCAAGACCTTGCCATCCTTCCTAAAGTGTGGTGTCCAGAATTGAAGACATTACCCCAGATGGGACAATAATCAGTGTTTTATAAAGGTTTAGGATAATTTCAATGCTTTTGTACTCTATTAATAAAGTCCACAATCCCATATGCTTTTTTAGCAGTCTTCTCAACCTGTTCATAAACCCCCAGGTTTTTCTGCTTCTGCTCTTGCTTTAAAATGTTGCTATTAAATTCATATTGCCTCTCCTCATTGTAATAAAATATATTACTTCACACTTCTGTGTTAAATTTAATCTGTCGTGTTTCATCTGTCAGCTTATTTCACCTGTCCGTCTATGCCTTTTTGAAATCTGTTATTGACCTCCCCATTGTATACTCCATTTGAGTTTAGTGTCACCTCCAGAGTTTGAAACTACACCCTGTATACTCAAGTCCAGGTCATTAATAAATAACAAAAGGAGTAGTGATTCTAATCGTGACACTGGAGATCACAGCTGCATACTTCCCCACAACTGTATACGTCTGTCTGAAAAACAACCGTTCATCACCATTCTCTGCTTTCTGTCCCTTTGTCAATTTTGCATCCACGATGCCACTTTAATACTATATAAGGGCTTTAATTTTGCTGTCCAGTCTATCATGTGGAACTTTGTCAAATGCCTTTTGAAAGTGCATGTTCACAACAACAATGCTCTGTTACTTCATCAAGGAACCCAATCAAGTTACCAAAGAAAATTTGCCTTTAACAAATCTAAGCTGTCTTTTGTTTATTAGCCCATTCTTTTCCAGATGCCAATTAATTTGTTCCAGGATATTGGCTGTGAAAGTTTCCCCACCACTGACTCACCTATAAATGCCATTTTTTAAAAATACAATCCCTCTTTCACCAACCAGAATGTAAGGTTCCATGATGGTATCATACCTCCTGCGGCAGCTGTACAGTTGGTTTAAGATGTTGTTGTGCAGTAGTGCAGGCTAACTTGTGTCTCTGAGTGAGCACTGACTTTTAAATGTAACAAGGTGTGATGGTTGTTATGGTGACACTTTATACAGCTTGTGGCTAATCTGCAGTAGTCTGTCAGTTGAAACTTCAGAACTTCAATTGATTGAATTTGCATCAAAGCAAAATGATATGTAAATTGAAGGGATCATTTGTCTCAGCACCATCAGTCAGCTCTCTCTTTGACTTTGCTATAAAATCTCTGCACAAGTTGTTAGAGAATGACCTAGATCTCCTTATCAGAAATTCATCTTGTTGACACCAGAGCCTGCTGAAGTAACTCGCTCCGCTCCCCAGTCTTTTGTTGCTGAGCATATTGTGAGCAGAGAAAAATGGTGAATGCTGGCCATTAAGGCGTGTGTTGGGACTGGGGGTGTGTGGGGGTGGTGGAGGACTGACTCTGACTTCACATGTGTCTTTGCGTATGTTGAGAAGTTGGAGAGAGTAATGACTAATTCACTCTCTCCAGAACAGCAGCATGCCTTTAAACTGCAGGAATGATATTCTTGGAGGCATGGATCTTCATACAGGAAACATGATTAAATAATTTATATTACAAATCCCCTTTGTTATTATATGGTCCAAAAATGTAGCTTGGCTTCAATGGTTTCCCATTCTATCCCTACTAAAAAAGTTTTAATATATAATCCAAATTACTTCACATAGCTTTGTTAAAGTGCACGTCAGATGCTGCCTCAGCAGGAGGGAGGGTTTCTCCAGGATGCTGTGTCCAGCATTGAGTGTTAGGAGGGAGCAGATTTCCTGTTTGTGCTGTTCTCTTTGTTGCGTTTGTTATTGAGAGAGGTTGGGAGGAATTGAGAGAAGAAAAGAAGAACGTAACTTGAAATAGATTCTTCTCATTGAAAAATGCTTTAAGTATGTTGAATATTGGGTATGGATATTTACTGTAGTGTTCTGTGGGTTATTTCCCTGCTCAAGCTCTTGCTTGCATGTCTTAAAGCACCTCATTGAAAATGGGTTTAAAAAAAATGTTTATTAAAATCTTTCTGTTTCTCCACTTGCCCCTATTCCACTCCATCACTGTTCTGGAGAGGAGTTTGTTTTCATTCACTGGAAAAACAACCACATGGTATATGGCCTGCAGACTGCTGAACTAGATGAACTTAATGAGATACGGAGGATTCGGGATCTCACTTTTGGCTGCTGTGCACTGATTTGCATGGCAGGTGACAACTCAATCAAACTCGTCTCTAATGTCCTCCATACTCAACTGATCGACCATGGATGAAATATGCCCACTTGAACACCCTTTGGGTGGGGTGCATTTGAACCACAACAAAAGGGATAAAACAATAAATTTTTTGATTTATCCCTTTACTTTGCATTCGAGTGGCTGCTATCCAGCCATTCACATTTCATCTAGACATGATTTTTGTTTCTTTACCTATTACAACTCCCTTTGGTTTTTGAACCATGAACCATTTGTCATTTAATCTGTTTAGTTAGTTAAGGGATAAATCTTGCCCTGGCACCAGAGAGAACTCCTCTCTTCTAGTTGCACCACAAGATCTTTTTATGTCCACCTGAGAGGACTGACAGGGCCTTGGTTTAATTCATTCAAAAGATGTCATCTCAAACAATTCACCACTCTCTCAGTGCTGCATTGGAGTGTCAGCCTACATTTTGTGTTCAAGTCTCGAGTGGGAGTCGAAGCTGTGATCCAGAAATCTGTGCTACCACTAAGCCACAGGCCTATGAAGCCTCTTCTATAGACCCAGAATAGTAAATCACCCTTGAGCTGAGGGCTTGTTTCTCTGTAGTTTTAGTGATTGCCATGAACTCGCCACCACAAAGAGGCCGACTGTTGAGAAGAGGAAAAATTTCTTCCCTCAAAGCATTGCGAATCTTTGGAATTCTCAAGCCCTGAGAGTTGTGGATGCTTCGTTGTTGAATATATTTTAAGGCTGAGATAGAGGGATTTTTCTCACTCAGATAATTGAGCAATATGGGGAGTGGGCAGGAAAATAGAGTTGAAGCAGAACAGTCATGATCATATTGAATGGTGGAGCAGGCTTAAGGGGCCATATAGCCTACCTCAAGGAATAGTTAAACTGAATAGCACAGAAGCATTTAAGGGGAAGCTACATAAACACACAGGGGAGAGAGGAATAGAAGTATATGGGGAAAGAGATGAAGAGAGATGGACACAGGGTGATGCGATATGGTGTGGTATGGATCAGTTGGTTCGAATGGGCAGATTCTGTACTGTATATTCTATGCAGCTCTAAATGTGTCCTCCTCAGAGAAAGTATGGTATTTTTCCACAGCGGCAGTATTTTAATTGTACCCTGCTGTGAAACATTGACTTGGTAATGTACACCAAGTATCATTTTCTACTATTACTGCAGAAACAAAGCCTAGTTAATCATTAATATGCCATCATGTACCACATCAACCTGACTGTCACTTATTGGCTGTGTCATTTTAGAATAACCTGTAGACTTTGTGCAAATTACAAATTAATGGCCTATAAAATAGAGATGTTACTATGTGCAGAATGGCTGTGATTGTGAATTAAAGGCAAAAGTTTTAATTTTGCTCATGACACCAGATTGCCTTATTGGGGTGTGGTGTTAAACAGAAATCTATAATTCTGAATATATTTTTGAATATAATTTTTAAGGTCACAGGCAGGCTTGGATAGTGCTGTTAAAAGATGGACTGAAAAATATTTTACATCTGGAAGGCCTCTTCCTGTGCTAGAAAAATTCCTCCAGTGTCAACCGACATAACTCAGTGGTGTAGTTTCAATCAGTGGATGCGAATCGGAAAGCTTTCTGACCAAATCAGAAGTCAAGCAAGACTGTCTTCTCTCCTCTGTGTTGTTTGTGTCTGAAAAGAGATTGACAGTTAACAAGTAATCCAAAATCATCTATAAGCATGATAATTTTGTGAAGGGGATATCGTGTCTCACTAACTTGATCAAGTTTTTCGAGGAAGTGACAAAGATGATCGACGATGGAAGAGCAGTGGATGTTATATACATGGATTTCAGTAAGGCCTTTGACAAGGTTCCTCATGGCAGACTGGTACAGAAGGTAAAGTCGCATGGGATCAGAGGTGAGCTGGCAAGATGGATACAGAATTGGCTTGGTCATAGAAGACAGGGGGTAGCAGTGGAAGGGTGCTTTTCTGAATGGAGAGCTGTGGCTAGTGGAGTTCCGCAGGGATCAATGCTGGGACCTTTGCTGTTTGTAGTATACATAAATGATTTGGATGAAAATGTAACTGGGCTAATTAGTAAGTTTGCAGACGACACTAAGGTTGGAGGAGTTGCATATAGTGAAGAGGATTGTCAAAGGATACAACGGGATATAGATCGGTTGAAGACTTGGGTGGAGAAATGGCAGATGGAGTTTAATCCGGACAAATGCAAGGTAATGCATTTTGGACGGTCTAATACAGGCAGGAATTATACAGTAAATGGCAGAACCCTTAAGGGAATCTGGGATCTGGGTGTACAGGTCCACAAGTCACTGAAGGTGGCAACGCAGGCGGATAAGGTAGTCAGGAAGGCATATGGCATGCTTGCCTTCATCAGCAGGGGTTTTGAGTAAAAAAGCTGGGAAGTCATGCTGCAGCTATATAGAACCTTGGTTAGGCCACACTTGGAATATTGTGTGCAATTCTGGTCGCCACATTACCAGAAAGATATGGAGGCATTGGAGAGGGTGCAGAGGAAGTTTACCAGGATGCTGCCTGGCCTGGAGGTTATTAGCTATGAGGAGAGGTTGGAGAAACTCGGATTGTTCTCACTAGAGCGACAGAGATTGAGGGGTGACTTGATAGAAGTTTACAAAATTATGAGTGGCATGGACAGAGTAGATAATCAGAAGTTTTTTCCTAGGGTGGAAGAGTCAATTACTAGGGGACATAGATTTAAAGTGAGAGGAGAAAACTATAAAGGAGATATGCGGGGCAAGTTTTTTACGCAGAGGGTAGTGAGTGTCTGGAATTCACTGCCAGAGAAGGTGGTGGAAGCAGGTAAGATAGTGGTGTTTAAGAGGCAGCTTGACAAATACATGAATAAGATGGGAATAGAGATACGGACCCCGGAAGTGCAACATGTTTTAGTTGACGGGCAATATGATCGGCACAGGCTTGGAGGGCCAAAGGGCCTGTTCCTGTGCTGTACTTTTCTTTGTTCTTTGTTCTTTTGTAATGGTAAAACGGTGGTAAAAGGAGGAGTAAGACCAGTTAGGGACCAGAAAGGGGATTTACACACTGAGACTGAGGACATGGCTGAGATACTAAATTAGTACTTTGCATCTGACCCGTGCTGTCAAATTCATATGAAAGACAGGATAAGTGAGATGCTGGATAGGCTAAAAATTAATAAGGAAGAAGATCCAGAAAGGCTGGCTGTACTTAAAATTGATAAGTCACCAAAACAGGATCAGATATATCAAAGATTCTGAAGGAAGTCAGGAGGAAGTTGCAGACGCACTGAATATAATTGTCCAATCCACCTTAGATACAGAGGTGATGCCAGAGGATTGGAGAATTGCAAATGTTACAGGCTTGTTCAAAAAGGGTGCAAGGATAAACCCAGCAACTACAGGCCAGTCAGTTTAACCTCGACAACGGGAAAGCTTTTAGAGACGAAAAACAGGACAAAACTAACAGTCACTTGGATAAATATGGATTAATTCAAGAAAGCCAGCACAGATTTGTTAAGGGCAAATCATGTTTCACTAATTTGTTTGAGTTTTCCAATGTGGTAACAGAGAAGATTGATATGGGTAATGTGGTTTATCTGGTGTACATGGACTTCCAAAAGATGTTTTATAAAGTGCCACGTAACGGGCTTGTCAGCAAGGTTGAAGCCTATGGAATAAAAGGGACAGTGACAGCATAGGTACGGAATTGGCTGAGTGATAGGAAACAGTGTAATGATAATGATTGTGTTTTGCACTGGAGGAAAATATATGGTGGGGTTTCCCAGGGATTGGTATTAGGACCACAGCTTTTCTTGAACTGTTAATGGTTTTGGCACAATTTCAAGATTTGCTAATATCACAAAATTTGGAAAAATGACATTATGAGAAGGATGGTGGTAGACTTCAAGAAGACGTAGGCTGTGGAATGGGCGGACTTGTGGCAGAAATTTAATGCAGAGAAGTGTGAAGTGATACATTTTGGAAGGAAGAATGAAGAAAGGCAATATAAGGTGAAAGATGTTAATTAAGCATGGCATTAGTTTAGTACTAAGAGAAGACCTAAGCTTGAAAGAGCAAGCTGTAGAATCAGTTTGGGTAGAGATAAGAATTAGTAATGGTAAGAGGTCACTTGTGGAAGTAGTGTATAGTCCCCTGAACAATAGTTACATATAGGACAGAGCAGACAGGAAGAAATAATTGGGATGTGTAAGACAGATAATGCAATAATCATGGGTGACTTGAATCTACATGTAGATTGGGAAAATCAGATTGACAAAGGTAGCCTGGAAAATGAGTTCATAGTATTTTCAGGACAATTTCTTAGAGCAGTATATTCTAGAATCAACCAGGGAGCAGGCTGTCCTAGAACTGATAATGTGCAATGAGACTGGATTAATCAATAACCTCATGGTGAAGGAGCTTTGAGGTGACAGTGAATCGCATGATAGAATTCCGTGTTCAGTTTGAAATGGAGAAGTGTGGATCCATGACTAGTGTTAGTTAAACCTATAATCATACTTGGAGATATACGAGCCACTCAAACAATTTTGCTGGGGAAAGGCATAACTTTTCCACCAGAGAGCACATTAAAAGCCAAAGTTTTAGTCAATGGTATTGGAGGGGGGTATATACCTGTACCTTTGCACCAGGTGCACTTGGAATGCGGCCTATTGTCTGAGACAATGATGGTAAGGGTTGTTCAGTTACCTGTAGATGGAGTTGATTTACTCCTGGGAAATGATTTAGCCGGAGTGAAGGTTGTAGCTTCTGCAATAATTACAGAAAGCCCAAGTGAGGTTAAAGAGATGGAGCAGTTACAGGAAAAGGTTCCAGGTATTTTGCCTTTGTGTGTGATGACCCTAGCAATGGCTAAGCAAAGTCCATGATCAAAGGTTGAAGTGATACCACAGACAGATATTTGGCTGGCTGAAACTTTCTTTAAAGACTTAGATAATCCAAAAGAGATGTATAACAAATCGTCTCTATTTAAGGCTCAAAAAGCTGATCTAGAGTTAAGTAAGATAACACAATCAGCTCAAAATGAAGATGAGGCTAGGGAAGTTCCAGAATGATGTTATATTAGAAATGGAATTCTAATAAGGAAGTGGAGACCTCCTCACAGACATGCAAATGAGGAGTGGTACCACCCAAATATCATACAGAAATATTACGGATAGCACATGAAATTCCTATGGCAGAACATGTTGGGATACGGAAAACTCAAGCTCGGATAAACCAGTTTTACTGGCCATTTCTTCATAAGGACGTGGTGCAGTTTTGTTAAATGTGCCATTCATGCCAGATGGTAGGAAAACTACAACACGCAATCAAACCCTTAATTCCTATATTAGTTTTTGAGGAACCATTTAGAAAGGTGTTTGTGGACTGTGTGGGATCGTTACCAAAATGAAAGCAGGACACCAGTATATGCTTGCTACAATGGATATGACAACTTGATTTCCAGAGGCCATCCCTTTAAGGACCATTATGGCTAAAGTAGTGGTAGAAAAGTTAACCCAATTTTTTGCTTGATATGGATTACCGGTAGAGATTCAGTTGGATCAATGTTCCAATTTTATGTCTAAAATCTTTCAGAATATAGTGAGTATTTTGGGTATAAAACAGTTATAGACCACAGTATATTATCCACAATCACAGGGAGCCTGAGAGAGGTGCCATCAAACTTCGAAAACCATGATTAAAGCATATTGTCATGAATATCCCCATGATTGGGACAAAGGACTGGATCTACTAGTTTTAGTCCTATGGAATTAATTTACAGACACCCAATAAGAGGCCCTCTGAAATTAATCCAAAAAAAAGTTTTTAGAAGAGAAGGATGAATCCTCTATGTTAGATTATGTGTCCATGTTTCAGGAGCGGCTCACAGGAGCCTGCAGAGTGGCTCAAGAACATCTTAAATTTATCAAGCAAAGATGAAAGAGTGGGCAGATGAGCAAGCTGTGACCCAAACATTACAACCAGGGGAAGAAATATTAGCATTATTGCCATTACAAGGGGAACCTCTGAAAGCACGATTCAGTGATCCATACAATATTATTAAGATGGTTAATAAAGTAAATTATTTGATAAATACACCAGATCATAGGGAAAAGAATCAGCTGTGTCATATCAATATGTTGAAACAATACGGAAGATAGGAAAGAGCAGGTTGTAAGCATAGTGGAGGATGAAAGAGAAAGTGAGAATGAGGTAGGAGACCTAGACAGTTCACAAATTGAACCTCCTACTATCCAGTTAGATAACAATGAAATGTTGCACAGTTAGATACCATATTTTCATACTTATAGGTAGGACAATGAGAGGATCTAGTGAGGTTACATTCAGAATTTAAAGGGATCTGGTAGGGATAAACCAGGGTCTACAACTTTAACCACACATGATGTAGATGTTGGGGAATTTTCTATAAAGCAACATCCTTTTTGGTTAAGTCCAGAGAACCCAGCAGAAGTGACAGCAGAAATTCAGTCTATGTTAGAAAATCACCTAATTGAGCCCAGTCAAAGCAGTTGGTGTTCTCCAGTAGTGTTAGTGCCTAAACCTGATGGGTCAACCAGATTTTGCATAGACGATAGAAAGGTTAATGCAGTAACAAAAACGGATTCCTGCCCAATTCCCATCTAGAAGATTGTATGACAGGTTTGGCAGTGCTGTGTTCCTTACTAAGATAGATTTGTTGAAAATATATTGGCAAGTACCTGTAACATTACGAGCTTAGGAGATATCGGCTTGTGTCTCGCCAAACGGGTTATACCAATGCCAAGTAATGCCATTTGAACTAAAAAAAATCTCCAACCACTTTCCAAAGACTCATGAATCAGGTGATCACTAATGTTCCTAACTCTGGTTTACTTGGATGATGTATTGGTTTATAGCAACACATAGGAAATCCATTTAAAACAACTGGAAGCTTTATTTAAACAATTACAATTGGCAGACCCAGTAATAAACGTGATTTTCAGGGCTGGAAAAATGGAGTTGTCTTATATGCCGGGTTGACTGCGCTGCAAGTTTTAGTTGTTCTGAATATATTACATTATCTCAGCCTTTATGTCAAAATAACAGTGTTCATTGCCAAGATTACATTTACGGCTTAGCAAATTGGATTTACATGTATTTCATGTGTCACTGATATATTTCCCAGCATTCAACTATCCCATAACCCTGTAAACATATAACAGAGTACCTCTTTCTTTCATTGGTTGGCTGCTGTAGTGTTGAGTAGTTCTGCCATCTTCTGGGTTGCTTGGCGTCTCCTCTTGCAATGCCTGCTGTAGGTTGCTTCTGTGATCATTGTGTCTATCTTCAGTTGTTTTGTTCTCATCCCAGTTTAACTAAACTTGAACACGCATTATCTTTCTGTACTGAATACTATTACTTTACCATTTACTGTTGCTCAGTTGACATCCTGATTTTTGTTGTTTGAGTGTTAATTACTCTGGGATATCAATGCTCCTCTAGTTGTGGCCTAGATCGCTACAGCATTAGTGCCATGCCTTCAGCAACCAATGCCCTGCTTCCCTAAACCTCTGTACTTCTTCTTCTCTTTCCTCCCTGTAAGACACTTCTGAAAACCTACCTCTTTGACCAAACTTTTGGTCAGATGCCCAAATAACTCCTTATGTGACGCGATGTCAAATTTTGTTTGACTATGTTCTTGTATGTAATGCCTTAGGATATTTTGTTACAATAAAGGCAAGTTATCGTCATTGTTCATGTGCATGCATCAGTAAAAGCTAGTACAAAGGTACAGTAAATAATCAAAAAAGCTAATGGCATGTTGACCCTTATCTCAAAAGGGTTAGAGTACTAATAGGAAGGTTGGGCTTCAGTTGTACAGTACCTTGGTCAGATTCTGTTCAGCAAATTGTGTTCAATTCTGGACACTACATAGCAGGAAGAATATATTGACCTTGGAGTGGATATAGTGCAGATTCACCAGAATAATACTAGTCTTTTTAAGAGTTAAATTTGGAGCAGGTTGCATAAATTTGTGTTGTATTGTCTTGAATTTAGTCGGTTCAGTGGTGATCTAATTGAGGTGTAGAAAATCATAAAATGACTCAATAGGGTCAAATGGGGTTTTCCAGCAAAAAGGGGCACAATCTTAAAATTAAAGCTAGACCAGTCAGTCGTGAACTCAGGAAACTGTTCTCCACACAGTAGTGGAAGTATGGAATTCTCTCTCATCACACTTCCCAACCCTTGCTCTCCCTTACCCTTAACAAAAAAAGGCTGTGAATATTGGGACTGGGAGTGAGATTGATAGACTTTTATTGGATAAGGATATGAAGCAAAGGTCAGTTAGTGGAGTTGAGGTACAGATCAACTATGATCTAGTTAAATAGTGGAATAGGTTCAAGAGACTGAATGGTCTACTCCTAATATCCACCTTTTTTATTTTTCATTTAAACACTCCATCTCTCAATCATATGTTTACTCTTAACACCCTCTTCTTTGAAGAACTGTCTCAAAAGTTCTTTTTGAGCAATTTTTCACCGTGTGCTTTCTGAATACTTTTGGATCCTTGCTATTAGATTCCGCCTCAAGAACTATCCTAACAGGAAAGGAGAACTAACTGACAATTAAGAGGAATAATTCCACACATGGCTCCATCCCAAAGTGTCATTCAACTAGGCAGGCAAGTATCAGAAACTGATTGCCAGATCTCCATTTGTTCGAGAATCAGTATGCCAATTAGGTGTTGCACTTGTATTGCTGGTGTTTGGATCCTAACTCCAGCCTGTTCTTTCTCCATAGTGGCAATACAAGACCTAAACGCTTTACTCAATCATCTACTATACAATATTAGAACAGGAGCAGCCCATCAAACCTCTTCTGTCATTCATTCAAATCATGGCTAATCAACATCTTAACCTTGTTTGGTTCCTTATCCCTTCTTGGTTCTATATCCCTTGATAACTGCCTAATAAAAATCTGTTAATCTCAGTTTTGAAATTTCTTGTTGAACCCCAACAGTTTTTTGAGATTTGCACAATAAGTAGTACCGTAGATTGTGGCATACAAGACAACCCCATTTTTTGGCCCCACAAATCATGTTTTTGCATAAACTTGGCGTATAAGTTAACCCTCCTTTTCAGCCATGACATGCTATACTTGTATTAGTAGTCAGTCTTAAAATTTTTCACTCCATGAATGAATGTTAACTGGGCAGACAATATGGGCTGTGTTGTGGAGATGCACAGGAGTTTAAGACACGCCCACACAGAATAGACTTGCGTGACGAATGACAAAAATGGTGACTGCTTTTATACTTGGGGTATAAGTTGATTCCTGTTTTTGGAGAAATTGTTTGAGGCTTCAAAGGTCGGCTTATACACCGACATCCACGGTACTTTCTGAAGTCACCTGTGAATGACCTAGCTCCAGTTTTGTTTCCTTTTGCTCTGGACTCCTACCAGAGGAGATAGTTTATCTCTATTTAATCAATCAAATCCTTTAATTATTTTAAATATCTAAATTAGATCACCTTTAATCTGTACATGGGAGGGAATACAAGCCTAGTCAATTGCACTGTGCCCCACTAAGGCCAGTACATTCTTCCTGAGGTGCAAATGTAGAACTGAACACAACACTCTAAACGACGTCTATCTAACGCTTTATATAACTGTAACATACTTTCATACCTTTATATTCGAGCCCTCCTGAGACAAAGCCAACATTTCATTAGCTATTGGACACCTCCTGCCAATTTGAGGACATAACCCATCATCCCTACTCTGTCTTCTACTTCCTAACTAATTTCCTACGCAAGTTCAATAAGTTACCTACAATTGCATGTGCTCCCATTTTTGTTAAAAGCCCTGACAGGTTCTGTTCAGAGCCATGCAAGTAAGCATCTGTCTCTATTGACTTTCCACACACACCAGGATGTATACGCCCTTTGGCTGAGTTTCAGCTTGGCAACATTCAAGTGTTAACCCTTTTTATTATGGACTGTGTATGTTACAGTTTTTCTACATTCTTCAATTACCAGCCACCAAAAATAAAGTTTTCTCCAATCACTTTGCTGCAAAACAGTATTGGCATGATGGCTGCAATAATAGGTCATTTATTCATATATAGCACAATGACTGTCAATTAAATTTTTTTTTAAAAAGATTTCATTCACATTGCATTGCTGCAACATTGAAACATTAAATGGAGAACAGCTGCATAATTCTGAGGTACAGAGGGATCTGGGTATTCTGGTACATGAGTCACAAAAAGTTAGTATGCAGGTACAGCAAGTGATTAAGAAGGCTAATGGAATGCTATCCTTTACTATGAGAGAGATTGAACATTAAAGTAAAGATGTTATGCTTCAGTTATACAGGGCATTGGTGAGACTGTGCCTCAAATATTGTGTGCAGCTTTGGCCTCCTTACTTAAGGAAGGATGTAAATGCATTGGAGGAAGTTTACTAGATTGATACCTGGAATGAGTGATGAAAGGTTGGACAGACTAGGCTTGTTTCTACTGGAGTTTAGAAGAGTGAGGGGTGATTTGTTTGAAGTATACAAGATCCTGAACGACCTTGTCAAGGTGGATGTCGAAAGGATGTTTCCTCTTGTGGGTGAGTCCAGAACGAGGGGGGCACTGTTTTAAAATTAGAGGTTGCCCTTTTAGGACAGAGATGAGGAGAAAATTTTTCTCGGATGTTGTGCAACTTGGGAACTCCCTGCCTCAGAAGGTGGTGGAGGTGGGGGTCATTGAATATTTTACATGTACAAGATTGATTCCCTTGCCTAACAAGAATCTAAGGTTAGATAGGAATGTGGAATTTGAAACACAAGAAGATCCACCTTGATCTTATTGAATGGCAGAGCAGGCTCGAGGGGCCAAACAGTCTACTCTTGTTCCTGTTCCTTATGTTCTTTTTCCTAACAGTGTCAGATGTAATTTATTGGTAGCACTCTCACCTCTGAGTCACAAGGTTCCAGGTTCAATTTCCGCTTCAGAAAAATCAAAGCTGACACTCCAGTGCAGTACTGGATGTGTCACATTGTAGGAGGTGCTGACGTTTGGATGAAATGTTGATCTGAATGCCCTGTCTGCCTTCAGGTGGACATGAAATATCCGATGGCACTATTTCGAAAAAAAAGGGGAGTTATCCCTTGTGATCTGACTACTATTTATCCCTCAATCAACACCACAAAAACAGACTATCTGGTTATTCTCACATTGCTGTTTTGGGAAGCTGGCTATGTGTAAATTGGCCACCACATTTACTACATTACAACAGTGACCATATTTCAAAAGTGCTTCATTGGTTGTAAAGCACTGACTGAGTATCTGGTGGTTGTGAAAGGTGCTGTATAAATGAAAGTCTTTCTTGCTAATCAGAGCACCCAAGCTCTAACCAGATATTCGAGGAATACTGAATTTTCCCATCTGCCAGCTATATAAGAAAATTTTTTACAGCTCTAAGAGTGGAAGATGTGCAGTGGAAAAGAGACCATTTTGATTTTATTGTTACTGGCACGTTCCTATAAACAGTATTAATATCACCCCTAATGACAGATATGATGTGCTGCATGCAAATTCAATCAGCTGGGGAGCAAATCATTTCCTTAAATTGAATGCAGCCATTCCAGCAGGTGCAGAAATGGAGATTACCCAACAAGAATGAGGGAATATCTGAAAGATTGCTCACGTTGTCTTATTTTCGTGAATTAAAGCAACTAAGCCTAATTTAGTCCATATGGCAATTTCCTGCCAGATAGAGGCCAGCAGCTGTTCTAAAGCCTGAGTCATGAGCCTAATCCTAATAGGAGATAACCTGACAAATTGCCTTTCTTTCTTTTCTTAACTTATATTTGATTTTTCTCCCCCATCCTCACTGTTGAGGAGCTGTGAGACAAGTGGTCTGCAGGCATAAAGTGTGCAGCTTGTACCATGGCTTTGTTTCTGTGATAATTCTTTACCTGTATCCCTAAAGTATTTGGGTGCTGTCCAAATATTTCAATAGCTTTTAATTATATCATATGGACCATACCCATCAGGAACACTCATGAAAACTGTGACAGTTTATAGCTAAGAGAGAATGCCTAACAGGGATTTGGACAAAAAATCTCTTCATGAGATAGGAATGTTTGAGTGTAGAGAATAAAAATATGTGGAATTTAAATCACAATTTCTGAAACAATTCCCATCTGAGATTACATTTCTCTGTCACTGTAATACATGCCAGCATAGCAGACCCTCGAACATCCTTGTCAATTAGCCAATCCACATGTTAGGCTGGATGTTGACTACAGGCAGGCATTTTTTTTATTCATGCAAGGGATGTGAGTGTCATTGACAGGGCCAGCATTTATTGCCCATTCTTAATCATCCTTGAGAAGGTGGTGGTGAGCTGCCACTATGAATGGCAGCAGTCATGTGATGAAGGTGCTTCCACAGTGCTGTTAGAGAGGGAGTTCCAGGATTTTGACCTAGCAACAGTGATATATTTCCAAGCCAGGAAATTTGCAACTTGCAACTGTGGTATCTTCCCATGTCCTTCAAGGTGGTAGAAGAAGTGGGAGGTGATGTCAAAGAAGTCTTGGTGATTTGCTTCAATGCACCTTCTAAATGATAAACACTGTTTCCATTGTGTGCTGCTGGTAGAGGGAGTGAATGTTCAAGACAATGAATGGGGTGCTAACCAAGTAGGCTGCTTTTTCTGGATAATGTCAAACTCCATGTGTGTTGTTGGAACTGCACTCATTCAGGCAAGTGTACAGTGTACAGTATTAAATCATGCTCCTGACTTGTGCCTTGTACATGGTCAAAAGATTTTGGTGGGTCAAAGGTGAGTCACTTGTAACAGAATACCCAGCCAGTGACTTTCTCTTCTAACCACTTTATTTATGTTTCTGGTTAATGGTGACCCACAGGTTGCTGATGGTGGGTGATTTAATGAAGGTAATGCTTTTGAATGTTGAGGAATTAGAGTCTCTTGTTGGAGATGGTCATTGACACCTGTATGGCATGAATATTACTTGTCAGCTCAAGCCTGAATTTTGCCTGATAGGTCAGTAGGACCTCCAACAGCAGCAACCATATTCTGTTGCAGTAGATATGATTTCAGCCAGTGAAGAGCTCTTTGCGCCCCGTGGTACTTGATAGCATAGCCATCAAACCCGTCCCTCACTTTGATGATTGGAAAAAAAGAGTAGAAAAATTAAACAGGGTCTGAAATCTTAAATAAAAACAGAAAATGGTGCAAGTATTCAGCAGCAATGGCAGCAGCTGTTGCGAGAAATAGAGTTGGTGTTTCAGGCTGTGACCTTTTATTAGAACTGGAAAAGTTAGATATGCAATAGTGCAATAGGTGAAATGGTGAAATAAAAACAAAAGGGAAATCTTCAGGACAGAAGACACTAAATGACAAAGTTGAAGGGAATAGCTAAAGGGAGTGGTGAAGGGACAAATAAAGAAATAAAAAATGTGTTTAGCAGAGGTGTGAATGGCAGAATAATGAACAGCTTCGAAAGCAAAAGAAGCAAAAGAAACAAGGTTAGAACTGAAACCTGTGAAGAGATTAGGACAAAATGGGGTGGCAGGGGGAGCGTGGAGATTACCATCTGAAATTGTTGAACTTGATATTGAGTGTGAAGGCTGTTAAGTACCTATTTGAAAGATGAGATGCTGTTCCTTGATCTTGGGTTGAACTTCAATGGAACACTGCAGTAGGCCAAGGACAGAGATGTCAGTATGAGAACAAGGTGGAAAATTAAAATGGTAGGCCACTGGAATCTTGGGGTCGTACATGTGGTCTAAGCAGAGGTACTCTGCAAAGTGGCCACCCGATCTGCATTTGGTCTCCCCAGTGTAGAGAAAACCGCATTATGTGCAGTGAATACAATGTACTAAGTTGAAAGAAGTACGTGCAAATCGCTGCTTCATATGGAAGGAGTGTTTGGGGCCTTGGATGGTGAGGAGAGAGGAGGGAAAGGGCAGGTATTACATCTATGCTTACATAAAAGGTGCCATAGGAGGAGGATGTGGTGTTGGTGGTGATAGAGGAGGGTGTTGCAGAGCAAACACTCCCTTTGAATTGTTGAAAGGGGAGGTGAACTTGTGTTTAGTGGAGACATCAGGCTGGAGGTGGAGAGAATGCGGAGGATAACCCTTTGAATACAGATGGTAGAGTGGAAGGTGTGAGCAAGGAGAACCTTATAGTGGCTTCAGAGTGAGTGGAAGGGGTCAGAGTAGAAGTGTGGAAAATGGGTCAGACATGGTTGAATTCCCTGTAAACCATGGTGGGGGGCAAGGGTGTAATCCTCGGCTGAGGAAAAAGGAGGACACATCAGTGGCACTGGTATGGAAGATTGCATCATCAGAACAGATAAAAGGGAAAAGCTGGGAGAATGGAGTAGAATCCTCACAATATGCAAGGTGTGAGGAAATGTAGTCAAGATAGCTGCAGGAGTTGGTGCCTTATAATAATATTTGTTGTTAGCCTATCCCCAAAATGGAGACAGAGCAGTCAAAGAAGGGAAGTGATGAGTCGGATATGGACCTTGTGAAGGTGAAATTGGAAGCCAAGTTGATGAAAAATTTTCCAATTCAAGGTGAGAGCAGGAAACTGCACTGCTACAGTAATCAATGTACCAGAGAAAGAGTTGAGGGAGGGGACCCAGATAGGACTGGAGCAAGGAATGTTCCACATACAAACAAAAATATAGGCATAGCAGGGACCTATGTGGGAACCCATAACAATGCCTTTTATTTGGAGAAAGGAAGATGAGTTAAAGAGAAATTGTTCAATGAGAGAACAAGTTCGGCTAGGCAGCATCTGATTGGACCTCCATTCAAAGTAGAAGCGGACAGCCCTCAAACTGTCCTAGTTGAGGGATGGAGGTGTAGAGAGAGAGGTCATCCCTGGTGAAGAGGAGGCAAAGTTAGGTGTAGGAAATTGGAAAATGTTAAAGTGACAGGGGGCACTGAAGTGTCGGATGTAGGTGGGCAGAGACTGGACAAGGAAAGAAAATAGAGTCAATTTAGGAAGAGATCAGTTCAGTGGGGCAGGAACAGACTGAAATGATAGGTCTACCAGGGCAGTCCTTTTTGTAGATTTTGCAAAGGAGGTAGAAGTGGGCTGTTTGGGGTTGGGGGACTGAGAGGTTGGAGGCTGTGGAGGGAAGATCTCCGGAGGAGATGAGGTCAATGACTGTCCTGGAAACAATGGTTTGATGTTCCGTGGTGGGGCATGGTGAGGTTGGTACACAGGCAACAGCAGCACTACCCTTGTCAGCACGTTTGCTAACAGTGTTGGTGCTTTTGTAAGGTTGTATTTTTCTCATGACGAGATCGAGAGGCTTGTATGGTTCAACAAGAACTGTTCATTAATAGCATGTGACTATATACATATAGGATACAGTCATGACTAGGTTCTATCTTCATGCCAACTCTTACCAGACCCACTGTTACTCTTTACTACACCCATGTGATTCTCTACATCATAACGTGGGACTTAGTGTTTCCCCTACCCCACATTAACCCTTACAGTCCTGAAGACTCTAATACTACAGTGTTGGTTGCTTTTGAGATATTTAAAGTATATCAAAATACTACCCTTCACCCCTCCCCCACTGCTGTAATTGAGAGACTTCAATTTCCTGCTGAGCCTGTGAGGCTACTGGTTCGACTGATTTTTCAACTTCAGTTGGTGAAGATAGGGTGTGGGCTGGATAGCAGCAAGGGTCAGGAAACGAAGTCCAATAATCCAGGGCATGATGTGGGATGTGTGTGGAGGAAACTGAGTCACGGTGAGCCCTCTTTGCTCTGGGGGTGATACACACCTGCATATGATCATGCACAGACAGTGCTAATGTTTCACAGCAGAGCCTGGCCACCAATTGTCTGGCAACCCGGTTGCCGTTGGGCCAAGGCCCTGCTCAGTTGATATATGGGGTAGCATGCAACGACCACCCCACATATAAAAAACATCATGTACAGGCATCTTCCACTTGTCAACATCCTCTCAGCATCTACCCTGTCAAGCCCATGGACTCTGTTTTAATCACTAACTCTACTAGTACATACCAAAGCCTCATAATCAGCTACCAAGCAATATGTTTATATTACTAATAAAATTGGTACAATGAATGGGGTTTCATTGTTAAAAGGTAAAGTTCTAAGAGACTGCTGAGACAATGAGAATTTGAATTCAAACAGTGGTGGTAGGTATAACTTCAGTAGTTTTCGGGCATGCAGGCAAAGGCAATGTATGATCAAAAGGCAGCTGCAAGCCTCCAACTGGCTCCACAGTGAAAGGAACCTCATTCTGAATTCATAGGGTGAAAATGCTTTGTCTGGTGTCTGGTTAAGTCTATGGGTTGATGTTGCCTTAATGGAGATTATTTTGGGAATTTGTTAAAAGTTATGATAGTAATTTGTAGCCATGTGCATATATATTTTTAACCTGTGTAAATTAATAAAATGTTACAATTAGTTTAATGTAAAGCCTCGAGAACTGGTGGTCTGATTCCTGAATTTAGAGTCGTATCTCAAACATAACACTTAAAATTTTAGGTTATGACAGTTGTTTAAAGTTTCCCTCTGGGAATTTTAAATAACTCCACTTTACCAATTGCATCAAGCATAACAATGGGGCTTCACTGGAACATTGTAGCAGGCCAAGGAAAGAAATGTGAGCATTAGAGCGAGAAGTGCTTGAGTGTTTTCAGACAGTGCTGACTCTTTTTCTGCTATTAACACATGCTGCTATTTTGCTTTCGGACGGTGCTGACTTTTATGCCATTATTAACACCTGCTTTAGTCTTTAATATTATCATTAGCACTCCTTGTGTTCCATGACATCTTTATCATTTAATCTCTCCTAACTTCCAACCTATCCCTGGCCACCTATTTTGCTCCAGTCATATTAGACTCAAAACGTTAACTCTCTTTCTCCACAGATGCTGCCAGACTTGTTGAATTTTTCCAGCATTTTCTGCTTTCTAAATATGATGGCTTCCACATAAACCACTCCTTCAAGTGTTGAGTTCCAGACCCCCATCGCCCTCTAGATGAAAATATTTCTCCTCAGTTTCCGTCTAATCCTTCTACAGTTACTTTAAATCTCTGCCCCCTGGTTATGACTTGTCTACAAGGGAAATAGATCCTTTCTATCCAACCTATCTAGACCTTTCACTGATGTATACTGCAATAAAAGGGACCCAGTACTGAGCCCTACTGGAAACAGGCTTCCAGTCACAAAAACACACATCAACCATTACCTTTTGTTTCCTGCCACTGAGCCCATTTTGGATCCAGCTTGCTACTTTGACTTGAATTCCATAGATTTTTACTTTTATAATCAGCATGCCATGTAGGACCTTATCAAAAGCCTTCCTACAATCCATGTAGGCTGCATCAAACGTGCTACCCTCATCATCCCACCTTGCTACCTCCTCAAAAAAATTCAGTCAAGTTAATCAGCCTCAACTTTCCCTTTAAATCCATGTCAGGTGGAATCTGTTGACAAAACACGAATCAGCTTCTTAGGCAGATGCTGCCTGAATTGCTATGTCTCCAGCATTTCCTGTTTTAGGAACAAGATTAAGATTGGCTAAACTCATTTCACGTCAGACTCTTACACAGTGCAATAAGAGGGGTTATTCCATCAGTCTGGACTGAATTTTAAACTCTGGTCTCCAAGTGTAATTGGCTGGCTAGTAAACCAGGCAGCAACTTGAAGGGTGAAAGCCTTGTAACAACATAAGGCTATCCACAGAGAGCGATTCTATAGAATATTTTTCCCAACCAGACTTTTGCTTTTCTGCAGCCTTAGTCTCTTTGAATTTTGTGCTCAAGTCTCTAGAACTGGACATGAATGTTCAACCTCCTGATTCAGGTGAGGGTAACTGCCACTGAATCACAGCTGATGATTTATTCTAAATCCCTACCAACATCATTTCACATGTAGCCATTAGGATATGTGATTCTTGTTAGCTCAGCCACTCACTGACCTTTTGCTTCATCCAGTTATGCAAATCCATCTGCCTCCTAAAAGCTGAGATGCTTCGGTGTGTGTGAAGTATATTAACTTGTTGACTCATTGGTGTGTGTGTGTGTGTATTGGCTTGATGAAAGACTGGCACCAGATATGCAGGATGTGGATAAACCATTGCACTGTGATAAAGGTTGTCTAATTAACCTGACCTCCATACAGTGGGTTAGATGAATGGTAGGTTTTAATTGAGCTGATTCTAATTCCCCTCCCCTCCCTTTGTTTCTCTCCTTAGTCAAGGCCACCATGCCTATTTGGGTGGTGCTTCTATCCCGTATCATCATGAAGGAGAAGCAAACTACAAAGGTAAGTGGGTCTGAGATTCATAAGAAGTGGTGAGTATTTGTTTTATCGCAAACTACATGCTAGGAATTTATTTTTTTCCAACTCACTTCCAAACAGCTGGCTATAACTTAGGATACGTAAGTTTGATATCTTGCTTTCAATTGTAAAGTATATTCTAAATACAAATTCTTGATCCATTTGAGGATTTTGTTCTACGAATTTTTTTCTAGTAGTTACGTGGAAATTTGCATACAAGTTGTTTCCTCCACCCTTCTAAAATCTGTGTTGCTGTCAGTGAGAAGGGCGGTTGAGCTCTCCATCTCTGCTGGTGCCACCAGTGTGACTGGTTCTGACATATATCTGTTAGAGGAAGAAAGGTGTCCTGTACCACAATATCCTGAGTAGCCCAAGAGCAGTCCCAGTGATTCTAACTGGATCATTTGCCCATCCTGTAGAGATGCCTACAGCCTGCACAAAGCAAACTTGTACAGCTCCCAGGTGATTGACTGAGTTTGGTACAAGTACCTCTGAGAAACAGGCACTGCTTCAATAAATGAAAGGTGTCACAAGAAGCAATCATTTTATTCATTCTAAACAGTTATGACCTAGTCATTTTGACAGTTGGGGTCAACTTACTCTTTAAGACTTGAATCCATAAAGAATGTTTATAAAGAGAAGTAGGGTACAAAATAAGGAATAGTGCCTTGGATTATATTGCAGAAGAGCAAGTTGTAAGCAGAGAGGGCATTTATGTTTTCTATGGTGCCTTGAGTCTATTCTGCTCTTTCAGTATTTGAGTTAAATCAACTGTTACGATCCCAGTGGGGAAACTATAAACCAAGATAACCAAAGTTACCAAATGACTCCCAAATGAAGAGATTACCAATGAGATTTCATTTTTCTTAATTTTTACTTTAATATGAATCAGAATCGATGTAAATTGAACATGAATTAACAGGCAAGTTACTTCAGATAAAAAGGTAAGTTTCACTTTAAATGGTTGATACAACAAAGGTACGTCTTACACAAGCACCCGCTCACTCCCCGCAGAAATGTCGCACTGCATTCTCTAACTTAGGTTTTGGTAGGAACTCTCACTTACTCAATTGATTTAACTCTTGAGTCGCATTCACCTTCAGCCATATTTTGTCCAAGCTTCCTTGAGACGGTTGTCACCAATACGGCACACTCCCACAGAACCTTCTTAGCTAGGTTAATGACGGTCTCGATGGCACAAATTCCCTAGAGACTCTTTTATCTGAACTCTTTAATAAACCCTGTTAAACGATCTAATCATCTCTGGCAAAACTGAAGCAGTAGCAGTAAAGTTGTCCAATTCACAGTCCCTGCTCTCCCTGTCGTCGCCTTTCTGTCCTGTTTAACTGTATTACACATGCACAGTTCTTTGTAAATATGCTTTCTCTGTTCTCCCCTCTGCTGCAGCTGTCCTTTGTGCCTGTGCAGCCACACAGCTTTCATGTATTAACTTTCTTTGATATTGCTTCCTGGTCCAGGTCACATGGACCAATATTTCATAATCAAGAAAATTGCAATTGATCCCTTTACAATTGATGCAAGTTCTTAAAAATACTTTTCAAACATTCTTAAAACCAATTGCAGATTCCACAGATGTTTTAAAGAAAGCAAAAATTTCTTGACTGTACTGCATCCAAGTCCGCGGTCATTGCAGAGATTAGTTGACCCAAAACTCATTGGCCCAAAAATTAATCTCCATTAAAAACTGACTTTTACCAGGATTTTGGTGTATTTAGGTGGAACTTTCCAACATGTCCTAACTGTTGAATTTCCTTCCCGGCAGGTCTACATGTCATTGATCCCTATAATATCTGGAGTCTTCTTGGCGACGGTGACTGAACTCTCCTTCGATGTTTGGGGTCTCATTAGTGCACTTGCTGCCACCCTCTGCTTCTCCCTTCAGAACATCTTCTCCAAGAAGGTAAAGAGGTGGCTCTGAAATTCAGGTCTTAGAATTTGTCCAGATAAAATGATGGAGACACTTTGGAAGGTGCATTGGCCAATTTATGTTTTGGGAGAGAATTTCCTGCTTTCTGCATTTACATTTTCTTCCTTCACAATTCATACCCAAGGATCAAAGGACTGAGCTACTCCCAGGTCTCTGGCAGCATGCATCACTCTGAACTGGGAGGTAAATGTGAAGCTGTGCACAACCCATTCGGTGTTCTTGCCAGGACTGCCTGGCCCTCACTTCACTTATCATCCTCATAACAGCACAGTGATTTTTAAGGCATTTGATGGGATGGGGTGGAGAGGGAAAGTGGCGACTGAATGTTACACAGTTGAGCAATGGTCGTTGCACCCTCTGCATTCTGCTGTTTTGACTGTTCTGCGTTTGCTTTACAACCTGTCATTCTAGGCTTTGTTGACTATGATGTGGTTGCACTGCCGGAAGAAGTTGCATTATTTTTTGGGTAGGACATTTGCTGAAATGGGAAATGAGCCCAGAGATTGTTGGCCTCACCAGTCAAAGCTGAATGAGCAAGCAAGGCGCAAGTTGAAATTACATCATCTTGTAAGCATATTACTCAGTTGGATACACTCCTCCCTCAAACCAGCAGATTCTAGCTAAATGAGTAGACAATTGCCCTTCTATTGATGAGCTCTCTCCCCTCAAGCACAGTTGGTTGAACATTCTTCCAAATATCAAAATGTGCTGTTTTTTCATTGAAAATATGCAAAACCACCAGAGATGAACAAGATGGGATGGAATATAATAGTGATTCAGTGACAGCTTGGATTTAAAAGTTCAAAGAGGGAGGTGAGGATCTGGGAAAAAGTTACAGCATGAGATGGAGACCTACAAATTTGATACCGCACTTGTTTCTTTTGGTGCCAAATAGGCGTCTGAGCATCCAATTATGGTAGGAGGGCTGTGCTATCTGCCATATTAGTGAAGGCAGAAAAAGATGCTTCCAGTGCCTGTGCCTGAAACAGACTTTTAGGGTCTTTACATTTGCAAAGTCAGGCTACCTTGGTCAGGAAAACATGGGCAGCATGCAGCCTGACCAGCAGTCCTTAAGTTGAGTATTCCTATGCTGAAGACAGTTGTGCAAATGTGCCTTCTCCCCTAACCCCCTACCAATGCTCGCTTACCTACATTGGTTCTCTTCCAGCAAAGCCTCGGTTTAAAAATTCGTATCTGGTTTTCAAATCTCTCCATGTTCTTGCCCGTCCCTATCTCTGCAGTCTCCTGCAACCCTCATATCTTGGCTCTGCTCTAAATCTGGCGTCTTAAGTGTTCTTGATTTTCATCACTGCACAATTGATGGCAGTGTCTCCAACTGACTAGGCCCTAAGTTTTGGAATTTCCTCCCTTTACCTCTCTTTCTTCTTTTAAGATATGCCTTAAAACCTGTCCTGATATTTGCTTAATGTGATTCAGTGTCAAATTTTGTTTAATAAAGCTCCTTGAGAAGTGCTAGGATCTGGTTTATCATGTTATGTAAATGCAAAACAAAAATAAAAATACCTGGAAAAGCTCAGCAGGTCTGGCAGCATCTGCGGAGAGGAATACAGTTAATGTTTTGAGTCCGTATGACTTATATAAATGCAAGATGTTATTGAAGTGTGTAAGTGACCTGTATCTGAAACCAAGGGGAAATTCGGAGGGCATTGACCATAGCATTGTTGAAGAGCAGCACAGAACTTTGCTCCTGTTTTCTTATAACATTTAAATCCCCCAAATACTGCTCTAGAACATCTCTCAAACAGGATACATGACTATTATACACAATTCTCTCTGCATTGAATCTTTCTGACCTATCTTTATCTTGTTGTTCATAGGTGGCATCTTTTTGGAATGGGATATCAGAGTATTTCATAAAAGATGCACCCATTGTAGAATTATGCCTTTGTTGTCTATTGCCCCTCTACCTACACAATGCTCCTTAACATTGAATACGTGGTGCAG
This sequence comes from Carcharodon carcharias, assembly GCF_017639515.1. Taxonomy (NCBI): domain Eukaryota; kingdom Metazoa; phylum Chordata; class Chondrichthyes; order Lamniformes; family Lamnidae; genus Carcharodon; species Carcharodon carcharias. The sequence goes on from NC_054480.1 coordinate 98,662,861, forward strand.
TTAGATAAGTCCTCTAACTTAACAACACCTTGCATTTACATAGCAGCTACAGCATTGTATAAGTATCCCAAGATGCTACACATGAGCTTATTGATCAAAATTTGGAACAGTGATACATAAGATATTAAACGCTTGGTTAAAGAAGTACATTTTCAGGAGTGTTTTAAAGGGAAGGAGTGAAGTAGAGAGGTCCAGAGGGTACATGGAAAGAATTCTAAAGATAAGGGCTTGTGCAGTTGATGGCACAGCCACCAATGGCGGGATAACGAAAATTGGGGATGTGCAAGAGCCAGAATTAGAGGAGCACAGAGATCTAGGAGGGTTATATGAACATAAGAAATAAGTGCAGTAGGCCATTTGGCCCCTCGAGCCTGCTCTGCCATTCAATGAGATCATGGCTGGTCTGTTTGTTTTTCAAATCCCACATTCCCACCTACCCCTGATAACCTTTGATCCCCTTGCCTAACAAGAATCTTAGATTCCCTTGCCTAACAAGAATCTATCTATCTCTTAAAAATATTCAATAATCCTGCCTCCAGCACCTTCTGAGGCAGAGAATTCCAAAGTCATGCAACCCTTTGAGAGAAAAAGTTTTCTCCCCATCTCTGTCCTAAAAGGACAACCCCTAATTTTAAAACAGTGTCCCCTAGTTCTGGACTCACCCACAAAAGGAAACATCCTTTCCACATCCAGATAGACCAGCTCATAATTTTATGCTGATGCGTCTTCAACAAGATGCTATTTATCATAGATCAAGAATCTGTCCAGATGTTTCGTATGAAATTAGGAACGAGAACCTAACTCTGACATGTACTCAATTTATTCCCACAGTGCACCTTCTCTAAACTTGAGCTCATCAAAAATCTTAGCATCCTGACTCAGTCCAAGTTTCACCCAGCACCATTCTTGCTGAGACAGTTCAGGATCTTATATACTTCAATCAAGTCACCCCTCACTCTTCTAAACTCCAGTAGAAACAAGTCTAGTCAGCCTAGCCTTTTCTCATAAGACAATCCGCTCATGCCAGGTAAACCTAGTAAACCGCCTCTGAACCATCTTCAAAGCATTTACGTTCTTCCTTAAATAAGGAGACCAAAACTGCACTCTGTGTTCAAGATGTGGTCTCACCAATGTCCTGTATAACTGAAGCATAACATCCTTACTTTTATGTTCAATTCCTCTATTAATAAAGGATAGCATTCCATTAGTCTCCTTAATTACTTACTATACCTGCAAACTAACTTTTTGTGACTCGGAATTCTGCAGCTGTTCTACATTGAAGTAATGCCCTTATTTTTATTCTTCCTGCTAAAGTGAACAACTTCACATTTTCCCACATTATACTCCATCTGCCAGATTTTTTCCCACTCACTCAACCTATCTATATCTGTCTGCACTCTCCTTATGTCATCTTTACAGCATACTTTCCTGTACATCTTTGTGTCATCTGCAAATTTAGCTACTATACCTTCGCTCCCCTCATCTAAGTCATTGATGATAATTGTAAAAAGTTGGCACCCCAGCACAGACCCCTGCGGAACTCCACGTGTCACATGCTGCCAATAAAAAAAAATCCATTTATGCATACATGCTGTTTTCTGCCAGCCAATCGTCTATCCATGCTAATACATTACCCTCTACACCATGAGCTTTTATTTTCCACAATAACCTTTGACGTGGCACCTTATCAAATGCCTTCTGGAAATCTAAGTACAGTACGTCTACAGGCTCCCCTTTAACCACAGCGCATGTTACTCCTTCAAAGAACTTCAATAAATTGGTTATAGGGCTGGTGGAGGTTATCAGGACAAAACAGCAAAGATTAGCGATAGGAAGGAACGAGGCCATAGATGGATTGGTAAACAAAGATGAGAACTTTAAAATCAAAACATTGCCATATCAGGAGCCGGGGTGCTGGGTGAGTGAAACTTGGTGTGAGTTAAGATGCCAGGATTATTAGATGAGCTTAAGTTTACAGAGGGTGCATGGTGGGAGTAAAGTGAATACATGCCACTGTTAGGTCCTCGTTCCTAATTTCATATGAATCATCAGGACAGATTCAGTATTGCTTCAGTACACATCAAAACTGGTAAATTTGGTCAAATATGTATATTCTTGATTTTATTACGAGTATAGAGTATATGGTATAGATAGCATATATATCTAATGTCTCTTTCCAAACAAACACATCCACCTCCTGTCCTAACGACATAATACACAGGTTCATGGGGGCTAAACATTGGAGTAGGTCATTCAGCCCTTTGAGCCTGCTCTGCTAGTCGATAAGATCATGGCTAATCTTACTGTGGTCTCAACTCCATCTTCCTGTCTGCCCTCCATAACCCTCGACTCCCTTGTCGATCACAAATCTATCTAACTCAGCCTTGGATAAGTTCAGTGACCCAGCCACCACTGCTTTCTGGCGAAGAGAATTCCACAGACTAGCAACTCTCTAAGAGAAAAAAATTCTCCTCATCCCTGTCTTGAGACCTCCTTATTTTTAAACTGTGTCCCTAGTTCTAGTCTCTCCCAAGAGGAAACATGCTGCTCATGTCTTTGTCCTTTGCTCCACCTGCAGGTGCTGAGAGATACACGGATGCATCACCTTCGACTCCTCTATATCCTTGGATGTTATGCTGTCATCTTTATGGTTCCAACTTGGGTCCTTGTCGATGTGTCTGCATTTTTTGTAAACAACTCAGTAGTGAGTGAACGTCAATATTGATACTTTTTTTTATTCATTCACAGGATGTGGGTGTCACTGGCAAGGCCAGCATTTATTGCCCATCCCTAAACTGAGTGTCTTGCTACTAGGCCATTTCAGAGAGCAGTTAAGAGTCAGCCATTTTGCTATGGGTCTGGAGTCACATGTAGGCCAGTCCGGGTAAGGATTCCTTCCTTAAAGGAATTTAGTGAACCAGATGAGTTTTTACAACAATTTGATAGTTTCATGGTCACTATTACCCATACTAGCTCTTTATTCCATATATTTAGTTAATTAACTAAATTTAAATTCCTCACCTGCCGCGGTTAATTAGTCCCAGCCTCTGCATTGCTAGTCCAGGAGCATAGCACAGGTTTCTCTTTAATTCTCCTATGAATTGTTTGTGACTCCTTGTTTTAGTCAAAAGTTGTAACGTCTTCTCTCCATCTGCCCTATCAAGTCTTCTCATAATCTTAAAGACCTCTATCAGGTCATTCCTTATTTCTCTCTTTTCAAGAGAAAAGTGCCGCAGCCTGTTCAAGCTTTCCTGATAAGTTTAACCTTACAGTTCTACTTTTCCATTATCATCCCAGTAAATATATTTTATACCTTCTCAAGTGCCTCTAAATACTTTTTATAATATGGAGACAAGTACTCCAACTGTGATCTAACCAAAGTTCTGTACAAATTTAATATCTGTTTTTCAATTTCATCTCTTCTAGAAATGAGTCTATATTACTTTTTTCATGGCCTTGTTAACCTGCATCACTACTTTGTGATTTATGTATCTGTACCCCAGATCCCTCTGCTTCTCGAGCAAATTGATACTTTCTTTCCATGGTGTGTGTGGCCCCCTTGTGCCTCCTAGTAAAATGTACCACCGCACACACATATATTGAAGTTTATTTGCCAATTAAATGTCAATTCTTTAAGTTTATTCATTTCTTCCCTTATTATATCGCAGCTCTCCGGTACTAATTTTACCCCAATTTGGTGTTCTCAAATTTTGATATTGTACTTCTGAATCCCAAGTCTGTATAATTTATGTAAATGGTGAATGGCAGTGTCCCAGAACCCATCCTTGTGGAACACCACTTCCCACCTCTTGCCACTTTTGTTATTTACGTGTCTGTAGAATATTTCACTATTTTTGTATTCCTTGGTACTTTGATTTATTTGCTTTCTTTACGTTCCTAATTGTTTCTTTGATTTCTTTCCTAACCTTTTTGTATTCCCTTTTGTCATCCTCTCCTTTGTTGTCCGTATACTTAATGTATGCCTTTTTCTTAGCTTTAGTTTCAGTTTTGCTCTTATTTCTTTACCCATCTATGGCGTGTCTTTAGTGGCTAATTTATTTTTGCTCTTTAATGAGGTATATTTCTCCTGGACTCTCTTGATCACTGTTTTTATGTGGCCATAGAGGGAGAAGGGAAGGGTCAAAGATAAGTTTTAAAATGTAAACCTTTGGTGGGGTTAGAGGCGGGAGAGAGAATAACGAGCTTTCTGTTGCTTATCTTTACGTGATTCGTAGTGACAGTTGCACAGAGATGTACTGTGTCACCGAGCTGTTGTTTGTCTCTTCCAGACAGATGTCTCCCACTGGTACTGGACACTCATATTGCTGCTCATCAGTGGCTTCTGTAACTTTGCTCAGAACATGGTTGCCTTTAGTATCCTGAACCTCATCAGTCCACTCAGCTACTCTGTAGCCAACGCCACCAAGAGGATCATGGTAATTTCAGTATCGCTCATCATGCTGCAGAACCCAGTCACTTCTACCAACGTCATAGGGATGATGACTGCCATTGTCGGGGTGTTTGCCTATAACAAGGTCAGTCTGCCTACTTTTTCCTAAATGAGAGACTGCTTTAATGTACTGTTTCCTCCTGCTGATGGTTTGTACTGAGGTGCAATTTCCAGGGATCAGTTGACCTCTAGTCCATTGCCGTGATATGTGGCCATATCCTTAATTGCAAACATGGACAGTGAGCATCAGCGGCCTATTCAACCCCAGGAGAGTAGGGAGTGATTGGTTGTCATAGCTGATCCTGTTCCTGTTTCTACGCATACAGGACAAGGAATGCTGTGTGTGTAGATTGAGGCACTCGATGGAACAGAGAATGTTGTGTTTGGATCGTGGAACTCGATGGGGTGCAAATTCCTGTAATTATGGTGTTGAGAAAGTTCTATTTCTGCCTCACCCTGTACCTGCTTTGAGAGTGCTGAATGCCATTAATAGAAAGAAATGGGAAAACAATCCCCCTCTCTCATTAAGTCATTGCTCACCCTGAGGATTCAGCACTCCCAGCCATTTAAAATGAAAACTAATCTTTAAAAGATCCCCACTCATTTCTTATCTCTTTCTAAAACAGGCTAAATATGATGCCAATCAAGAAGCCAAGAGAAAGTTGCTCCCAGTCACCTCAGGGGACCTTGTGTCTCTCAATCAGCATCAAGAACTGTCTGTTGATCAAAAGGGGCAGATGAATGGGACTGTGCTCTACCCTCAGTACACAGAATACCAGTATGGACGGAATGGCCTGCTGGCCGAACAGTTACAGTACAACCGGCAGAGCTCCCTCGGAACGACCTACGTTTCCAACCGATTCGACATATAAATTCATTACCAGAACCATCCAACTTCCACCCTTAACTTATTCTGCATACAATCGGAAACTCCCGGTTAGCCAATAGATTTTAGCAAGAAGTCTCGGTCTGAGGCCCTATATTTTTTTTATTTTAAGGTAATGGAGAGAACACTGTAACTTGGACTTCATGAAGATGCATTTTGCACCTTGTGTGATGTTTTGTATGGTGTGTGTGTGTGTGTGTGAGACATTCATTCTGCCCAGAAATTGTTTGAGGTGGGGGGAGAGGGCATGAGATGGTTGATCAGTATGAGGTGGTTACTTCACAGAGTAAGTGAGGCTGTGGTTAGGTAATCGGAATACCTGCACAAGAAGCCCACTTCTTAAAAGGGTGCATTAAAGATATTGGAACCATGAACCCAACCCTTCTAGCCCAATATTAAATATAACTCCCTCCTTGTCTTTGCGTGTGACAGAGTGCACTTAAGTGCACCACGTGTTACCGAATCTTTTCAGAAGGCTGTGTGCCATCTTTGTCTAATGGTTCAGTTCCTCCATTTTTCTGGGGGTGCATTTACCTATTAACTATATTCTTTTTATGTAGATAGATAATTATTTGACTGTGATTGATGAATTGGAGAGTATTGATCAAATGATTCCAATTATTGCCAAACCATAAAGTAAATATGAAGCATCCATGAGTTTTCCATTGTGTTGGGAGGTGGGAGGTCTCATCACTTTGGTTGAGATGTGCCTCCACAGCCTGCATGTCGCAATACCCCAATTTGTGTTTGTTAATCATACATTTCCTGGTCAATTTAGATTTAATCTGGATTTAAATAAGCTGCTTGATACGTACAGTATAGATGGATTCCATTCTGATTACAATACATGTAAATAATCCAGTTTAGCATCTGATAGCAACTCCCAAGTTTCTGTGAGCAGCTAAAATTGGCATTCAGATATGGTAACTGAGCTGTTGATTGTGCTCTGTCCATGTTATGTCCCCACACAGTTCTGTTAATTGAATCAAACAATACCAAATTAGACTGGCTCAGTGGTAGCACTCTTTTCTCTGAAGGTTCTGGGTTCAGATCCCAGAGATTTGAGCACAGAATCTGAGCTGACACTTCAATGCAATACTGAGGGAGTGCTAACATGAAAGGTTCTAATTTTTCAAATGAGACGTTCAACAAAAGCTTGATAATTTTACTGGGTGTAAAAATCCCATGCACTATTGAAAGAACGGGAGTTATCCCCAGTGTTCTGGCCAACTTTTATCCCTCAACTAATGTCACCAAAAACAGATTACCAGGTCATCATCTCATTGCTATTTGCATACAGTAAGGCCCCACAAATCAGTTGATGTGTTTCCTACATTACAACAATATCTACACTTCACAATTAATTGGCTGTAAAGTGCTTTGGGAGTTCCTGTGTTTGTGCAAAGCACTAGATCAATGTAGGTTCTTTTTATTCAGTCAGTCCCCGCTAGTATTGCAATATTTAAGATTCGTACTTGTAGAGCAGATGGCGAGATGCCAGCCTACAAAGTTAGCTGAAATCCACCATGCAGTAATAAATGGAGTGGTGTGCAAGCTGCTGGATGGGTACAGTTCTAAGAACTTAATCTCTTCCAAACACCTATAAAGAATAAAAAAAACTTTGAAATGCTGGATACTGAAATAAAAGCAGAAATTGTTAGAAACACACAGCAAGTCACTCAGCAGCTGTGAAGAAGAAAGATGCACTTGCTGTTTTGGGTGTGTACCTTCTCATGTAGGGTGTATTCGGAACATGAACCTGTTGTTTCTCTTCACAGATATAGGCCAGTATTTCTGCTATTATTCCAGGCAGTTCTGTGCTGTTCGTGAATTCCCAAAAATCACTTCCCTTTAGAATCACTCCTTGATGCACTGCTTTCATATGTTCCCCAAGTCTGTTCATTCTGAATTGCTATACACCTAAGTGTTTCATGAATCCAGTATCTGTTGGGAGAATTATTACAAAATTAACATTTAAAATTGCTTCATGAAAGAAACTGATAGCCTGCAAATCCCAGAATGACCAAATACTAATGTCAGTTGGCCAAGTTGCTGACCATTTTGGAAGTGAGCACCGATCACAGAATCACAGTGTAGAAGAGGCCCTTCGGCCCATTGAGTGTGCACCGACATGTGAGAAACACCTGACCTACCTACCTAATCCCATTTACCAGCACTTGGCCCATAGCCTTGAATGTTATGACGTGCCAACTGCTCGTCCAGGTACTTTTTAAAGGATGAGGCAACTTGCCTCCACCACCTTCCCAGGCAGTGCATTCCAGACTGTCACCACCCTCTGGGTAAAAAAGTTTTTCTTCACATCCCCCCCTAAACCTCGTGCCCCTCACCTTGAACTTATGCACCTTTGTGACTGACCCTTGAACTAAGGGGAACAAAAAGAGACATCACTATTATTAAGTGATCAATGGTAGTACCAATGCTACTGGTTAAAAGGGAAGTGTTTTCGTACTCACTCATTGTACATTCTTGTTGCACTTGTTTCTTCATTGCCTTTTGTATTTGTTTTATGTTGAGAATAGCTATCTTACTCACTTTCGTGTTCCCTGTGTCTCACTCTATTATATCTTTCCTCTTTCTGACTTCACATCTTTCTCTCTCACTGTCTCCCTATACTTTTTCTCAGACTGTTTCTCACTCACACATTGAATCACATTAATTATAGCTGGTTTAAATTTCGCTACAAAAAGTTCATTTCCCCTTTTCCTTATTTAATGTTCATAGTGACTGGTGATCATTGCAGCATCTGTGCATTGATAATGCATTCCTTAAAGCATGTCATACTGGTATATTGCAAAATTCTGAATGCTATAAATAGAAGAGATCTGTACACTTTTCACGCTCATAGTTGTTAGTTGAAACTAACCAGTAAGCAGTAATCTTCCCTAAAGTTTCACAATTCACAGTGTGAATGAAGATGGTTGGTCTGACTTGCTGTGTAACCTAAGGTGTTGAGGAAAATTCTGTTTATGCCTCACACTGTACCTGCTTTGAGTGTTTCATGTCATTAATAGAAAGAAATGGGAAAACAATGTCCCTCTCTTGTTCAATCATTCTCTCAGCCTGAGCATTCAGCACTCCCAGTCATTTAAAATAAGAACTGATTTTTAAATGATGCCCTTTCCCATCGCTATAGTGATCAAGTCCATTGCCTATATGTCTGCTACAAAAAATCAAATGGCAGAGAACATTTGAAATAATGTCCTATTTGCCCCAGTTTCGCACTCCACGAGCTATAATTCTTCTGGCTGGCAGCTGCTGATCTTCACTGTAAATTTCAAGATTAAATAGGATTTTGAGAGTTCGAGGAGCTGATTTAATGAAATGTTTTTATTGGTAAGGATTCCTGCTCTTAACTCAACTCCCAACCAACTTCCTGCAGGTAGTGAAAATTCTGCCTTTGTCCCTGACTCGTCAGAACTGCTGTGAATTTAAACTATGCAACTTATTCCTCACTGCAGGAACATTAGTTAGTGGTTTTGCTGAGTGGACCCTTACTGTGCACAGATTGGCTATGATGCTTCCAATATTGCAACAGTGACTACACTTTATAAGTGCTTCATTGACTGTAAAGCACTTTGGAATGTCGAGATCATGAATAGGGCTATATAAATGCAAGACTTTCCTTTCAATAAAAGTCCACACATTGTACATGTTAACCCATGCATTTCTCCAGGAGTCATCATGGCTGCACAGTGGCATTCAAAACTTTCAATCATGACCATGTATTTATTTTCAATCAGAAGCCATGTGCACTAAATTTGTAAGTCTGTTCACAGATCTCGATGGTGCAGGCTTTAGATCATTCAATTCAGCAACCTTACCTGTACTGCCAGCTGTGGATCAGCAACTGAAGTGTTTATGTTCTGACTGAGATTTAACTTTGGCAATCACAATTCCATGTTTTCTGCCTCCCCTACACACACAGAACTATTTGATCAGCTTTGAAATAGCATGTATTTAATGTTTGTGTTTTGGTAAATACTATAGAAATTGAGGTTAAATCTACCTCTGAGGGTTTACTTTTGGTTGTACAGTGGTTGCATGCAAATGCCCATGAATGATATTCCTTACTTATATATCACTGGAGTGGACATGGAACTGAACTCATTTGTTTAGAGTTGGAGAGGTTCTTGCTTGGAGATATGTTTGTAAGATGGGCTATTCTGCAACAAAACCTTGTCACAGATATGGGAAATCAGGGTTTGCTTCTCTCATTGAACTCAAAAGTCATTGTGTTGTACAGTCTTATGTAATCAGTAGAGAGCAAGAGCACCAAGTGACCAGACACTGACCAGACATTTTCAGGAGTTGCTGATAACGTTAGGGTACTGGAAGCTTGGTAACTCAGAGCTTAAGGTTGATGGTGGTTGGGGAATTGGTAGATACAGAGCATTTGGGGTACATGGATGAAAGTTAAGAGTTACAGAAAGCTTTTTAACGAAGAGAAGATGAGGTGCAATTTCCTCACTTTCTCATTTCCACTTAAAGATTCATCTTTTTATCAAATAATATTAACAAAAGACATAATACCCTTTTTACAAGTCTCATATCTATCTTAGATTGAAATTTTCAGCCTTTGCAGTTATCAAGGAGGAAGTGTTGCTGTGCTTCTTCCCCATTGATAAAAAGCAAATTCAGTCCTAGAACCTGGTTTAGGCTCAAAGTATGGGACTAACTTCCAATTATCTGGAAATACAATGCTGAGGGTTTGAGAGAGAGACCTGTGGTGGTTTTGCACATTCTTCTTGTACCTTTTTTTGGCAGCAGTGTGGTTTTTATCTTAAAATATTTACCCAATGAAGCAGCAGCACCACCTGACAGAAAATCAATACTTCAACAACACAAATCACTGCATAAAGAAAATCATTCCTGACCTGAAAATAGATTTCTCTTGGAGTGTGTCCTATCTTGGTGGTTTGCTTTGTAAACCACAAATATTCATCAAAGTGTTAAACACTTCACCCCAACCCCACAAATGTTTGATTTATTTAACGGTTTCTTTTTTTTTAAATCAAAAAGTGTGTATTTTCTGTAACTAAGTTGTTTTACTGGAGAAATTTCTATTCGGAATCTTAATACAAAAGCAAAATAATGCAGCTGCCGGAAATCTAAAATAAGAACAGACAACGCTGGAAACGTTCAGGTCTGGCAGCATCTGAGGAGAGAAAGTGTTACAAACCTGATATATTAATTCTGTTTCTCTCTCCTCAGATGCTGCCAGATATACTGAGTGTTTTCAGTATTTTCTATTTTTATTTCTGTTGAGAACCTTCTCTGTTTTGTTCCCATCTAACAACAGATGATAGGGGAAATTCCCTGAGAAATGAAATTCTCATTCTGATGCAGATCTTTGCTCTCTGCTGCTACCTGATTATTTAAGATAGCTTCTGACCATTGTATGCTCTGAACACAAATAGGCAGTGGGACCTGTTTAAAACTGGATATCTTTCAGATTATTCCCTTTTTAAAGCCATTTACCTTTTGATCATATTTTAAATGCAGCTCACAGTGTGACAGGTAATTTTATCATTTTAAAAATCTCTGTATAGATGTTTCCAAGTTCATGTATTATTGCAGGTTTCCCTATACTGCAGTATTGTTTCTTGAGCTCAGTGGTTGGAAGTCACTGGAGGTGAATGTATGTGTGCCAATGCTCATTAGTGTATCATGTCTATCTACAGAACATTTTTAACTTCAAAAACAAGTGTTGATGGGAAAAAAATGTGACATTTAAATTAATAAAGTGAAAAGAGAAGCCAGTACAATAATGGGTCCTTATTTGAACAAATAGTTAGGGTTTAACTCAAAGTTACAGCAAGAAGTAAGGTGGTGTCATGATACATTGAAGTGCCTTTGGGTGGGATGCTGCAATGAGCACAATGCTCCACTTGCTGAGTTCTTGGTTGCATCAATCTAAATAATTCCTAGATTCAAGTAGAACAACATTGATATTTACATACTTATTCTTCTTTTATTTACAAGAATATCAGAATTGCGAGGTTACAACAATCAGTAAAGACTAAACAGACTGGGGCTCTTTCTCCAGAAAAGAGAAAGCTGAGGGATGACCTGATAGAGGTCTTCAAAATTATGAAAGGATAGACATAAAGATGGTTCCACTTTTGGGAGAATCCAAAACCAAAGGTCATAAATATAGGTCAGTCATTAATAATTCCAGTAGGGAATTCATGAGAAACTTCTTTACCCACAGTGTGTTAGCGCACACACCTCTTGAATCACAAGGTTCTGGATTCAAGTCTCACTCCAGGCTTTGAATGCAAAAATCAAGGCTGACGCTCCAGTGCAGTACTGAGGGAGTGCTGCACTATTGGAGGTGCCACTTTTCAGGTGAGATATTAAACTAAAGCCTTGTCTGCCCTGTCAAGTGGATGTAAAAGGATGGCACTATTCAAAGAACAGCAGGGGAGTTGTCCTCAATGACCTGGCCAAAAAATTTATCCCTCAAATCAATATCATAAAAACTGATTGTCTGATCATCACATTGGAGCTCATGCTATGCAAAAGAGCTGCTGCATTTCCTACATTATAACATTATACTTCAAGGCCAAAATTTTTCCCTCGTCGGGCGGGGGTGGTTGGGATTTCACGTGGGCGGGCCAATTAAGGCTCGTGGATGAGGTTTCCTAAAAAATGTAAAGGCCACTTGACCTTTTCGCCTGCCCATCAACCATTAGTTAATGATCGCAAAAATCAAGGCTGACGCTCCAGTGCGGTACTGAGGGAGTGCTGCACTATTGGAGTTAATTAAAAGCAAAATACTGCGGGTGCTGGAAATCTGAAACAAAAAAATTGCTGGAAAAACACGGCAGGTCTGACAGCATCTGTGGAGAGGAAGACAGAGTTAACATTCCAAGTCCATATGACTTCAGATGAAGAGTCATACGGACTCGAAACATTAACTCTGTCTTCCTCTCCACAGCTGCAGTTAGACCTCAGCAGGTCTTTTTATAGCAATTTTTGTTTTTGTCAAGTTGATTAGCTCATTAATGGCATTAATAGGCCTTTATCCTGACGTCATCGTGTGTCATATTACGCTCGTGCATGTTGGGCGTACGCCAAACGTAAAATTCTGGCCCAAAAGTACTTAAGTGGCTGAAAAATGCTTTGAGACATAGTGGTCATGAAAAACTATCTTTTTTCCCAATAGTTAGAATATCAAACAAGGAGTAGTTGGGGTGAATAGCATGCATTTAAGGCAAAGTTAAATAAACACATGGAGAAAGGTATTGAAGATTACATGGATACGGTTAGATGAAATGAGGTGTGAGGAGGATTGTGTGCAGCATAACCACGATTGGGTCAAGTGCCCAGTCTCTGTGCTGTAATTTTACTAATTCTGTTATATTCCAGAAAAATTACTGGAACTTCCAAGATTTTGAATAATTGACCACTCAAATATTGAAAAAAAGTTTGGTTCATAGACGAACAAACCAATCAAACATGGGAATGATAGCATAATGTTAATGTTACTGGACGAATGCACCAGAGATTTAACCAGGCCAGCTGGGGGAATTTAAAATCAATCAATAAATCTGGAATAAAAAGCTAGTCTCAGTAATGATTTTAAAACTCTTTGGTTCACTAATGTCCTTTAGGAAAGGAAATCTGCCATCTTTACCCTGTCTGACCTATGTGTGACTCTAGACCCACAGTAACTGCCCTCTGAAATGGTCCAGCAAGCCCTTCTGTTGTATCAAACTGCTACAGAAAAATCAAGTAAGAATAAAACTGGACAGACCACTTGATATCGACCAAGGCACTGTAAATGATAAAGACAAACCCTGCCCAGTCATTCTTCCCAAAGTAATCCTCACTAACATTGAGACTTATGCCAAAATTGGGAGAACTATCCTGCAGCCAATGGCCCAGACTCCCCCATCAGTATTGGAAATGGTGGCACAGTGGTTAACAGACAGGAGGGAGTAGCTCTAGGAATCCTCAATATTGTCTCTGGACCCCATGAAGTCTTATGGCATCAAGTCAAATATGGGCAAAGAAACCTGATTACCTCCTACCACCTACTGTCCTCTCTCAACTGATGAATCTATTCCTCCATGTTTGACCAGCACTTGGAAGACATAGTGAAGGTAGCAATGGCACAGAATGTACTATAGATGGGGGAATGTTCAAATGCGTCTTCAAGAATGGCTCAGTAGCACCACTACTGACCTAGTTGGGCCGAATCCTAATGAACATAAATGGTACACACTGCTGCCACTGTGCATCGGTGGTGGAGGGAGTGAATGTTTAAGGTGGTGGAGCTGGTGCCAATCAAGTGAGTTGCTTTGTCCTGGATTGTGTTGAGCTTCTTGACTGCAGCTCCAACAGGTATGTCTTGTCCACAAAAAGCATAATAAATCCAATCCATCAGTCTACTCTCAATCAACAAAATGATGGAAGCTGTCATCCACAGTACTATTAAGTGGCATTTACTTAGCAATAACCTGCTCGCTGATACTCAGTTTGAGTTCCACCAGGGCCACTTGTCTCCAGACCTCATTACAACCTTGGTACAAACATGGACAAAAGAGCTGAATTTCAGAGGTGAGGTGAGAGGCTTCTCTCATCAAGGCAGTATTCGTTCGACTGAGACGTCAAGGAGCCCTGGCAAAATTGAAGTCAATAGGAATCAGCAGGAGCAAATTCAAATTTTGGAGTTAAACCTAGCATGAAGGAAGATGGTTGTAGTTGTTGGAGGTCAATCACCTCAGCCCCATGACAGTGCTGCAGGAGTTCCTCAGGGTAGTATCCTAGGTGCAATCATCTTCAGCTGTTCCATCAATGATCTTCTTTCCATCACAAAGTCAAAATTGGGGACATTTGTTGACTGTATTTCAGTACCAGTCGCAACTCCTCGGATACTGAAGCAGTCCCTACAGCCGAAGGCCTGAAGTTGATGCAGCAAAATCTGAACATTCAGGTTTGGGCTGATTGTTTCGAATGGTAACAGTTTGAAGGGAAATTTGAACTTCTGGTTATTAACTGAAAAAGGACACATAACATGATTTCACATTTTAAAATGCGTACTATATCAAATGACTAAACAAAAAAACACAATTATTTTCTTTTCATAGGCAACTTATACTTTGAACTACCAAACAGAATTTTCCCCCTTTCCACTTTTACTGACAACCAAAAATCCCAATTTTGTTACGTTACTCAGTTTCTTAAGGAGACATCCAATTCTCCTGGAACCAATCCAAAGGGTTTTGCAGCACTGAAGTGTTTTTACTTCTATTCCTTTTGTTTTCCAATACTATCTTCCACCTTGAGAGTTTTCTTGAGGATTCGCCCTCTAGTTTCAGCTAAGCAAATCCTCCAGCCTTGTTTAACTCCTCACTAGCTTGGTCTTCAAATTGCGCATGAGCTCCCACCACATTCCACGTAGTGAATGATAAAGACACCATTTTCTCTGCTTAAGGTGCAGGCCTGGCCAATTCTATCTTTGGGTCTCTTCTCTCAGTTGGCTACAGCCCACACAGGACCAAAACTTGCAACTCCCCTCTCTGATATTCTAGGTTTATATGGAAGCTTGTAACCTGATGTCAAAACAGCCCCTCCTCCATGACAAAAGGAAAACATTAGCACTGCTACTTGGATACAAGGCTAAACAGCTGATTCCGATCACCACTGCATTTCATCTTAGAAACAAAGGAACAGGTTGCTGCACAACTGTTTACAATCTGCTATCAATAACACCTTTCTGAGCCCTAAAAGACTTAGCGTCTCATTGTAGACTTAGAAATAGGAGTCAATGTCTCCAATGTAAATATCTAGCAACCCCCTCTCCATAAAACAATCTATGTCTTTCTTTGATTGTTAACAATTAAACAAACTATGTTTACTGTCAGGCAAATGCCAGCATATGTCACATGACCCCTTTCATTTATCCTAAATTTAAAGATACAGTCCCAAACTACAACATTCTTATGAACCAAAATACATGGTGCTAAAATGTATTAATCCTATAAATCTGACAATCACAACAAGCACTCCACTCAAGTGCCAGGTAATGTCCATCTCCAAAAAGAAAGAGAATCTAACTATCGCCTCTTTATGTTCAATTGCATTCACACCACTGATTCTACCACATCAGCATCGTGAGGTTACCACTGATCAGAAACTTGACCAGCCACACAAATACTGTGGTTACAAAAGCAGGTCAGAGACTGGAAATTCTTCAATGAATAACTCACCTCCTGATTTCAGGGTGACCAACTGTCCCATTTTTTTTATGGGACTGTCCCATCTCCTTATGTTTTCTTCCCAGAACAGCATTTGACCTGCATTTGTAAAACTAGGCATCTGTTTTGACTCTGATCTTATCCTGCAGCTTTATCCCGTCTTTGGTATTTTGTGCAGCCACACTGGTCTCCTGCCATCCACCACAAGGTGTCATCAGAGCCCTGACAGAGCCAGCCGAAGGCCTGAAGTTGACAGTGGCAGGTTTCAAACTTTGATTCTTGGGGCAGAATTTTGAGTTTGGCAGGCGGGCCTGGGGTCGGCTGGAAAATGGGCCCATCACCTGTGATCAGCCCCTCCAAAAGCAACTTCACACTTGTGGGCCAATTAAGGCCCGCCAAGCACGAAACACGGCTCCCCCTGGTGAGGAAGGGCCGAGCAGGGACCAGGGCCTGTCGGCCACTGGCTCCAATGACAACCCAGCGGTTGATTTAAAAACAGCCCAGGCAGCCCCTGGAAGGCTGCCACAGAAGAACATCTGTTCCGCATTAGCAAAGTGATGGAGTCAAGTGCGGCAGGAGACGCCAGGCAGGAGGGCAGGTTGGGTGGGCACTCAGCCCCCTCACTTTTCAGATGAGGGCCTCGCAGTCTTCCTGGAGGAGGTGGCTGCCAGGAGGGACGCCCTTCGTCCCCAGAGGTGGGAGGAGGAGGCCACTGCACATCACAAAGAGGGCATGAGATGAGGTGGCAGCGCTGGTTAGCAGCCATGATGCGGTGTGGCGCACATGGGTGCAGTGTCGAAAGAGTTTCAGTGATCTGCTGCGCTCAGGAAGCTGAGTATCATGTTGGCATAGGTCTGTGTGCTGAAGCGTTAAAGTGTAGCTATCCCCTCGTGGAGCTCAGGGGTGTTAGAGTCTGAGTGCTAACTGTCAATGATGGCGGAGCTGGCCAAGGGGGTGGGCCCTGGCTGCTTGGACTGAGTGCCTTGCGGCTCGAGGGCCACGACTCGGATCTGCCCTGCGAGGTGCTCATCAGCCAGGGTTAGCCAGGCTGCAGTGGTGCTGCAGGTACAGAGTGGACTAATCAATGCTCCTCTGTCCTTTCAGGAGGAGACAAGCCATAACCAACTGAGAGGTCATGGAGAGGCGGAGGCCCACCCAACCTGCTGCTGCTGACCAGGTACGAGCAGGATGCCCTTGAGCTGGAGGGCCAGCATGCTCCCCATGCAACTGGGTGTGGAGAGGCAGGAGTGCCAGACGAAGGTAAGAGTGCAGTGCACAGAGGCAAGAGTTTCTGATTGTGCAACCATTCTAGTGTAGTCTCTTCATTCATGGGAGCTCAAACCTAGAGTCCCCATTGATCATTGAAAGATGATGGCACCGTGATGTAGATCTCTATTGTCTCACCAGGGTACCTGGCATGCATAGTGACAGTGTGATGGCATTAACTAATGATATGTCCTTGATCTCCCTTTTAGATTTGCCAGCACATATCGCTGTCTGGACTCCAAAAGGCCACCCCTGATACCGGAGGACCACCAGGCTTCATTTGCACCTGTGTCACATCCGCTCTCTGAACCAGGCACCAGTGCAGATACCACCACCTTGATGGGCATTAGATCGGCGGCTAGAATGTTGGTGCAGATTGGTGAGGGCACTTCACACTCACTTGAGGTGCAGGCGGAGGCAGAGAGTGCCAGTATGCTGGCAGAACTGTTGGGGACCAGAATGATGCTCAGTCAAAGACAGATGATGAGACTCTGGAGTCATCCATCTCAAGCATGTTAATTAAACGTGATTTGCCCTTAACAAATCTGTGCTGGCTTTCCCTAATTTATTATTAAGTAATTAATTTTGTCCCAAATTATCATTTATAGTCCCCCACACTTGTCTTTAAATATTACTCTCTCTTCCTTCCCCACCACCACACCACCCCCCTTCTCCCCCTCCCCCCACCCCCAATAATCTGTGCATGCCTCCCCCACACTGCCAAGATGTCAGCTCCTCCACCTTCTGAAGGGTAATTCGGGATGGCCAGCGACACATCCCATGAGTGAATAAAAGACAGCTTTAAAAACAAAAAAACTGCGGATGCTGGAAATCCAAAACACAAACAGAATTACCTGGAAAAACTCAGCAGGTCTGGCAGCATCGGTGGAGAAGAAAAGAGTTGACGTTTCGAGTCCTCATGACCCTTCGACAGACAGTGTGGGGGAGGCATGCACAGATTATTGGGGGTGGGGGAAGGGGGAGGAGGGGGGTGGTGTGGTGGTGGGGAAGGAAGAGAGAGTAATATTTAAAGACAAGTGTGGGGGACTATAAAAGACAGCTTTGGTTAGCATGAATTACTCCTGTAGTCTGGAACTGACAAAATCTGGAATATTGCATTAAGGAAAGCTTGATTAGAGTGATTTAAACAGCAATCTCTTTTTCAGTTGGGTTTATCTGAAGATCCACCAAATCAACACCAAAAATAGTTTTTGCTAAAGTGACCACCATACAGGCAAGAATTTACATTATTGTTAAACTCAAACTTCTACAATATCTTAGCCTTGAATGGCACTTGCCCAACATTAGCTGAACAACTGCTTTTCCTCGATGATTCAACCCGATATCTAAATATCTCACCATCCCCTCACCACACTACTATCCTTGTTGAAGTTTAGCCTTCATATAAACTCCCAATCACGTTCATGGTCACATTCTCAGCCTCATTTCACTTGATTTTTCAATCTCCGTGTCTTGATCACAAACCATTTGCTGATCTACCGCCCCATCCACTTCCTTTAACTCCACACTTCTTGTCAACTGACGATTGGAGGGAAACTTCTTTGAAAATATACTCAAAATCCAAACTCCTTCTGCTGTAATCCTCCATTCATCACACACTTCTGCATCTGTTCACTTGCTCTACTGCTCCATTGTCTTGGGCTCCAATACCTTCTGCCAAACCACTGTCTTTCCACCAACTCCACCCAGCCATCTCAACTTCTTTGAGTAGCAGGATATAACCTTGCACACACCTACACACACAGGTATAGTCATTCATCACTAAATCTCACTGAGCCATGTCAAGAGTAAGATCCCATACTCTCTAGTCAAATCCTGCATCAGTTCCAGGATCATCCTGAAGAACAAGGACTGCCCCAGTGCTCATGTTTTTTTGTTTCTAAGATTGAAATCATTGTTGGCCTTTGATTTTACCTCCCCTCTTTCCCCCACCCATACCCCATTCTTCTGATTAACTACTTCCAATCTCATTATTCTCCCATGTCTCTGCGATCTGTATTTTGCCCCCTTCAAGCTAATCTCCTCAATTAAATTTAGCTTCTATTCTCTCACTTCCTTCCCAACTTGACTCCCAACCACTGGCCCACCCTCCTCCTGGCCTCTGTACTAGCTGATTGTGTTAAAAACAAGAAACTGTGGATGCTAGAAATCCAAAACAAAAACAGAAATACCTGGAAAAACCCAGCAGGTCTGGCAGCATCGGCGGAGAAGAACAAAGTTGACGTTTCGATCCTCATGACCCTTCAACAGAACTAAGTAAAAATAGGAGAGGGGTGAAATATAAGCTGGTTTAAGGTGGGGGTGGGGTGGGGGGAGGCTGTAGGGACAAGCAAGCAGTGATAGGAGCACATAACCAAAAGATGTCACAGACAAAAGAACAAAGAGGTGTTGAAGGTGGTGATATTATCTAAAAGAATGTGCTAATTAAGAATGGATGGCAGGACACGCAAGGTACAGATGATAGCTGTAGTGGGGGTGGGGTGAAATAAGACTAAAAGGGCATAAAAGGTATAGATTTAAAAATAATGGAAATAAGTGGGAAAAGAAAAATCTATATAAATTATTGGAGAAAACAAAAGGGAGGGGGAAAAAACGGAAAGGGGCTGGGGATGGAGGAGGGAGTTCAAGATCTAAAGTTGTTGAACTCAATATTCAGTCCAGAAGGCTGTAAAGTGCCTAGTCGGAAGATGAGGTGCTGTTCCTCCAGTTTGCGTTGAGCTTCACTGGAACAATGCAGCAAGCCAAGGACAGACATGTGGGCAAAAGAGCGGGGTGGAGTGTTAAAATGGCAAGCGACAGGGAGGTCTGGGT
This sequence comes from Carcharodon carcharias, assembly GCF_017639515.1. Lineage (NCBI taxonomy): Eukaryota > Metazoa > Chordata > Chondrichthyes > Lamniformes > Lamnidae > Carcharodon > Carcharodon carcharias. The sequence goes on from NC_054480.1 coordinate 98,682,521, forward strand.
CATTCTGGCGGACAGACCGAAGGTGTTCTGCAAAGCGGTCACCCAGTCTGCATTTGGTCTCTCCAATGTAGAGGAATCCACATTGGGAGCAATGAATGCAGTAGACTAAGTTGGGGGAAGTGTAGGTGAAATGCTGCTTCACTTGAAAGGAGTGTTTGGGCCCTTGGACGGTGAGGAGAGAGGACATGAAGGGGCAGGTGTTGCATATTTTGCGTATGCATGGGGAGGTGCCGTGGATGGGGGTTGAGGAGTAGGGGGTGATGGAGGAGTGGACCAGGGTGTCACGGAGGGAATGATCCCTATGGAATGCCGCCGGGGGGGTGAAGGGAAGATGTGTTTGGTGGTGGCATCATGCTGGAGTTGATGGAAATGGCGGAGGATGATCCTTTGAATGCGGAGGCTGGTGGGGTGATACGTGAGGACAAGGGGGACCCTCTCATGTTTCTGGGAGGGAGAAGGCGTGAGGGCGGATGCTCGGGAGATGAGCCGGACACAGTTGAGGGCCCTGTCAACAACCGTGGGTGGAAAACCTCGGTTAAGGAAGAAGGAGGACATGTTAGAGGAACTGTTTTTGAAGGTAGCGTCATCAGAACAGATGCGACGGAGGCGAAGGAACTGAGAGAATGGGATGGAGTCCTTACAGGAAGAGGGGTGTGGTGAGCTGTTGTCGAGGTAGCTGGGGGTGTCGGTAGGCTTGTAATGGATATTGGTGGACAGTCTATCACCAGAAATTGAGACAGAGAGGTCAGGGAAGGGAAGGGAAGTGTCGGAGATGGACCATGTGAAAATGATGGAGGGGTGGAGATTGGAAGCAAAATTAATACATTTTTCCAGGTCCCAACGAGAGCATGAAGCAGCACCAAAGTAATCATCGATGTACCGGAGAAAGAGTTGTGGAAGGAGGCCGGAGTAGGACTGGAACAAGGAATGTTCCACATACTCCATAAAGAGACAGGCATAGCTGGGGCCCATGCGGGTACCCATAGCCACACCTATTATTTGGAGGAAGTGAGAGGAGTTAAAGGAGAAATTGTTCAGTGTGAGAACAAGTTCAGCCAGATGGAGGAGAGTAGTGGTGGATGGGGATTGTTCGGGCCTCTGTTCGAGGAAGAAGCTGAGAGCCCTCAGACCATCCTGGTAGGGGATGGAGGTGTAGTGAGATTGGACGTCCATGGTGAAGAGGAGGCGGTTGGGGCCAGGGAACTGGAAATTGTTGATGTGACGTAAGGTGTCAGAGGAATCACGGATGTAGGTGGGAAGGGACTGGACAAGGGGAGAGAGAAGGGAGTCAAGATAACGAGAAATGAGTTCCGTGGGACAGGAACGGGCTGACACAATCGGTGTGCTGGGACAGTCCTGTTTGTGGATTTTGGGTCGGAGGTAGAAGTGGGCCATCTGAGGTTGGGCGACTATCAGGTTGGAAGCTGTGGGAGGAAGATCTCCAGAGGAGATGAGGTCAGTGACAGTTCTGGAAACAATGGCTTGATGTTCAGTGGTGGGGTCATGGTCCAGGGAGAGGTAGGAGGAAGTGTCTGCGAGTTGACGCTCAGCCTCCGCGAGGTAGATGTCAGTGCGCCAGACAACAACAGCACCACCCTTGTCAGCGTGTTTGATGACAATATTAGGGTTGGACCTGAGAGAACGGAGTGCAGTAAGTTCAGAGAGAGACAGGTTAGAATGGGTGAGAGGAGTAGAGAAATTGAGACGACTAATGTCTCGCCGACAGTTCTCAATGAAAAGATCAAGAGAAGGTAAGAATCCAGAGGGAGAGGTCCAGGTGGAGGAAGAATATTGGAGGTGAGTAAAAGGATCCGTTGAACGGGGAGAGGATTCCTACCCAAAGAAGTGAGCACAGAGACGAAGGCAGCGGAAGAAGAGTTCAGCATTGTGCCGAGCCCGAAATTCATTGAGTTAAGGGCGTAAGGGTACGAAACTAAGTCCTTTGCTGAGCACGTTCAGCGTCGGAGAGGGGAAGGTCAGGGGGTATAGTGAATACATGGCTGAGGCTGGGATTGGAAGATCGGGTGGGGACGGAGGGACAGGCAGGGGTGGAGGGTCCTAGATGGGTGTTGGTGTCGATGAGTTGTTGGTGCTTGCGTTCCTTAGCACTTGAGAGAAAGAGAAAAAAATTTTTGTTGAGGCGTCGGATGAGACGAAGAATAAAATGAAACTTTGGGCACATGCAGCTTTGAAAAAGGGTGCAGCGGTGCTGCTGGAGGGAGAGGTCGAGTGTGTTCATATGGCGGCGCATGGCACTGAGTGTGGAGATGTGGACGTCCAATCCCTCTACACCTCCATCCCCCACCAGGATGATCTGAGGGTTCTCAGCTTCTTCCTCGAACAGAGGCCCGAACAATCCCCATCCACCACTACTCAACTTGTTCTCACACTGAACAATTTCTCCTTCAACTCCTCTCACTTCCTCCAAATAAAAGGTGTGGCTATGGGTACCCGCATGGGCCCCAGCTATGCCTGTCTCTTTATGGGGTATGTGGAACATTCCTTGTTCCAGTCCTACTCTGGCCCCCTCCCACATCTCTTTCTCCGGTACATTGATGATTACTTCGGTGCTGCTTCATGCTCTCGTCAGGACCTGGAAAAATTTATTAATTTTGCTTCCAATCTCCACCCCTCCATCATTTTCACATGGTCCATCTCTGACACTTCCCTTCCCTTCCTTGACCTCTCTGTCTCAATTTCTGGTGATAGACTGTCCACCAATATCCATTACAAGCCTACCGAATCCCACAGCTACCTTGACTGCAGCTCCTCACACCCTGCTTCCTGTAAGGACTCCATCCCATTCTCTCAGTTCCTTTGCCTCCATCGCATCTGTTCTGATGATGCTACCTTCACAAACAGTTCCTCTGACATGTCCTCCCTCTTCCTTAACCGAGGTTTTCCACCCACGGTAGTTGACAGGGCCCTCAACCGTGTCCAGCTCATCTTCCGAGCATCTGCCCTCACGCCTTCTCCTCCCTCCCAGAAACATGATAGGGTCCCCCTTGTCCTCACTTATCACCTCACCAGCCTCCGCATTCAAAGGATCATCCTCCGCTATTTCCGCCAACTCCAGCATGATGCCACCACCAAACACATCTTCCCTTCACCCCCCCGCCCCCTGGCAGCATTCCATAGGGATCGTTCCCTCCGTGACACCCTGGTCCACTCCTCCATCACCCCCTACTCCTCAACCCCCACCTACGGCACCTCCCCATACATACGTAAAATATGCAACACCTGCCCCTTCACATCCTCTCTCCTCACCGTCCAAGAGCCCAAACACTCCTTTCAAGTGAAGCAGCTTTTCACCTGCATTTCCCCCATATTAGGCTACTGCATTCGTTGCTCCCAATGCAGATTCCTCTAACATTGGAGAGACCAAACGCAGACTGGGCGACCGCTTTGCAGAACACCTTCAGTCTGACCGCAAGAATGACCCAGACCTCCCTGTCGCTTGCCATTTTAACACTCCACCCTGCTCTCTTGCCCACATGTCTGTCCTTGGCATGCTGCATTGTTCCAGTGAAGCTCAACGCAAACTGGAGGAACAGCACCTCATCTTCCGACTAGGCACTTTACAGCCTTCCAGACTGAATATTGAGTTCAACAACTTTAGATCTTGAACTCCCTCCTCCATCCCCACCCCCTTTCCGTTTCTTGTCCCTCCCTTTTGTTTTTTCCAATAATTTATAAAGATTTTTCTTTTCCCACCTATTTCCATTATTTTTAAATCTTTACCTTTTATGCCCTTTTAGTCTTATTTCACCCCACCCCCACTACAGCTATCATCTGTACCTTGCGTGTCCTGCTATCCATTCTTAATTAGCACATTCTTTTAGATAATATCACCACCTTCAACACCTCTTTGTTCTTTTGTCTGTGACATCTTTTGGTTATATGCTCCTGTCACTGCTTGCTTGTCCCTACAACCTCCCCCCACCACCCCTCCGACCTTAAACCAGCTTATAGTTCACCCCTCTCCTATTTTTACTTAGTTCTGTTGAAGGGTCAAGCGGATCGAAACGTCAACTTTGTTCTTCTCCGCCGATGCTGCCAGACCTGCTGAGTTTTTCCAGGTATTTCTGTTTTTGTAGCTGTTTGTGTTAATGGTTCCCTTTTCTCAGGCCAAGTTCTTCTCTCTTTCAAATTATCATCACCCACTTCTCAAAAATTCCACCTTAAACAACTTCACTCTCTCCAACTAACATGAGATTTCTAATCCTCCTTTTTCCTCTTTTGAAAATGATGTAGCTCTCAGCTTCATGCAAATGATCCCAAAAGTCACTTCAATCCTGCCTTGCTCACAACATTGAGACCACACTTGGCTAAATTCACGAATGATGTCGGTGACCATTATGCACTGTGCCTCCATGTAGTGTTTGGTACTGTTAATTTTCCGACTTCCTTCATACATCCATTCTCATTTCCTAGCTCTATAGAACTGCTGTCACGTCATTCCTCTCCTATCAGTCTGAATGTAGCGGTGGCTTCTCTTCATGTCCCTGAACATCACCTCTACAGCCCCTCATGGATTAATCCGTGGTGCCCTCTCCTCTTCCTTATTTACATTCTGCTCTTCCTGACATCATTCCCAGGCATTATAGTCAGTTTCTATATGGATGCCAATGACGCCCAGTATCAGTAATGATGAGCATGAAGCTGTTGGATTGTTGTAAAAATTATAAAACTAATATCCTTTAGTGAATGAAATGTGCCATCCTTACCCAGTCTGGCCTATATATGACTACAGATCCATATGTGTTTGACTCTTAACTGTCTTTTGAAAAGGCCTAGCAAGGCAGTCAATTGAATCAAACCTCTACAAAAAAGTACAAAAAAGAATAAAACTAGTCAGTCTACCCAGTATTGATTTAGGCATCTTCTTCAGAGATGACAAAAGCACATGCAGCCTAGTCAGCCTACAAAGTTCTCCTCACTAACATATGTGGACTTATGCCAAAATTGGGAGAACTGTCCTATAGCCTAGTAAAGCAACAGCCTGACATAGGTGTACTTGCCAAATCATACCATACAGCCAATGTCCCAGACACCTCTATCACCATCCCTGGATATGTCCTATCCCCTCAGCAGGTCAGACCCACCAGAGGTGGAGGCATTGTCAGGAGTCCTCAACATTTACACCTGACCTATGAAGTTTCATGCATTATATAAAACATAGGCAAAGAAATCTCTTACTGATTATCATCTGGTGCACTCCCTCAGCTACTGTATCAGTACTCCTCCATATTGAACATCACCTGGAAGAAGCAGCAAAGACACAGAACATACTCTGAATGACTTGAAGATCCATCACCAAGAGCAACTGGAAAGCACCATTAATGACCAAATCCTGAAAGAAGTATCTACCAAAATGGGCCTGCAGCAGGTAGTGAAAGAACCAACAAGGGAAAATCTACTTCACTTTATCCTCATTAATCTACCTGTCACAGATCATCCGTCCATGACAGTATTGTAGCACCAAAGTTTCGGCTTAACGATTAAGTCTACACTAAGGTACTAAAATAGCTGATAGATTTATTCTGAAACTAAGAACTGGGGTTCCATGTGGCACTGTGGGCCATCAGCAGCAGCAAAATTGTATTCAACCACAATCTGCAATCTTGTGGCCCAGCATATTTCTCACTTTACCATTACCATTAAACCATGGGACCAACTCTGGTTCAATGAGGAATGCAGGAGAGAATGCCAGAAGCAGCACCAGGCATATTTTAAAAGTGAGGTGCCAACCTGATGCAATTATAATGCAGGATTACATGCATAGTTATTCAGCAGAGGTGAGAGTAACTGTTCTTGACATCAAGGTGACATTTAACTGAGTGTGGCATCAAGGAGTCCCAGTAAAGTTAAAGTCAATGAAGATCAGGGGTAAACTCTCCAAAGCCAGGAGTCACACCTAGTCATTGGAGGCCAATCTTCTCAGCCCCAGCACATTGCTACTGGACAACAACCAGACTTTGGCTGCTAATTGTCAAGCAACAGACAACAACCAGACTTTGGCTGCTAATTGTCAAGCGACATTAAGGCATCTTGTGTTTACCATTGGTCAGAAACTTAACTGGACCAGTCATATCAATACTGTGGCTGCTGGTGGGGTGGGGGGTGCATGGTGGTAATGTTGCTGGATTAGTAATTCAGAGGCCCAGGCTAATGGTCTGGGGGATGTGGCAGCTGATGAAATTTGAATTCAAATAATAAATGTGGATTATAAAGCTCGTCTCAGTAATGGTAACCATGAAACTATCATCGATTGTCATAAAAATCCACCTGGTTCACTAATATCCTTCAGGGAAGGAAATCAGCCATCCTTACCTGGGGATTCAAGGGAAATTAGGGATGGGCAACAGGTGCTGGCCTTGCCAGTAACACCCACATCCCATGAAAGAATAAAGAAACAAAAAGAGCAGGTCGGAGGCTAGGAAGTGAGACACTCAATTCCTGACTCTCCAAAACCTGTCCACCATCTACAAGGCACAATACTCTCCACTTGTCGGGACGGGTGCAGCTCCAGCAACACTCAAGAAGTTCCACACGAACCACAAAGCATATTGCTTGATTGGCATCTCATCCATTTCCAATGCACCATGGCTGCAGTGTGTACCATCTCCAAGACGCACAGCAGCTATTCACCAAGGCTTCTCCGATAGCACCTCCCAAACCTGGAACTTCTACCACCTAGAAGGACCTAGAAGGTCCTGGGACCTCAACATTTTACAATTTATATAAATGACTTGGATGAAGGAACTGCAGGTATGGTTGCTAAATTTGCTGATGACAGAAAGATAGGATAGTAATTTGTGAAGAGGACACAAGGAGGCTACAAAGAGATATAGATTGGTTAAGTGAGTGGGCAAAGACCTGGCAAATGAAGTATAATGTGGGAAGGTGCAATTGTCCATTTTGGCAGGAAAAATAAAAAAGAAGCTTATTATCTAAATAGTGAGAGATTGCAGAGCTCTGAGATGCAGAGGGTTCAGGGTGCCCTAGTGCAAGAATCACAAAAGGCTAGAATGCTGGAACAGCAAGTAATTAGGAAAGTTAATAGAATGTTATTGTTTATTGTGAGGGCAATTGAATAGTTTATGAAACAGGTAACAAGTAGGTTAGACAAAGGAGAGCCAATGGATGATATCTACCTGGACTTCCAGAAGGCCTTTGACAAGGTGCCGCACAGGAGGCTGCTCAGTAAGATAAGAGCCCATGGTGCTAGAGGCAAGGTACTAGCATGGATAGAAGATTGCTGTCTGGCAGGAGGCAGAGAGTGGGGATAAGGGGGTCCTTCTCAGGATGGCGGCCGGTGACTAGCGGAGTTCCGCAGGGGTCAGTGTTGGGACCACAACTTTTCACTTTATACATTATTGATCTAGATGAAGGAACTGAGGGCATCCTGGCTAAGTTTCAGATGATACAAAGATAGGTGGAGGGACAGGTAGTATTGAGGAGGCGAGGAGGCTGCAGAAGGATTTGGACAGGTTAGGAGAATGGGCAAAGAAGTGGCAGATGGAATACAACGTGTGGAAGTGTGAGGTCATGCACTTTGGTAGAAAGCATAGAGGCATGGACTACTTTCTAAATGGGAAGAGAATTCAGAAATCTGGAGTGAAAAGGGACTTGGGAGTCCTAGTCCAGGATTCTCTTAAGGTTAACTTGCAGGTTGAGTCGGTAGTTAGGAAAGCAAATGCAATGTTTATTTCGAGAGGAGTAGAATATAAAAGCAGGGATGTGCTGCTGAGGCTTTATAAGGCTCTAGTCAGACCACATTTAGAATATTGTGAGCAATTTTGGGCCCCATATCTCAGGAAGGATGTTCTGGCCCTGGACAAGGTCCAGAGGAGGTTCACGAGAACGATCCCAGGAATGAAAGGCTTAACATATGAGGAACATTTGAGGACTCTGGGTCTATACTCGATGGAGTTTAGAAGGATGAGAGGGGATCTGATTGAAACTTACAGAATACTGAAAGGCCTGGATAGAGTGGGGAAGATGTTTCCATTAGTAGGAGAGACTAGGACCCGAGGGCACAGCCTCAGAGTAAAGGGAAGACTTTTTAGAACAGAGGTGAGGAGAAACTTCTTTAGCCAGAGAGTGGTGAATCTATGGAATTCATTGCCACAGAAGGCTGTGGAGGCCAGGTCATTGAGTGTATTTAAGACCGAGATAGGTAGGTTCTTGATTGGTAAGGGGATCAAAGGTTACGGGGAGAAGGCGGGACAATGGGGTTGAGAAACTTATCAGCCAAGATTGAATGGCTGAGCAGACTTGATGGGCCAATTGTCCTAATTTCTGCTCCTATGTCTTATGGACTTTACTTATACAGGGCATTGGTGGGACCACATCTGAAATACTGTGTACAGTATTGGTCTCCTTATTTAAGGAACCATGTAAATGCATTAGGAGCTGTTCAGAAAAGGTTTATTAGACTAATGCCAGGATTGGGTGAGTTGTCTTATGAGGAAAGGTTGGACAGGCTAGGCTTGTATCCGCTGGAGTTTAAAAGAGTAAGAAGTAACTTGATTGAAACATATAAGAATCTGAAGGGTCTTGACAGGGTGGATGTGGAGAGGATGTTTCCGCTTGTGGAAGAATCTAGAACTAGGGCCTGTGGTTTAAAAATAAGGGGTCACCCATTTACGACAGAAATGAGGAGAATTTTTTTTCTCTCAAGAGGACTGCAAATCTTTGGAACTCTTTTCCTCAATGGGCAGTGGAAGCAGAGGCTTTGAATATTTTTAAGGCAGAGCGGGATAGATTCTTGATAAGCAAGGGGGTGAAAGGTTATGGAGGTAGGTAGGAATGCAGAATTGCGGTGACAAACAGATCATCCATGATCTAATTAAATGGCAGAGCAGGCTCAAAGTGCTGAGTAGCCTACTTCTGCTCCTAATTCATATGTTCATATAATTATTTCTTCATTGTTGCCGGATCTAAAGTCTGGAGCTCCCTAACTAAAAGCACTGTTGTTCAAGAAAGTTTCTCACCGCCACCTTCTCAAAGGTAGTTAGGATATTAAACACTGGCCATCCCAAAGACTCTATATCCCATGAATAAATATATTAAAAAAAAGTTACAGTAAGGGTAGATGAAATGGTGGAGTGTTAATTTTAATTAATGCAGAGATGGGGATCATATGGGTCAGCAAAAACTAGATGCGTCAAGGGAACTTAAATGCAAACAAGTATACGGTTGGTTGAGTTTTGAACAAATTAAGATTACAGACGGTGGGGGAAGCATAATAGTTTATAGCACAGGATGATGCCTAAAAGTCACTAACTCAGTGTTTATTCACACCACTCCACCGAAATCCTGGTTGTATGACTTTCTTCCCTTCGGACTCGATTGAACTTCTGCATGTCACCTATAAACCCATCTCCACATGATTTTCTCCCTCAAAAGCTATCACAGCAAAGCCCAACAAAGAGTCTGGAGCTTCTCCAACACAACTACCTTTAGCGTCTAATGAATTTTAATTCTTTGATTTATTTGTAGATGAGCAGCTGACCTAATTCCATCTATCGGATGAAATGTTAAACGCAGGTCCCATCTGTCCTCCTGTTAGACATAAAAGAGCAGTGTCCCTGCCAATATTTATCCCTCAACCATCATCGAAGACAGATTATCTGATCATTATCATATTACTGTTTGTGGAATCTTGCTGTATGCAGACTGGTTGCCACATTGCCTACATTACAACAGTAACCATAACCACATGAAGGGGGGTCGACAGAGGCTCGAGTGGAGCTTAACCTGGAACTGCCAAGACAGGGGCTCTGCTGCTCTGCCACTCCGTCCTCCTCTCAAACCCCATGACTCCACCACACTTTGGTGACTTAAGTGCGGATATCTTTACCTGTTGATTTACACAGTGGAAAGTCAGTCATTTAACTTTTTCTCTCAGATATCTGAGAACAAGGGGGCACAGATTTAAAGTAACAGCAAAAGCAACATGAGGAAAAACTTCTTCGCACAGGAAGATGGGCCAGATGGCCTCCTTGTGTGCTGTAACGGTTCTGTGATATATTAGCACCAGTCTTTCTCCTCCAGACCTCCTCATGAAGCACAATATACATGTACTAGCACCAAAGATACAAGGGCAGTGGCAAGAGCAGACTTCTCAGCAATCTCTGCCTGAGAAACACGAAACCAATAGAGTCCAGAGAAGCCAACGAACAGAACAAAACCTAAAATTACGGGATGGTCACTAAACGCTGAAATGAGCCTGGGCTAAGTGGCCTGTTTCTGTTAATATCATATATCTCAAGTCCCTTCTTGAGAACTATGTCTCTCATCATTCTAGTAAATTCTATGGCTCGAGATGATGCAATCAACTTAATGCACCATTAGTTTTTCATCATTCTTGTCCAAATGAATTTAAACAAAAAACTGCGGATGCTGGAAATCCAACACAAAAACAGAATTACCTGGAAAAACGCAGCAGGTCTGGCAGCTTCGGCGAAGAAAAGAGTTGACGTTTCGAGTCCTCATGACCCTTCAGCAGAACTGGGTGAATATAAGGTGGGGTTAAACCAGCTTATATTTCACCCCTCTCCTTATATTCACCCAGTTCTGTTGCAGGGTCATGAGGACTCGAAACGTCAACTCTTTTCTTCTCCGCCGATGCTGCCAGACCTACTGAGTTTTTCCAGGTAATTCTGTTTTTGTCTTGTCCAAATGAAGTTGCTCAAACCAAAAGCCCCGCACAAAGATGGCGGCTGCTGTGTTACGTCAACAACAAGGAGCATGTGCGATGTAAACCGCACCCACTGTCGCACATTCTCTGCCGTCGGTCAGTTTTCCTTCCGGTTGAAGACACTTCCAGTCGGAGTGCGAGCGCTGGATTTGTCACATGAAGGTTTAACCATCATATCTGGAAGTGCGGAGAGACAGAAAGCCACCGGGATGGATATACCGGTGCCTCCTGAGGGTGAGTTCCGAAATATTAGCCTTCACAAGCAAACTTCCGCTGGGAAATGTGATTTTTTATTGTGCAGAAATATCTGGGCCCTTGCGCGTCTCTGGCTAGAAATGGTCCGCCGTCCACAATGCGCATGCGTACGAGGAGCTCATGTCCACTTTGCGCACGCGCACCTGGTCTGTTCGACGCGGCGCATGCGTAGAACACCGTGCTCGGAATCATTTACGCATGCGAAGCCTGAAACTTGAGAGGGGGAGGAAGGGTAAATGATCCATGAATGGTGGGTTTGGGTTTAAATAACTCCTTCGTGAAAAGGGGTTTGCAGTGAGGCCTGAGAGTTGAATGCGAGCCCAAGTGTGCAGTCACCGCCCATTCAAAACTGTTAATTGGAAAATTTGTAAAATGTAAAACTTACCTCTGTTAAAACAATGGTGCCACTAACTTAACCATTTTATACTAGATTGTTTTGTAGAACTGATTTTGGATCAGTCATCTAAGTTCAAATTTATTTTAGTCGAGAATTTTTTTTCCAAAGCCTGCCTCACCATCAATCTGAAATCCATTCTTATTTTGAACTTTACAAAATGTGTCCTTCCAGCAAGAATATAGGATGTAGTTGATTTGAGATTCCCTGCCAAGTTCCTTCAGGTTCAAACTTATCTTTAACAATTCAAATATTTATTGCGTTTGCAATTAGCATCTTATCCCACCCAGTCTTACCTATACTGTCTGTTACACAACTAATGTATTTAGGACTCCCAGATAGCACAGGGATTCCTTAACGTGTTTGAAAACTTGGCTTAGAATTTGCCTTGCACTCACCGGACTGGTTAAGAGGAGTGGTTTGTTGGTATAAGTTACCTATGCAGAAAAATCAAAGCATTATTTATCATTTGGAAGAACTGCATTTATGTTGTACTTATTACATTGTGAAGTCCCACTACAGACTTGAGCATAAAGTCTTAAGTTGATGACGTAGTTGTGAGGAGTGCTGCATTCAGAGATCGGGATCTTTCAAACGCGATGTGTACCAGATTCCATACTGAGAAATATTGCTTTTTTATCTCCTAGCTATTGAAAATTATATAAGAACGTACATACAGAAATATGAATTAGGAATAGGCCTTGAGCCTGCTCCACCATTGAATAAGATCATGGCTGATCTGATTGTGGTCTCAATTCCGCCTACTCCTTATGATCTTTGACTCCCTTGTTAGTCAAGAATCCATCTACCTCTTCCTTAAAAATATTCAATGACCCAGCCTCCACTGTTCTTTGGGGAACATAGTTCTAAAGATTCATGACCATTAGAGAAATATTTCTTCTCATTTCAGTCATAAATAGGAGACCCCTTATTTTTAAACTGTGTTCCCCAGTTCTAGACTCTACCCAGAGCATCCACCCTGTCAAGTCCCCTCAGGATTTTATACGTTTCAGTAAGATCACCTCTCAATCTTTTAAACACAGAGATAAAAACAAAAAACTGCGGATGCTGGAAATCCAGAACAAAAACAGAATTACCTGGAAAAACTCAGCAGGTCTGGCAGCATCGGCGGAGAAGAAAAGAGTTGACGTTTCGAGTCCTCATGACCCTTCAACAGAACTAGGTGAATCCAAGGAGAGGGGTGAAATATAAGCTTATATTTCACCCCTTTCCTTGGATTCATCTAGTTCTGTTGAAGGGTCATGAGGACTCGAAACGTCAACTCTTTTCTTCTCCGCCGATGCTGCCAGACCTGCTGAATTTTTCCAGGTAATTCTGTTTTTGTTCTCAATCTTTTAAACTCCAATGGATACAGGCCCAGTCTGTCCAGCCTTTGCTCATTAGATAACACCTGCAACCCCCGGGTCCCAGGTATCAGTCAAGTGAATCTTGTCTAATCTGTCTCTAATGCATTTATATCCTTTCTTAAATAAGGAGACCAAAACTGTACACAATACTCAAGATGTGGTCTCACCAGTGCCCCAAATTGCTTTGTACACGTTGGCTGGCAGGTTTCCCGGGGGGGCGGGGGACTGCAGGCTGTAGTTCAAAAGCTACCCATTGTTCACAGAGCACTTTTGGATTTCCTAAGAATGTCTATATCTGTATAGAGATAAAATGCTGCAGATGCAGGAAATCTGAAATAAAGACAGAAAATGCTGGCAGCATCTGTGGAGAGAGAAATAAAGCTAATGTTTTAGTTTGATGACTTTTCATCAGAACTCAACAAGAACTCAGTTAATCCAATTTATTGGTTGAATGATGAAAGTTGACTAGGACACAACTCATTCCAACTATAGAACTAAGCATAAAATCTAAATATGACAATGCAGTCGTGAGGCAGTGCTGCATTCAGAGATGGAGTCTTTCAGATGAAAAGGCTCCAATTTCCATGACACTTCAGAGAGTTCCATGTCCTGGTCAACGATTTAGAATAGTGCAGAGATATTTTCTGTCCACCTAAGGTGTTCAGCAAAGCAACACTCACTCATTACTGCACTGAAGTGTCAGCCAAGATTGTGTGTTTCATCCTGTAATAAAATAGTCTCAAAACAGCTATGTTTTTATAGTTTATCTTTTGAAAATGTTTGTCCAGATAATGTGGAATTTTTATTTTTTCAAACTAAGAATGCTGACATGTAGGACACACAAGTAGAATACAAGTGCTATGCTGAGGCTTTATATTGTTCGAATCGGAAGGTACTTGGGAGTGAAGTGATTTTTCAATTCTGGTCACAAACCATGTTTAGGAGGTTACAGAGAAAAGTAATAAGATTGTTTCCATGTGGAATGGGCATGTGATATGTGAAGCCTAAGTTCTACAACTTAGAAAGAAAGTAGTTGCTGGGTAGAATTGAATGAAGTATTTGGAAAAAAAAAAGAACTAGATGGGGTAAAATCGAATATGACTATGACAGATCTTACAGCATGGCAGTCGGAGCTGAATGGTCTAAGGTGGTTGGTGTTGCTTCACATCCATCTTCACCCAAGAGAATGAGGATGAAGGTATGGAACTTGGGGAGAAGGACTGCAAGGTTCTTGAGCAAATTGATATAGGGAGTGACAAGGTATTGGAGGCGTTGGCAAGCTTAAGAGTGGACAAATCTCCAGGTCCGGATGATATGTGTCCCAGACAGCTGAGGGAGTCAAGGGAGGAGATCGCGGGGGCTCTGACCCAAATTTTTAATTCCTCTCTGTCCACGGGGGAGGTGCCAGAGGACCGGAGAACAGCTAATGTGGTTCCACTATTTAAGAAGGGTTGGAGATAAGCCAGGGAACTGCATACGAGTGAGTCTCATGTCAGTGGTAGGGAAACTATTGGAGAAAATCCTGAAGGAAAGAATCTGTCTCCACTTGGAGAGGCAAGGTTTGATCAGGGATAGCCAGCATGGCTTTGTCAGAGGGAGGTCATGCTTAACAAATTTGATTGAATTTTTTGAGGAGGTGACCAGATGTGTAGATGAGGGTAGTGCATTTGATGTAGTTTATATGGATTTCAGCAAAGCCTTTAACAAGGTCCCACATGGGAGATTTATAAAGAAGGCAAATGCACATGGGATACAGGGTAATTTGATAAAGTGGATTCAAAATTGGCTTAGTTGTAGAAGGCAGAGGGTGATGACAGAAGGATGCTTTAGTGACTGGAAGCTAGTGTCCAGTGGCATACCGCAGGGATCTGTGCTGGATCTCCGATTATTTGTCATTTATATAAACGACATAAATAGATGACTATGTGGGGAGTAGGATTAATAAGTTTGCGAATGACACAAAGATTGGCAGGATGGTTAACAATGAGGTTGAGTATCTTGGGCTACTGGAAGATATAGATGGAATGGTCAAATGGGCAGATAAGTGGCAGATGGAATTTAACCCTGAAAAGTGTGAGGTGATACACGTTGGAAGGAGTAATTTGACAAGGAAGTATTCAATGAACGGCATGACACTGGGAAGTTCTGAGGAACAAAGGGACCTTGTCGTGTGTGTCCATAGATCTCTGAAGGCAGAGGGGCATGTTAGTGGGGTGGTGAAAAAGGCATTTGGGAGACTTGCCTTTCTCAATTGAGGCATAGATTACAAAAGTAGGGAGGTCACGTTGGAGTTGTGTAGAACCTTGGTGAGGCCACAGCTGGAGTTGTGTGTTCAGTTCTGGTCGCCACATTATAGGAAGGATGTGATTGCACTGGAGGGGGTGCAGAGGAGATTCACCAAGATGTTGCCTGGGATGAAACATTTAAGTTATGAAGAGATTTTGGATAGTCTTGGGTTGTTTTCGTTGGAGCAGAGAAGACTGAGGGGGTGACCTGATCGAGGTGTACAAGGTTATGAGGGGCATGGACAGGGTGGATAGGGAGCAGCTGTTCCCCTTAGTTGAAGGATCAGTCACGAGGGGCACAAGTTCAAGGTGAGGGGCAGGAGGTTTAGGAGGGATGTGAGGAAAAACTTTTTTACCCAGAGGGTGGTGACAGTCTGGAATGCACTGCCTGGGAGCGTGCCTCACATCCTTTTAAGAAGTACCTGGATGAGCACTTGGCATGTCATAACATTCAAGGCTATGGGTCAAGTGCTGGTAAATGGGACTAGGCAGGTAGATCAGGTGTTTCTCACGTATCGGTGCAGACTGGATGGGCCGAAGGGCCTCTTCTGCACTGAGATTAGGTGATTCCATATGTTTAATCATTTGGGTCTGCCTGGATAAGTGTATTATACATGTGTGCTTTCAAAAGGAAAGAATCTCAAATGTTAAACAGGGAGCTGTCTGGCTTTGAGCTAATACCATAACCAGAGCAAATTGTCCAGCCACATTTTGAATAGGGGATTGAAATTAAAAGCATTGACCTTTGTAAAGCCAAAGATGTCATACTTGTGCATCTAAAGAGACTGACTTATGAAAATGAAGGCTGGCATTGTCCAAGCCATAAATTGAATATAAGATTAACGAAATAAAAGATTTGCATTTATCTAGCATTTTATCCTTAGACATCTCAAAGCACAAGGCAACCATAATTTGGACATATATCATTGTTTCTTCTTCATTACTGGATCCAGATCCTGAATCTGCCTACCTGAGTATTGCGACAACCTTCACAGAGGGCATCGATTCAAGAAGGTGGCTCACCACCACCACTTCAAGGACAATTATGGTTCTGCAATAAATGCTGGTCTTGCCAGCAACGACCACATCGTAAGAATTATTTTTTTAAAAAGCAGTGAATTACTTGTTTTGAGGTGCATTCGGTGTGTACCAACTTGAACAAAGCAAACATCAAACAAACACATTGTGTCTCACTCAACCGATACCAGCAAAAAAAACACCAGATTAGCTGTTTACACAGTGACCAGGACTCCATGATATTTAATGGTGCCATGGCATTTTTTAACATTTTGAAGGGAAGGAGGAAGTCACTTTTGCAAATGGCTCCATATGCCAAGTTCTGGGCTTAGGTGAAGAGAGGAATGAGAGAGCTGGAAATGAAGCAGCGCAAGCTGAAAATGGAAGAGATGGAGGAGATGTACGTGATTATGGTGGGAATGGGAAAAAGCAACGCTTGTTGCTAAGGTATTTTTTTATTTATTCATTCATGGGAAGTGGGCTTCGCTGGCTGGGCCAGTATTCATTGCCCATCTCTAGTTGCCCTTGAGAAGGTGGTGGTGAGCTGCCTTCTGGAACCTGTATGGATCTGTCCAATTTTTGAGGTAAACAAGTTCATAAGTTTGGCATTGGAGGTGAAGATGGAAGGTCAGTTCATTTTTGAGAAGATGAGAATTGGTTAGCATACAGGAACTAGAGTAGGAGTAAATGGGACTTTTTGGGAATGGCAAGTGGTGACTGGTGGGCTACTGCAGAGATCTCTGCTTGGGCCTCAGCTATTCACAATATATATCAATGATTTGGATGAGGGAACCAAATGTGATATTTCCAAGTTTGCTGATGACACAAAACAAGTTAGGGATGTGAGTGGTGAGGAGGATATTAATATATCAAGGCGATTTAGACAAGTTGAGTGAGTGGGCAAATACATGGCGGATGCAGTATAAAGTGGATAAGTGTGAAGTTATCTATTTTGGTAGGAAAAACAGAATGGCAGAGTATTATTCAAATGGTGATAGATTGGGAAATGTTGATGAACAAAGAGACGTGAATGTCCTTGTACATCAATTACTGAAAGCAAGTATGCAGGTGCAGCAAGCAGTTAAGAAGGCATATGGTATGTTGACCTAAAATGCAAGAGGGCTTGAGTACAGGAGCAAGGATGTCTTACTGCAGCTGTACAGGACCTTGGTGAGACCACACCTGGAGTATTGTATGCAGTTTTGGTCTCCTTACCTAAGAAAGGATATACTTGCCATAGAGGGAGTGCAGTGAGGGCTCACTAGACTCATTCCTGGGATGGCAGGATTGTCGTATGAGGAGATATTGGGCTGACTCGGCCTGTATTCACTGGAGTTTAGAAGAATGAGATGAGATCTCATTGAAAAGTATAAAATTCTGACAGGGCTGGACAGGCTGGATGCAGGGATAATGTTTCCACTGGCTGGGGGGTGGGGGGGAGGGGGGTCTAGTACAAGGGATCACAATCTCAGGATACGGGGTAGGCCATTTAGGACTGAGATGAGGAGAAACTACTCAGAGGGTGGTGAACCTGTGGTATTCTCTACCACAGAGGGCTGGGGAGACCAAGTCACTGAATATATTTAAGACGGAAATAGATAGATTTCTAGACTCTAAAGGCGTCAAGTGTTATGGCGAGAAAGAGGGAGTATGGCGTTGAGATAGAGGATCAGTCACAATCATATTAAATGGCGGAGCTGGCTCAAAGAGTCCTGCTCCTGTTTTCTATGTTTCTATGAGCCTGGGTATTTGATTTTGGCTGTTCTTGAGAAGAACATTGGTATTATTCAACCTGATCTTGGGAGCTGTACAGAGGTAGATTGTGGTACCACTCACCAAGAGGGACATGAGGGCAATTGAAGTTGGATTAATGGTTTGTGTTCATCTGCAAAGATGGACAAAAACCAGAAAAGTACCTAACTTGCTTTTCAATTTGCTAAAGGCAGTTGTCAGTGATAACCTCAGGACGAGTATATGGTGCTGTCCAACACACTTGAGGGCGTCCTCGAGAAGTAAAGAGCTCGTTATATTGAGTTCATGGATGACCCAAAAAGCCACAATAAAAAGCCATCTCTATGGAGATTGGAGAAGCTGGTGGAGTTTGCTGTGCAGATAGGACAGCTTTATAACCTACATTTTTGGAAATAAATGGACTTTTCCATTGCCGAATGTTTAAACCTACTGTGGGTGATGAGGCCAAGAGCAGCTGGCTTAAGCTGAAGTTGTCCTTCTAAGGATGGAGACTTGGAAGTTGGTTCCTGCCTTGAGCGATCAGAGTATAGTTTCTATTCACAAGAAGAAACAGCCTCGCAAGACCAAAGAGGAACTTTGCTGCTTTTTAGAGTTGATTTTCAGAATGTTGCACACATCGGGTGCCCTGAAGACCCAGAGAGTAAACAGACAGCAGTCTGATTTTGCTCTTGCAGTTTTCTGGCTTTATGCAGGATTCCAGATTCTTCTAAAGATTAGGGTAAAACATTTGTTTTGTTGATTTTATTTTTGTGAGGCTTTTATCCCCAAGTGGCCCTAGAGAAGAAATTGGAAGCCAAATCTCAAAAGGTGAATGAAGCAGCTTTTACTCACCTCACTCCCTGTCTTTAATGATATGTCAGATGGCATTGCAAAGGTAACCTTTGAATGCCTATATTAAGCATTTCAATGCGCTGTGCTGGTGGATTCATCTGGGGATCTTTCATGCTCTACTTGCTATCTGAAATAATGAGCTAATCAATGGGATATGATCGTGGTTTCCCTCAACTGCAGTGCTATGGTTTGCTTTGCTCAAAAGAATTGCAAATGTTTTGTTTGTTGTTGGTCCAAAATGTTGATTTTTATCTGTGGTTGGTGATTAAGAAGGGTTCAACCTCAACCTGGACCCAGTGTTTGATTGCACTTTACAAGTTTGTTCATTCTTTCTTTCATTTGTATCAAGTCTTTAATCACCAAGTACATTTCAACATTCTTCAAAGCCAATTAAGTTTTTTTTTATTCATTCACGGGATGTGGGCTTCGCTGGCTGGGCCAACGTTTATTGCCCTTGAGAAGGTGGCAGTGAGCTGCCTGCTTGAACCGCTGCAGTCCATGTGGTGTAGGTACAACCACAGTACTGCTAGGAAGGGAGTTCCAGGATTTTGACCCAGCAACAGTGAAGGACTGGCAATATATTTCCAAGTAAGGTTGGTGAGTGACTTGGAGGGGAACTTCCAGCTGGTGGTGTTCCTGTGTATCTGCTGCCCATGTCCTTCTAGATGGTAGTGGTAGTGGGTTTGGAAGGTGCTGTCTGAGGAGCCTTGGTGAATTCTTGCAGTGCATCTTATAGATGGTACACACTGCTGCTACTGTGCGTCGGTGGCGGAGGGAGTGAATATTTGTGGATGTGGTGCTAATCAAGCAGACTGTTTTGTTCTGGACTGTGTCCAGCTTCCGTGTTGTGGGAGCTGCACTCATCCAGGCAAGTGGGGAGTATTCCATCACACTGCTAACTTGTGCCTTGTAGATGGTGGACAGGCAGTGGGGAGTCAGGAGGTGAGTTACTCATCGCATGATTCCTAGGCTCTGACCTGCTCTTGTAGCCACAGTATTTATATGACTAGTCCAGTTCAGTTTCTGGTCAATGGTAATCCCCAGGATGTTGATGGTGGGGAATTCAGTGATGGTAATGCAATTAAACATCAAGGGGCGATGGTTGGATTCTCTCTTGTTGGAGATGGTCATTGCCTGACACTTGTGTGGAGTGAATGTTACTTGCCATTTGTCAGCCCAAGCCTGGATATTGTCCACGTCTTGCTGCATTTGAACATGGACTGCTTCAGTATCTGAGTCGTTGCAAATGGTGCTAAACATTGTGCAATCATCAGTGAACATACCCACATCTGACCTACTGATGGAAGGAAGGTCGTCAATGAAGCAGATGGTTGGGCCTAGGACACCACCCTGAGGAACTCCTGTAGTGATGTCCTGGAGCTGAAATGACTAACCTCCAACAACCACAACCATCTTACTTTGTGCTAGGTTTGGCCACAACCAGCAGAAAGTTTCCCCCCTGATTCCCATTGGCTCCAGTTTTGCCAGGGTTTTTGATGCCACACTTCATCAAATGCTGCCTTGATGTCAAGGGCAGTCACTCTCACCTCGGGAGTTCAGCTCTTTTGTCCATGTTTGAACCAAGGCTGTAATGGGGTCAGGAGCTGAGTCGCCCTGGCGGAACCCAAACTGGACATCAGTGAGCAGGTTATTACTAAGCTTGATAACATTGTTGATGACCCCTTCCATTAATTTACTGACCGAGAGTAGACTAATGTGGCAGTAATTGGCCGGGTTGGATTTGTGTACATGAAATGCTTGGACAATTTTCCACATAGCCGGGTGGGTGCCAGTGTTGTAGCTGTACTGGAACAGTTTGGCTAGGGACGCCGCAAGTTATGATTATAAGTCTTCAGTACTATTGCCGGAATATTGTCAGGGCCCATTGCCTTTGCTGTATCCAGTGCCTTCAGCTGTTTCTTAATAACACGTGGAGTGAATCGAATTGGCTGAAGACTGGCATCTGTGATGCTGGTGACATCTGGAGGAGGCCAAGATGGATCATCCACTTGGCACTTCTGGCTGAAGATTGTTGCGAATGCTTCAGCCTTATCTTTCACAATGCTGTGCTGTGCTCCTCCATCACTGAGGATGGGGATATTTGTGGAGTCTCCTCCTCCAGTGAGTTGTTTAACTGTCCACCACCATTCATGACTGGATGTGGCAGGACTGCAGAGCATAGATCTGATCCATTATTGCGGGATCGCTTAGCTCTATCACTTGCAATTTGGCACACAAATAGTCCTGGGTTATAGTTTCACCAAGTTGACACTTCATTTTCAGATATGCCTGATGCTGCTCCTGACATGCCCTCCTGCACTCTTCTTTGAACCAGGGATGATCCCCTGGCTTGATGGTAATGGTAGAGTCGGGGAGATGCCAGGCCATGAGGTTACAGATTATGTTCGAGAACAATTCTGCTGCTGCTGATAGCCCACATTACCTCGTGGATGCCCAGTCTCGAATTGCTAAATCTGTTCGAAATCTATTCAGTCTAGCATTGTGGTAGTGCCACACAAAACGATGGAGGGTATCCTCAATGTGAAGGCGGGGCTTCGCCTCCACAATGACCGTGCGGTGGTCGCTCCTGCCGATACTGTCATGGACAGATGCATCTGTGGCAGGTTGGTGAGGATGAGGTCAAGTATGTTTTTCCCTCTTGTTGGTTCTCACCGGCCGCAGACCAGTCTAGCAGCTATGTCATTTAGGACTTAGCCAGCTCAGTCAGTAGTGGTGCTACTGAGCCACTCTTGGTGATGGACATTAAAGTCCCCCACCCAGAGTACATTCTGCGCACTTGCCACCCTCGTGCTTCCTCCAAGTGATGTTCAACATGGAGGAGCACTGATTCATCAGCTGAGGGAGGGCGGTAAGTGGTATGATGCCATGAGACTTCATGGGGTCTGGAGTTGATTTTGAGGACTCCCAGGGCAACTTCGTCTTGACTATATACCACTTTGCCGCCACCTCTGCTGGGTCTGTCCTGCCAGTGGGACAGGACGTAACCCAGGGATGGTGATGGTGGAGTCTGGGACAGGGTCTGTCAGCTATGATTCTGTGAGGATGACCATGTCAGGCTATTGCTTGACTAGTCTGTGATACAGCTCTCCCAATTTTGGCACTAGCCTCCAGATGTTAGTAAGGAGGTCTTTGCATGGTCGACAGAGCTGCGATTGCTGTTGTCGATGCTGAGTGGTCCATTTCTTCTTTGTGACTTTGTAGTGATTTGTTACAACTGAGTGGCTTGCTAAGCCATTTCAGAGGGCATTTAAGAGTCAACCATATTGCTGTGGGCCTGGAGTTGGAATCACATGTATGCCAGACAAGGTAAGGGCATTAGTGAACCAGATGGGTTTTTATAACAATCGACAATGGTTTCATGGTCATCATCAGAGTCTTAATTCCAGATTTTTTTTATTGAATTCGAATTCCACCGAATGCCGTGGCGGGATTGGAACCTGGACCCCTGGAGCATTGCCCTGGATCTCTGGATTACTAGTCCAGCGATAATACCACTATGCCATCGCCTCCCCCAAGGATGCTGCTCTTGAAGTGTAGTCTCCATTGTAACATAGGCAAAAGCAGCAACAAGTTTGCACAAACCAAGATCCCACAATCAGCAATGTGTTAAATGATCAGGCAGTCTGCCTTAGTGATGTTGTTTGTGGAACAAACTGGGAGGCATTGGGAGAACACCCGTTCTCTTTAAGCTGTGTCATTGGGTCTTTCAGTTTGGAGAGAGATTGACATTAAGTGCTATGGATTTTAGGACTAGCATTGGTGAAGGGAACAATTTGAGATGCATTAATAGCACCATACAAGGAAAATTTGCACAAAATTACAATGTATTGTAGAATTTTTATTCCCTTTGGTATATTAATAACAATAGGTTATAAGCCTCCATCTCATGAGGTAAAGGCTGTGATTTTGAAAGCAGCACTTTGATATTCTGCCCTAAAATAGCTAATCTGGGCAAAGAGCTTGGGGTGATACAAAACATTAAAACAGCATAAAAAATATATTTTGGCATGATTTGGTCTAACCCCAACATATTCAATGAAAGAAAATTTGAAATGGAGACACAATTGGGGTATTAATAATGTTTTTCTTGTTGCAGACCAGGAGTTGAGGAATGTCATCGACAAATTGGCACAGTTTGTGGCCCGAAATGGCCCGGAATTCGAGAAGATGACAATGGAGAAACAAAAAGAAAACCCCAAGTTTTCTTTTCTGTTTGGAGGTGAATACTACAATTATTACCAGTACAAGCTGGCAATCGAGCAGCAGTGTAAGTATAAAGACAGCATTCAGACTTCAGAAATAGTAAACCTATAGGGATGCTAAAAAAGAGGCAGGAAATTATAGTAATTTCCTTTAATCTTTAAGGCTTGCAGGTTACTCCATTATGTTTGAGCCTTAATATAGAAATGCAGGTCACTGGTGGTTTACTTTCACTTTCTCTAAATGCAACTCCTCATTGAGAAAATTTGTTTGCATATATTACCATTAATTTACTCAGTTAAAAAGATTAAAGGAAAGTTTATATTGAGTGGAAGGTGAGACAAAGAACCTTGCTTGGCAAAAGGCAACAAGCGATACCAATATTTTGATACAGTGACTTGCGGTTTAGCCTATTTTGTGATCACAAGGTAATGAATGACTTGTAGTCTACTCAGAATGTTTGATTATATGACCAGTGTGATTATCAAGTTCCAAACTTTGGTGACTATATTTTTAAAAGATATCTGAAGTAACATCATGAATGTTTTTTTTCAATGTGTGTATAGTTCAGTCTAACCTGGGTACTGTGGCAACATAGAGCCTATGAGTGTAACTAATATCTGAAACAGAAAATAGGTGAAATTAATCCCAGGAAAACAATTAACACAATGGTTTGCAACTGTTTTTTTAAAAATAGCATAATGTTTAGTGTCCCTTTGGGATTCTGTGTTTTCCAAGGAATTCCAGTTTGGCATTCAAAACAAAAACAGAAACAGAAATACCTGGAAAGACTCAGCAGGTCTGGCAGCATTGGCGGAGAAGAGCACAGTTAATTTTTCGAGTTCTCATGACCCTTCAACAGAACTAAGTAAAAATTGGAAAGGAGTGAAATATAAGCTGTTTTAAGGGGTGGGTGGGGGGTTGTTAGGACAAGCAACCAGTAATAGGTGGGGATAACCAAAAGATGTCACAGACAAAAGGACAAAGAGGTGTTGAAGGTGGTGATATTATCTAAAGGAATGTGCTAATTAAGAGTAGAGAGCAGGACAGACAAGGTACAGATAGCCCTAGTGGGGGGTGGGGTGAAATAATACTAAAAGGGCATAAAAGGTAGAGATAAACAATGGGTGGAAATACATTTAAAAAATAATGGAAATAGGTGAGAAAAGAAAAATCTATATAAATTATTGGAAAAAACAAAAGGGAGGGGCAAGAAACGGAAAGGGGGTGGGGATGGAGGAGGGAGTTCAAGATCTAAAGTTGTTGAACTCAATATTCAGTCCAGAAGGCTGTAAAGTGCCTAGTCGGAAGATGAGGTGCTGTTCCTCCAGTTTGCGTTGAGCTTCACTGGAACAATGCAGCAAGCCAAGGACAGACATGTGGGCAAGAGAGCAGGGTGGAGTGTTAAAATGGCAAGCGACAGGGAGGTCTGGGTCATTCTTGCAGACAGACCGAAGGTGTTCTGCAAAGCGGTCACCCAGTCTGTGTTTGGTCCAAAACCAGCTTTTTTTCACCCCTTTCCTATTTTTACTTAGTCCTGTTGAAGGGTCATGAGGACTCGAAACGTCAACTGTGCTCTTCTCCGCCGATGCTGCCAGACCTGCTGAGTTTTTCCAGGTATTTCTGTTTCTGTTTTTGTTTTGGATTTCCAGCAGCCGCAGTTTTTTGATTTTATCTCAGGTTTGGCATCCCTCAGTTATCAACAGCCTTCTATGCATGGAGAAATAGTAAAACAGGGATACTTTGTAAGGGTGCAGATATATATTTCATCAACCTTTGAAGATATACTGAAACAAAGGGCTGTGATTCCCTTCTCAAATAAAAGTTGTTTTGTTATTCTGGACATTGAAATGAAACCGGAAGTTTTGCGTTACAAAAGATGGGTTTGTGCTGTTAAATTTTGAATTTGCATTTTATTGATAGAAGCAGTACAAGATAGGGTTAAAAACTCTCCGTCACAGAGTATTTCTCAATTAAAATTCTATTAACTGAGGTCAGGCAGGTTTAATAATATGTAGTAGGCATAATGAGATTCTAACTGTTATAGGAACAGTTTTAAAAAAAGGAAAAAAAGATCTGCATTTATATAGTGTCTTTTACAACCTCCAGATATCTCAATGAAGTACTTTTCTGAAATGTAGTCATCACTGTAAGCCAGGAAATGTGGCAACCAATTTGCAAAGCAAGGTTCTATAAACAGCAATGTGATAACTAGACTATCTGTTTTTAGGTGTTGGTTAAAGGAAATTTAAGGTGCTAATTGGGTTAAATTAGACCAGATTTCACTTGGCACATTCAGTGTTATATATTGTTAAGGATTGGCGATACCTTTGTTACCCTTAAGGGAAATGCAGCTTTTTGTATCAATACATCTTCAAATCATGCATCTGCTTAAGCTACTTAACAAAGTCCCTTTGTTTGAGCCAACAGAGAAGTCTGTGTTCTAAAATTGTGTTGATAGAGTAGGTAAACCAGCAGTGTGTTCCATCATGTAGGAAGAAATGTTCTCAGTGTTAACACAGGATGGCGATAAAAGTACAAGAGGGCTGTTTCTTTATATAGAAGATAAGATCACAGCCTAGTATGTTAGAATGCAGAGACGGTTGAATTAACATAATTTGCAAGTTAGTCTGGTATCTATCTAACCAGCACTTGATAAGGCTTCTAAATAAGTTGTAGGTTGATGTAATTTTACTGGTTCTTTTAGAGATAAATCACTAAAATTGGTCGTGACACAGCAGATATTTCCACATGTTTTTCTCTCACTTCGTCAGAAAGTTGTGGGCTCAAGCCTCACATGCAGTCTCGGCTGACACCAGCACAGTGCTAAGGGAGCGCTGCACTGTTGGAGGTGTTATATTTCAGATGAGATTTTGAAGCAATGTTCCAGTGGTTCACATGTACGATATAAGATCTCAAGTTATTCAAAGGGAGATCTCCTGGCCAACATTCCCCCTTCAATAGATTCCACCAGAAACTGCTAAAAAATGTCATCTCATTGTAGAGAAACGTGTAAAGTAGTGATGTTCAAGTGATAGTCCATGGAACAAAAAATCTCCCCAATCATCTTTGCTCTGTTCAGCAAAGCTCCTGCCAATGATTTCTTCCTCCTTTGTATTTGAGTTGAAAAGGTTTTGTAAGTATATGGTCTTTAATTTGCACCATTTCTGAACTAGTGCTTTCAGTGTTGTGGCACATAATTAAAATATTATTTTGGAATGTTGTATCACTTTCTGTATTTTGTGATCAGAGTAGTTTCTGTTCTGTGCATACTGACCCACTTGCTTATTGTAGACAGTGATTCCCTTCCCCAGGTATTAGCTGACAAAACTATTTCAAGCACAACATGACTCACCAGACACATATAGCACTTTAGTCCAAAGTTCTAAGTATTTGTTTGGTTCAGTCGACCTTCTCAGTCACTCAATGTCCAAAGTTGTTTTATATGCCTCTGGTTGGCTGATTCTAATACAGTTGGCTCCCAATCCTGACAGTGGTAGCTTACAGTCAAGATAGAAGTCCTGAACTGAGCATACAAGTAGGAAAGCTTGAACTTTTAGACAATGATTCTTACAATTATAAAGAGTGTTTTGCACCTTACAAAATGTTCAAAAGGCTTTAGAGCCAATAAAGTACTTTTGAACTCTGGTCACTTGTAATGCAGGAAACAGAGCAGCCAATTTGCGCACAAGTTCCAAAAATTTGTTTCGATGGTGTTGATTGAAGGATAAATATTTGCCTAGACACCTTGGAGAGCTTCACTGCTTTCCTTCAAAATAATGTCAAGGGATCTTTTGCATGCACCTGTGAGGGTAGGCAGAATCTTGATTTGACATCTTATTATAAGTATGACATGTCTGACAATGTAGCACTCCCTTACTATTGCAGTGGAGTGTCAATTTAGATTATCTGTTCAAGTCTTCTGTAAGAACCCACAATCTTCTGAATTGGAGGTGAGTGCCACAGCTGCAACAGTGCAACTTCCACTTCATACCTCTTGAACTCAGCTTTTTTAAAGATGCAAAATAGTATAAGTTGTAAATAATAAATAGTAAATAATAAGTTGTATGCTTTAATTTCCTCTAGGAAAATGACTGTTATACTATCATTAAGCTGTCAATCAAACAAAGCCAGATTTGATCACAATCTTTGTCAGTTCCCCATGAGCTGCTCCTTGAAAAATATAACTGACAGTGTTATTTGTTTTTGCTGGGACACTGTTCCACATTTATGAGGGGCCGGGGGGATTCTTGTAGTTCACATCGCACTTGTAGTGCATTTCAGCTGGCATGCATGTCCTCTGGTTCAATGTTGCCAGTCCAAGTTAATTATCCCACCTGTGTCTGCATTGTCTGTCTCCGATTTGAAAGTCTGGATTATGTGCATTACCCCGACGTGTCTGACAGCTTCCTACCCCAAGCTCCCATCCACACCCCCAATTTATCTCTGTTTTCTCCAGTGAAATTAAACTGAACTCTTGAGTCTCTTCGTACCTAGACCTCTGCATAATCTTTGTCACTTTTCTAGTGCACAAATATTCTTTTAAAATAAGGTGGGGGGACGGTGGGTGTAGGAACTAGATGGTGCTGTGAATATCTTGTTCGTAATTCATATGTTTTAAAGTATAACTTTTAGTTTTAAGAATTAAAATGTTAATTAAGTGTGAATTAAATTACAGTTAAAGCTAATCTATGTTTATCTTACAAGGTCAGGGATAGAGGTGTGAAAGCAATAAACAATAAGGGGTCTTCTATCTTAGTTTAATGGAGCCAGGAAGTCTTGCTTTAGTAACATATTTAAATTATGTGTGTAGTTCTCAGGGCAAAAGAAGGTGAAACCAGCTTGTAAACAAAGGGCGTCCCTTGCTCAGGCAATAACAATATAAATTATTCATGTGGGTTATGGAATCAAAGAGTTATGTTGAGGTAAAGTAATTAGTTTACATTTCTGTTTGAGAATACCCCAAATCATACCACCTTGTCAGGAAGATGGGCTGTGGAGGTTAGATGGTTCTTTTGTTTAAGTTTCTGGGTGTTTGCTCACAGAAAATGGGCAGTTTTGGTTTGGTGTAGACTACAGCTCAGTGGATTGAAAAAGCCAACAGGAGTTGAATGTTAGTCAGGCCTGTGCTTAAGCAGAGAAAATATTGACTTTTATTATTCACTGCGTGGAAGGTGGATGAGGGCTCGAGTTCAGTTTAGAATTCATGAGTGGGAAAGAAGCTATAAGATTTGCCCAGTTTAAAGCTGGAGGAATAAACCTACAGTGGTCCTCACAGAGTCTTGTGGCAGACATCAATCAGTAGAGTTAGCTTGGAAAGCCGTGACAAGGCAGCTGTGTATCTGCTGGCAGCCAGAACAAGGAGCCGAGGCATCCATAGTCATTAGGTCCCCAAGAAAAGTTGGAGGGTTGGTTAGCCAAAAAGCTATTGGAAGGACCCCTATAAAATCTTACTTTTGAGAATAGCTGGAACACTGCAGCCTGGGAGGGATTGATTGGACTTGTGCTGTTGCATATATTGTCTGGTAGGAAAAAATCTCATTTACAGCACACTAAAACAGAATTTAGCAAATGCTTTACAAAGTTTAACCAATTAAATATACCTCCTAAGCGAAAGTTGTTGTGAGAATTATCTTGTGGGTAACCTAAGATTCATCAGGTAGTCGGACAGGAATAGTTCAAAGTGACCATCATTTCTTAAATTAGACAATTCCTACTAGAAATGCCTTTTTCTGTTCCTGCATTTAGCTCTCATTTTGATCAAAATTTTTGTTTCTTTTCATTTAATCCTCGGGCCAAAACTTGGCAAGTTTATACTTGTGTTGGTGTGTGTGCTGGTTGGTTGTGCATTTTTTTGACAGGGTGAGAGAATACTCATTTTTGTTGGGAGCATTACAATTTAAAGGATAAAGAGAGTCTTTTCTGACTGAAAATTTTTAATTGGCTTTTAAATTATAACTATTTAAATTTTGGATCCTTTGAAGTCATTAGTTACTTTACTTTGTTTGCCTGTGTAACACTTTGAAGTGTTTGAGTTATTTGAAAGAGCATTTGGCCCAACAGGTCCATACCGGCTTCCCACGGAGCAATCCAGTTAACCGTGCTCCTCCACTAATTTGCCGTAGCCCTTTAAGTTTATTTCCTATATGTGCCCATCCAAGTGCCTTTTGACATCATTGTTTCTGTATCTATCACCCTTGTGGGCAGCGAGTTCCAGGTCAGTACTATTTTTAAAAAAAATATTCTTTCAAGGTATGTGGGCGTCGCTGGCTAGGCCATTATTTATTGCCCATCCCTAATTGCCCTTTGCTGCACAGTAATGTTCTTTCTAACATTCCCCGCATTCCTTGTCCAAAATCTTAAATCTGTGTTCCCTAGTCCTTTTGCAATCAGCTAAAGGGAAGAGTTCCTCCTTGTCTACCTTATCTATGCCTGTCATAATCTTGTACATCTCTATAAAATCACCCATTTATGTCCTTTGCTCCAAGAAGAACAACCCCAGCCTTTGCAACCTAACCTTGTAGCTAAAAGCCCCCCAACCCTGAAAACATTCTGGTAAATCTCACCTGTGTTCACTCAAGGAGCTTCACATCTTTCCCAAAGTGTGGTGACCAGACTTGAACAAAATATTCTAGTTGGGGCCCTAACCAGATCCTTCATAAGTTCAGCATAGCTTTTGTCCTTTTATACACAGTGCCTCTATTTATGAAGCCTAAGATTCCATTTGCTTTGCTAAGCTCTCAGTATATCCTGACACCTTCAAAGATTAATGCATATGTACCCCCAGGTCCTTCTTTTCCAGCACACGCTTTAGAATTGAACCATTAAATTTATATTGCCTCTCCCCATCCTATCTGCCAAAATGCATCACCTCACACCTCTTTGTAGTGAATCCATCTGCCACTTGTCTGCCCATTCTGCTAGCCTGTTTATGTCCTATTGCAGGCAATTTGTATCATCCTCACTGTTTGCTGCTTCTCCAAGTTTGATCTCATCTACAAATTTTAAAACTTTATACCATACCCCAAGATCCAAGTCTTTTATATTTTGAAAAAAGCAGTGTTTCTAGCACTGATCCTTCAGTCAGAAAAGCAACTCACTGCTCTCTGTCCTTAAATCAGTTTTTTTTTATCCAATTACACACTGGCCTTCCTATTCCATAAGCCTCAATTTTGTTAATCAGCCTTTTATGTGGTACCATGTCAAACACTTTCTTAAAATTCATGTCGTCAACCCACCGCCTTCCCTTCATCAACCTCTGTTACTTCATCAAAAAATTCAGTTAGATTAGTCAAGCATGATCTGCCTTCTACAAATCTGTGCTAGCTCTTAATCATCTCAAACCGTTCCAAGTTTAGGGAAGGCGGTGAAATAGTGGTATTGTCACTGGACAATACCAGAGACCCAGGTATGAATCCCACCACGGCAGATGGTGAAAATTGAATTCAATAAAAAATCTGGAATTAAAAGTCTAATGACGACCATGAAACCATTGTCGATTGTCGTAAAAACCCATCTGGTTCACTAATGTCCTTCAGGGAAGGAAATCTGCTGTCCTTACCAGGTCTGGCCTATAATGTGACTCCAGACCACAGCAATGTGGCTGACTCTTAAAAAATGCTCTCTGAACAAGAGCAATTAGGGAAGGACAATAAATGCTGGCCTAGCCAGCAACACCCACATCCCATGAACAAATACATTTTTTTAAAAGTGCCTTTGATTTTTTTTCCCTGTTTAAGGATTCTAAAACCTTTGCCACCACTGATGTTAGACTATAGGTATGCAGTTGTGGGACTGTCCTTGCACCATTTCTTGACATTTGCCACTTTATCCAATCCTCTGGCACTTCCCCATACCTAGGGAAGATTAAGGCCACTATCTACACTGCTCCCCCCCACCCCCCGCCACTTCCTTTAACAACCTGGGATGCAGGTGACGTATCTACCCTAAGCATAGCCAACCTTTCCAGTGCCACCCCCCCTTTTCAATTTTCACACCATCCATTGACTCCACAATCTTCATTTTTATTGATATTCTGTTAGATTCCTCTTCCTTAATAAACACTGATAAAAAGAACTAGAATTGTATTCTATCCTTGCCCTATAATTCTAAACATTTATGACCCTCTCTGTGCCTAATAAGACCCGCTCTAAGTTTTACTACCTGCTTACTATTTACATGATTTTTGAGTTTTTTTTAATGTTGATTGCCGTTCTATTTTCACGTTTTCTCTTTGCCAGTCTTATTTTCCTCTTCACTTCCCTTTTCAGCCTATTGTATTTGACCTGGTTTTCACTTGAAGAACTCAACTATGATGTATCATACGCCTCCTTTTTTTTTGTTCCCTCATTATCTCTGTCTCCTTTGTTATCCAAGGAGTCCTGCTTTTGGCTCCCTTACCTTTTGCCGTTTTTGGAATGTACCTAGTCTGTACCTGAAACACCTCTTCCTTAAAGATCACCCATTATTCCGTTACAGATTTTCCTGTTGGTCTCTAGTTATACCCTGACTATATTCTCTCATTATATATACCCTGACTATATTCTTCCTCATTGCACAGAAATTAGCTCTCTTCCAATTTACAAGTTCAATATTAGATTGTTCCTTGCTCTTCATTATTAATCTAAACCCTGTGATGCGCTGATCACTCTTACCCAAATGCTCCCTCATAGACATTTGGCCCAATTGGCCTGCCTCATTTTCCAACACCAGATCCATGCAATGCCTCCTCCTAGTTGGACCAGTGATATACTGATCAAGGAAGTTCTCTTGAACACAGTCCAGAAATTGTTCCCCCTCCTTATCCTTTATTCTAAAAGTATCCCAATCAATATTTGGGTAATTAAAGTCCCCCAGTATTACCATTTTATCGTTCTTGCATCCATGTGATTTCCCTACACATTTGTTCCTCTACTCTTTCTCATTATTTGGAGACCTATAGAATACCCCAATTAGCTTCTCTACTCTAACCAAATGGACTCTATCCTTGCCCTCTCAAGGAAATCCTCTCCTTCCAATGCTACAAAGTCTAACTAATCATTACTGCCACCACACCTCCCTTTTTTTCCTTCTCTATATTTTCTGACCACTTTATATCCTTGTGCATTAAGTACTCAGTCTTCTCAATTTTTAAGCCACATTTCTGTTATTGCCACTCCAGCATATTCCTTGCTCTTTGTGCTTGTAGCTCACCAACCTTATTCATCACAATTTGTGTGTTTATGCATTGTTATCCTGTCTTTGCATTTCTTGTAGTCCTTGTTAGTCTGCCCTTATCTAATAAGGTACTACTTCCTTCTCTAGTACTATCCAACATTCTCACTTTTGGCACCTTATTCTATTTTTCTAATTCTATATGCTGGTTATAAAGTCCTGAGGCCATGGTAACATGCAATATAAATGTAAGTTATTTTTCTTATTCTCCTTGAGGGTAATTTTAACTTTGGTGTAAAACGAGTGGTGTCATAATGGCCAACCATTGTGCGCCATTAACTTTGGTGGAAATGGAAATGGGGCCTGCTGTAAACGGAGGCTAATTCGATATCATTCATTTTACACCATTGCCCAAAGATGTTTTGATTTGCAAATCCGTACAGAACACCGTTCTCAGGACTAATCTGATTATGCCAAGCCAAGGTATGCATTCAGTTTATGAAATGGGCAGATTATGCACTATATAACAAAGTCAGGTTCAATGCTATAATGTGCCTTTGAAGTTCTGAGGTTTCTTTAAACTGTGAAAATACAGTTAACCGTTGGTCAGCTTCTTGGCTCACTTAGACTAACCATTACCAAGTCACTGCAATAAGACTCAATTTACAAGTTTGAAGGTGACGGTTCAGGATTCATTTCAGCCAATCTGCACATAGCAAGGTTCCCCAGACAGCAGTGTAATAATGAGCAGATCATATGTTCTGTAAATTCAGTTGAGGGTTAAATAACGGTTGGGACTCCAAAGAGCCCACCCCTTCTCCTCAAAGTAATGCCATAGGATCTTTTATGTTACTTTTATGTCTGCCCTCCCAGGTTAAAGTACCATGCAAAAGACCGCATCACTAACAATGCAGCTGTCCCTCAGTGCTTTTTTAGCATCAGCCTAGATTATGTGCAGAAGTCCCTCGAATGGGACATGAATTCACAACCTCCTGGCTCAGGTGAGAGTGCTAAGACTGAACCACATCTGACACGTGTGAAAATGCTCTTAAGAGGGCGCCCCTAAAATTTGGTGTACAATTCATATCCATTCCTGAATTTTTCTAACCATCTGAAATGTGATATCATTCGACCAGCTGGCTAGCTGTTAGAGTAACCGGTGCAACTGATGAACTGACTGTTATAGCAATAGCAACAGGCAAAGCTACTCATAATTTGAGAAATGCCATTCAATGTAAATACTTGTAATAAGTGGTAGAACAGAATGTTTTTGCTGATACTGAAATACAAGTTCCTGATAAGTGGGAAACATTATTCCTGCAACAAAATTGTTTCTGTTTCTAGTCAAAGGTTTATATTTTGGAACAGAAAATTCCCCTTTTGCTGTACTGTAAGGTTTGGTGTGGTACTGAGCCATGTAAACCAGAAAGGGTCTCCAGTCTGGTCTTGCAAGCCATTAAATCTTTCATCCAGCATGAGTTAGTTAGCTTCTGGAGAGTTGACAGGACAATTCAGTGTCCTTAGGCTGGTTAAAGGGAAGAGTCAGTCGGGTTCCCACTCAGGATTGGATGTCCAGTGAAATCCAGTTTCAGGTGGGTGTTTGGTGAGGATAATATCAAGCCCAGCTCAGCTGTGACTTTACTTGGAGAATGGTTTCTTCCTGAGGCATCAGAGGGCCTGCACTGGATCTGGATCCAAGTATGGTCATTGGGAAAGAAAGGGGATGCAAAGAGAGTTATACCAGCGATACTGTCAGAATTCAGACTATATTGTTCACGTTACGATAAACAGCATGAAGTGGTAGAGTATTTAACATCTCTCTCTTCTTTTTGCAGTGTTGTGCAATCCATCAGGGCAGGAAAGTGAACCTCCAGCTCAAGCCCCTGTGCCAGCTCCGATCCCGGCCCCAGTTCCGCCTCCTGCCTCCACAACTGTGCCAGTCCCAGCCCCTGCCCCAACTCTAACTC
This sequence comes from Carcharodon carcharias, assembly GCF_017639515.1. Lineage (NCBI taxonomy): Eukaryota > Metazoa > Chordata > Chondrichthyes > Lamniformes > Lamnidae > Carcharodon > Carcharodon carcharias. Next base: position 98,716,471 of record NC_054480.1, read on the forward strand.
AACCACCCACACCGCCAGCTCCTGGCCAGCCACAGTTGGAGGAGCTGATTCAGCAGAGCCTGTGGAATCTGCAACAGCAGGAGCAGCACCTCCTCATGCAAAGACAGGTCAGTAACTATACTGGCAGAAATGAATTGATGAGACCCAAGTTTCATCATCCTGGCATACTATAAATCTACTTACACATTTTGAAAATGTTCCAGTTTGCATCTCCAGCTTTGACCTATCTACTGAATACTCATCTCTTAAATGATCTGTTGTTGGATGATGTAACTGAAACAATTAAAATTAAAATTGATTTGATAAGATAGATAAAGCAAATCTATCTCCATCAATAGGAGGAAATCTGGTCAAGGGTAGTGGAAATCCAGGATTCTCTTACCCCAAAGAGGCTGCGGATGTTGGCTGTCAAGCAAAATTTTCAAGACTGAAACAAATGGATTTTTATTAGGCAAGGTTATCAAGGGATTTGCAGCAACAACTTCCGTTTATATGGTCCCTTTGACATAATAAAGCATCCCAAGGTGCTTCTCAGGACTGTATCAAACAATAAAAAAGCAGAATCATTAGTTGATAAGTGGAGTTCTAAAGGCATTATCTAACTGCATGGTGGAAGAGATTTAAGGAGCTGAATGACCACCTCCTGTTCCTTTTTGTCACCCCAGTCCTCTTTGGTTCAGCCCATGGTTTAAGAGGACAGTACAAGGTCGGGAGTAAGTTGCCTTTGTCAGGGATTGGTGTATTTCACAGAAAAACCAGAGAAATGTAAAGGATGGTGAAATGCAGATCAGCATCTGGAATGATAAGAAAAGCAGCAATTTCAGATGTGGTTGTTCACCAGAACCAATACTGATTGTGCATTTCTGTAATTTTTTCTTATCGCTTGATTCTTTCTCAAATCTAATGAAACTTTTTGATTTTTATGCAGGAACAGATAACTGCAGCAATTGCCTTGGCAATGGAACAGCAAATTCAGAAGCTGCTGTCAGAGACACAGCTGGACATGACCGAGTTTGACAGTCTCTTACAGCCCATTATCGACAGCTGTACCAAAGATGCAATCTCAGTATGGTGCCTCTTTTATTATCTTGCTCTGAACTTACAGTCTTTACACTAGCGTTGTATAAAACCAAGATTTATGTTGGCTCTGGGTCTTAAAAGATGAAAATTCCAACTCAGCCCAATCTCTCATTTTTAGCTACTGAAGCTTGTATTAAAACTTTCAGGTCAATAAAATATGTGATGCAATGAAGGGAAGAGGTGCAATACTACTACCATTGTAGCTGAAGGTGACACTAAAACAAACAGCTATGAAAGGCTTGATTCCTAGTTTATGTTGAGTTACCTGACATCAATAAAGTCAGCAGTAGGGTTTCTGGAATTAGGTTCGATATTCCTAGTCTATAGGGGAGGCTAGCATTCCCTTTCATTAACTAGTGAAACCTGGAATGTGCTTGTACATATGGACACAGTCGGAGTTGACAGTGACAGTGGTTACATATCCTCAGACACATTCAATTTTGGCTTTCACATGGAGAACTGTTACCTTGCCAGACATACTGGAGGAAGATTTCATGCCTGTGGAACTATGCTGCAGTTTGTGATGCTACCTTCAAGAGCTGGCAGAAAAAAACAGAAAATTAGAGCATAATGAAAAATAAAAAATGAACTTATGTATGTCGCTACTATTTTGGTGGCTACAGTTATCTGGTTTTTGAGGGTCAGCAGTTTATTGATGAGTAGCTAAGCAGGCAAGTAGGATTGTAACAATCACATAGGCTGCATTTTGATCTTTCTGCTGTTTACCATTCCTCCTTTGCCATGGGGGGAATGAACATTACAGTGGAGATTAAAATTGTGAGTGTGCTCCGCCTACAGCATTGATATAACTCACTATGAAGAGCGCAAAAATCACTAAAAGATAAATGGTGATAAGTTGTTGCTTGGAGTAATTCAATTCCAGTTCAGCAGTGTTCAGATGCCCTGCAAGTATCTAATAGGCAGAAAACTGCATTCACGTAGTAGAGCGGGCAGTATAGTTAGGGGGAATAGATACTGTCCTCTCCAGCCTAGAACATCAGTCCGAAGGCTGTGTTGCCTGCCTGCCTGGTTCCGGGGTTAAGGACATCTCCTCAAGGTAGATAGGGAAGGATCCATTTGTCACGATCCAACATCATAGGTAGGACTGAATCAGGTTCTGCTAAGGGAGTCTGAGCAGCTAAGTGCTAAATTACAAAGAACCGCAAAGGTGGTAATCTCTAGATTACTATCTGATCCACAAGCAAATTGGCACTGGGTAAATAAAATCAGAGAGTTGAATGTGTGGCTCAAAGATTGACGTGGGGGTGTGGGTTTCCATTCATGGGGTACTGGCATCAGATGGATGAATTAAAAGTGTAAATAGAAAGAAATAGGTATGATAGCCATTATAGAGACTTAGTTGCAAAGTTACCAAGACTGAGAACTGAATATTTAAGGGTATTTTGCATTTTGGAAGGATAGGAAGGAAGGAAAAGGAGGTCGGGTAACTCTACTGGTATCATGCTTTATTAACAGTCACGAGAAATGATCTTGGCTCAGAAGATCAAGACGTAGAATCAGTTTGGGTGAAGCTAAGACTAGAAAGGGAAATAAGTCATTGGTGGGAGTAGTTTATAGTCTCTCTAAGAATAGCTACAGTGTAAGACAGTATAAATCAAGAAATAATGGGGACTTTTGTAAGAAAAATGCAGTAATGGTGGACGATTTTAATCTTCATTTAGATTGGACATATCAGGCTGTCAAAGGTAGCCTTGAGGGTGAGTTCAAAAGAGTATATTTGGCCTTGGTCCTGAGGTTTCCAGTTTTAAGACATTATCTGTGTAATCAGATAGAGTCAACATGGTTTTATTGAAAGGAAATCGTGTTTGACAAATTTATTAGAGTTCTTTGAGGATGTAACAAGCAGGGTGGATAAAGGGAAAGCGGTAAATGTAGTGTATTTGGATTTCCAAAAGGTATTCTATAATGTGCCATGTAAAAGGTTACCACCCAAGATAAAAGCTCATGGTGTTGTGGATAATATGACTACCCAACAGGAAACAGAGTCAGGATAAATGGGTCATTTTCAGGTTGGCAAACAGTGACTAGTGGGGTGCCACAGAGATCAGTGGTGGGGTCTCAACTGTTTACAATCTGTATTAATGAAGGGTCAGAGTGTGTTGTAGCCAAATTTTCCAGCAATACAAAGATAGGTGTGAAAACAAGCTGTGAGGAGGGACAAAGTTTTTGCAATGGGATATAGTAGGTTGAATGAGTAAAAATTTGGCAGATGAAGAATAAGGTGGGGAAAATATGAGGTGATCCACTTTGGCAGGAAGAATAGAAAAGCAGTATACTATTTAAATTGACAGAGATTAAAAAGTTAGCCTGCAGATAACAGGAAGTAATTAGGAAGGCAAATGTCTTTTATTGCAACGGTTTGGAGTATAAAAATAAGACAGTCTCGCTACAACTTTATAAACATTGGTGAGCCCACACTGAGAGTACTATCTACAGTTTAGGCCGCCTTGTTTAAGGAGAGATGTACTTGCATTGGAAGCAGTTTAGAGAAGGTCAATAGATTGATTCCTGGGATCTTACAAGGAATTTTTTTTTTTTTAATTCATTCATGGGATGTAGGCTTCGCTGGTTGGGCCAGCATTTATTGCCCATCCCTAGTGGCCCTTGAGAAGATGGTGGTGAGCTGCCTTCTTGAACTGCTGCAGTCCATGTGGTGTAGGTGCTGTTAGGAAAGGAGTTCCAGGACTTTGACCCATCGACAGTGAAGGAATGGTGATATATTTCTAAGTCAGGATGGCGAGTGACTTAGAGGGGAACTTCCAGTTGGTGGTATTCCCATCTGTCTGCTGCCCTTGTTCTTCTAGATGGTAGTGGTCATGGGTTTAGAAGGTGTTGTCTAAGGAGCCTTGGTGGATTTCTGCAGTGCATCTGGTACACACTGCTGCTACTGTGCGTCGGTGGTGGTGGAGGGAGTGAATGTTTGTGGATGTGGTGCCAATCAAGCAGGTTGCTTTGTCCTGGATGGTGTCAAGCTTCTTGAGTGCTGTGGGAGCTGCACTCATCCAGGCAAGTGGGGAGTATTCCATCACACTCTTGACTTGTGCCTTGTAGATGTTGGACAGGCTTAGGGGAGGAGTTACTCGTCGCAGGATTCCTAGCCTCTGACCTCTTGTAGCCACAGTATTTATATGGCTAATCCAGTTCAGTTTGAGTTTCTGGTTGAGCAAATTGGACCTATGCTCATTGGAGTTTAGCTGAATGAGGTGACCTTATTGAAATACAAGATTCCAAGGGGGTAGATGCTGAGAGGATTTTTCACCTCATGGGGAATCTAGAATTGGGGGTACCATTTCAGAATAGGGGGTCTTCTATTTAAGACAAATGAGGAGGAATTTCTTCTCTGAGGATTGTTAACCTTAGGAATTCTCAACCCAAGAGAGCAGTAGAGGCTAGGGCATTGAATATATTCGGGGCTGAGTTAAACAGATTTTTAATCTACAAGGGAGTTGAGGGTTATGGCAAACGGGCAGGAAAGTGGAGTTGAGGCCATGATCAGATTAGTCATGTTATTATAAAATGTAGAAGCTGGCTTGAGGAGCTAAATGGCCTGCTACTATTTTTTATGTTCTATGATCTTATGTGCAGTAGTGAACTTCAGCTCTAACTTTAGAAAGATCTGCATGTATTGCCACACAGATTTATAAATTGGTAGTAAAAGAAAGAATTTCACTTAATCTAGTAAATTATAATGTTGTATCAGTTTGCTGTATGTATCATGTTGTTAAATCATCTTAGTTGCTTCCACCAATATCACCAGTGACAGCTCTAATCATCAACACTTTACTCTTGTTAAACAACTCAAAATGTTCTCTCTAGTCACAACACAAGTTGAGAAGAAATCTAGAATTCTATAGCTTGACATTTTTCACAGTATAGGTGGATATGATATGTAGATGTCATGTGCAACCATTGTCCTTTACCAGAATTGTAGTTACAACATTGAATGTTTTGGCATTACACAGTCTCTTAGAGTATGCCATGACAGTGACTTACTGGTGCTTGGTTGACTTGTGAGGAGATGGCCCAAGTCCAATCGTACTCTCATCTCATCCAATTTTTTGTTGTTGTGCACAACCAATTCATGTAAGTGCATGGTCCTGCAAGCAAAATAACTTGAAGTGTGTGCTCAATCTGTGTGCGAATCTCAGGTTGCTGTATGACTCGGAGCATTGCTCACCACCTATGAAACATTTAGATTCCACAGGTGGAAGTAGGCTATTTCAAAAACTAATGTAAAGGCTAAATTGGGTTATTTGAATCAGCTTTGGAATGTCTGTGTGTCCTAATGGTATGGTAGTCTGGCCAAAACATGTCTGTTCTTTTAGCACTTCAACTGTCGCAAGAGAGAGAGACATCCTTACCCTCTAAATTGTAGTTGTATGGAGCAGCTGGCAATGAAAGGACACTTCTGAAAGCTCCTGAACCTTGAACACAGCTGGAATTAAAACATAGTCATGTACTTCAGTTCCAGCATTCTCTTTCCAATAGGTGGTAACATTTACCATTCAATTTTTATAAAAAATGAATATTAAGGTCAGGAAAACAAAAGATTTTAATGCTATCTTTTGAGTTATTTGTTTAATGAATGATACTGAAGATGATAGTTAATCTTTAAGTTACTTGTCTTATCACAGCTCACAGAAGTGACCAAACTCTCCATGATCTGCCATTTTCTCCTTTCTTCCTTAGGCTGGTAAGAACTGGATGTTTAACAATGCAAAAACTCCACAACATTGTGAGCTAATGTCTGGCCACCTGAGAAACCGCATCACAGCTGAAGGAGCCCATTTCGAGCTGCGCCTTCATCTGATCTACCTGATAAATGATGTGCTGCATCACTGGTTAGTATCTGATTATTAGATCTGTAGAAGATCAGATCAAAGATAGAAAATCCTGAGCATATTATAGAAGATAGCCAAACCTGTTGTTGCATGTGGTGACAGATATATTGGGTTGGGAGGTAATCTAGACTATATTTGGATTTGATCAGGAATTTGGATGTGGTACTCTGATTTATCCCCATTTTGCAGAATCCCTCATCATTTCTCAGTAATGTAAGTGTCCGTCAAGGTTTCACTGTAATGGAGATGTGGCGAGGCAGCAGGTGACATCTCCAACATGCTGTGTCATGGAGTGGAGGCACATGGATATATCCTACATGATGAGTTGTGAATCCCAGCTGGACTATCCTAGCAGACACCAAACCAAGATCAGGCACTCTTCTTTGAGGTGGCAGAGGAGGACAATTACAGGTCAACTCACCCTGGATTACCTTCCAGCACCACCTCATGACTACTTACATAGAATGGTGCAAACACAGATCTAGTACTCAAGGCAAGTATGATGCATGGTACAGGAAAGGTAAAAAATGGGGACAAATTCTCTGTTTCACCATTGATGTCAACTGTCCACATTATTTGTGTGTAATACCCAGATGTCAATCTGTGTATAGCAAATATGAGTCTGTTAGCCAAGTTCCGTATAAAAGGCAGCTCTTGTTTTTCTTAATGCCTAATCTGTTTGAGTTAGTTTCTTTAGCTGTGACTGCCATGTATTACTGTTCAGATCCACTCAGGTAGGGACTGGTAATTAGATTAACGCTCACCTTCCCTTCCAGTCCTGTGATGTAACTACTTTGAGTGGGAATGACAGTAAACATGCCCATTTTAGTTCAAGAAACTACCCTGAAATAGATGTTGCAGATTAGCAGACACAATCTTATAGTGTATTTCACCCAGACAAACATGCAAGAGTGTGTTCATTATATAAAAAATATAATGACCTCAGCATAAGCCTAAATTTTATTGCGTATTTCTGGGTGAGTATTTATTCAGAAGTTCTTGGACTCCAACTTTACGAATGATAGATGAAGTTTTACTGCACTCAGTTTCTGTTACTTTACAAAGTTTTCAGATGAAGTAGACCAGCTGGTGATCAAAACGCAGACTGCAGGAGCTGTGATACTGCACATACATGTGGGTCGGTCTTCTCTACTGTTTTGAGCTCACTGGTGATGGTATCATTAGCATTTCTGTAGTCAGCGGGATTGTATATTTCCTTAAAAATGCTTTTTACACATTCATGTCTTGTGAAATGTGTGTGTGTATAGAAAAGTTCTAATATTGTTAATAACTGAATAATTTCCTTGTTTTTGGAGCCTGTAGTGCCTCATTTTTCTCCTGTTGTGTGTTCACAGTCAACGGAAACAAGCCCGAGACTTGCTTGCAGCCCTACAAAAGGTTGTGGTTCCTATTTACTGCACCAGCTTTCTTGCAGTGGAAGAGGACAAACAACAGAAGATTGCACGGGTAATTCTCCCTACATGCTTATAAGTCAGCTTATGTGCCAGGAGGGAGTGGTAGTGTGTTACTTAAGAATTTTTGATCATATTAATCTGTGCTGGAAGAAATTGCATGATGTAGTTATTAACCTACCAGTTCCAAAATTGTGGGTTGCGACCCCAATTTGTTGCAGAAACAGCGAATCGAGTCGCAAACTCCCGCTCCTCCAAGACTGTGGCCCGCACCGGCACCAGGGCCCAGGTGGATCCAGCCTTGCCCTGCTCGTGTCTTGGTCACTTTCTCTCTGGATCATGGAATCCTGCCTTTGGCAGCGTCACTGAGTCTCGAAGCACAACCCCAACAATGAACTCAGTGCCGATGCCTCCACTGCTAAGCTGCAGCTTTTCCAAGCCAAATCCTGTTGAGTTGGTGCTGCCATATGACCTGGGCTCCAACGTCAGCCACATCAAGACCCTCAACTTGCGCTTCTGCTGTTTCCTGGCCAAGCTCCACTACCTGGAGCAGCTCAGATGAAGTCATGGACTGGTGCCTACATGACATAATATTTTAATTTTAATAACATAAGTACTTAGATATTCAAATTTATATGATATACGTTGATCCAAAATATCAATCTTCAATAATTATATATTGAATGTTGCAGAAAGCTGCTTTATTGCTGTTTTGTTGTTGTTGTCATCTGGGGTCACATTAATTTGGGAATTACTATATTAAACATTATTTTATTAGACAATTCCATGAGCAGAATTTAGCCCATGTTAGGCGGGCTTGGCAGGGGCAGTTGGGAAGCCGACTGCTGTCTGCGATCAGGGCCGGAAGGCGATTTCGTGCTGGTAGACCAATTAAGACCCACCAGCGTGACACATGAGCGGAAGCGCTCAGCGTTGCCTGTGCGGGCGGGGGAGGAGGGCAAGCGCGAACTTTGCGCGTGTGCGCGCTTCAGAATCAGCTTCAGAGCTGCCTCAGGGAGATGGAGTTTTTTTTTAAAAAAAGAAATTGCAAAATGTAATAAAACATGTCCCCTCATGTGATTCTGCCACATGAGCAGGGACATGTTATTAATTAAATTTTAAAACTTTTATTTTAGTTTTATTTGCTTTTGGAAACCTCATCCCGCCCATGGATGAGGTTTCCAAGAAACGGCTTTTTCGCCTGCCTGCCAACTGTAAGGTTGGACGGGCAGCGAAAAATTTAACTTAATTGATTCTTCAATGACCTTAATTAAAGCCTTTTAATTGTCAACAGGCATGCTGTCGACTCCGGTGCACGCCCACCGACCGAACTACAGCGTGACTGCACGTTGACATTGGGATGCTTGCCCGACGTCAACATGCGTCATTTCACGCTCAAGCGGGTTGGGCACACACCCACCTGCTGAGTTAAAAGTATTTCCCCATATGTAGTGAAAGCAAATATCTGCTTACCTAGGTACATCTGCCCTTTTGTTTCATTATTGTGTGCATTAAAAACGCCAACCAAGGGCTGCTTGGGACCAGATATTTTGCTCAGTTCCCTCTCTCTCCCTACCCCATGTCAGTGATGTACTGCTCTAATGGGTCAGCCCAGTGTCTTATTGATTGTGGGTTTCTACTGCAGAACATAAGATTTAACTTAAGATAGCCATTATGCATGACATTTGAGTCTGAGTATTTTTTGTTGCTCACACTGTGGCATGTCACTTAAGAGAATGGAGCACCTCTTGCACACGATGCCAACATGAATCATTTTTCAAAGAGTGATGGATCTTTATGCTACCCTAACAATGCCCTTGAAACTCATCTGTAGGAAACAAGCTCTCTGTGCCAGCAATGTATCTTGTTCTGTTTACTCTCAGACCCAAAGCTGGACTCTAGGTTAATCTTAAAAACAAAACCTTAATATCAGCACCACAAGTGGCTAAGGCCATAAAATTAATGGAAAACTTGGTTTTCTGCCAAGACGTACAGAATATTAAAGGAGATACAATAAATCTATATAAACCCTTTGTAATGTCAAAGTTAAAGTACTGTGTGCTGTTTTAGCTCAACAGTATAGAAAGGCTGTTGAGACTTCAGAGACGACGCAGTCCTGATTCACTGGGAACTGCCTTGTATGGGGAAATATAAACATGAAGAAAGATGTGAGAAATTGGGGCAAATTTGTTAAAGCAATGAAGATTATGGGATCATATGGAATGAAGGAATGGGGCAGTGTGAATAGAAAGGGATTGTTTCCAGTGATCGCAAGGACCTAGAGGAATAGGAAAAATGTAAATGCCTAAATATGGGATGCAAAGCAGGAGAAAGGATTTTACTGAGGGTTGTAAGGCTGTAGAATGCAGAACCAGAGTTAGAGATTAAAACAGAGACCATGGCAACATTTAAGTAAGGATTAGAAAGGTTGTTGAAGGGGAGTAACAGGATCTGAGAACCAAGCAAGCATATAAGCTTAAGGCTACTACTCATATGGAGAATAAACATCAGTATGTACTAAATAGGCATGTTTCGTGTTGTATATAATTCTATAATGCCTGATGCTGTGGGTTTGAGCCCTTCTGAAATGAACTGAGTTAAGTGAAAAAGGACAGAATGAAGATTATGATGTCTGCATTGGGGTTGAGTAGAAATCAAATGCTATAGTCCTGCTTGAGCAGAATCTGTTCCCTCATTCCCTCCTCTAGCAGCTAGTTGCAGGGGTCATTGACTAGCTTGCTGTCATTTTACCAGCTGTGAGGAAAAAAAAGGCCAGCAATCTAAAACAGCAGACGAATAATTACAGGAAATTAGTGGAAACTTAATCCCTTCCTCCCCAACCCCTCCAAAAACAAATATCATGGAGGGGGAGGAAGGTGGGGGAGAGAATGGGGGGAAAAGAGCACATTCTACTAGCTTTGTGCCATACAGAATGGGAGCACAGACTGGAGATATATGAACATATGAATTAGCAAGAGCAGGCCACTTGGCTCCTCATGCGTGCCCCGCCATTCATTAAGATCATGGCTGATCGGATTGTAACCTCAACCTCACATTTCTGCCCACCCCTGAGAACCTTTCACCCCCTTGTTACTCAAGAATCTATCTAGCTCTGCCTTAAAAATATTCAAAGACTCTGCTTCCACTGTCTTTGAGGAAGGGAGTTCCAAAGACTCATAATCCCCTGAGGGAAAATAATACTCCTCATCCCTCTCTTAAATATGTCAGCCCTTATTTTTGAATAGTTACCCCTAGTTCTAGATCCTCCTATAAGAGGAAACATCCTCTCCACATCCATCCTGTCAAGACCTCTCAGGATCTTAAAGGTTTCAGTCAAGTAGCCTTTTACTCTTCAAAATTCCAGTGGATACAAACCTGACCTGTCCAACCTTTCCTCATAAGACAACCCACCCATTCCTGGTATTAGTCTAGTAAACCTTCCCTGAACTGCTTCTAACATTTTTACGTCTTTCCTGAAATAAGGAGACCAGTACTGTACACACTTCTCCAGTTGTGGTCTCACCAGTGCCCTGTACAACGGAAGCATAACCACCCTATTTTTGTATTCAATTCCTCTCATAATAAATGATAACATTCTATTCGCTTTCCTAATTATTTGCTGTACCTGCATACTAACCTTTTGTGATTCATGCACCAGGACACCCAGTTCCCTCTGAATCTCAGAACTCTGCAATCTCTCACCATTTGGATATTAAGCTTTTTTATTCTTCCTGCCAAATGGACAATTTCACATTTTCCCACATTATACTACATTTGCCAGATCTTTGCCCACGCAATCAACCTATCTATGTCACTTCGTAGCCTCCTTCCGTCTTCTTCACAATTTACTTCCCTACCTATCTTTTTGTCATCAGCAAATTTAGTAACCATTTCTTCGGTCCCTTCATCCAAGTCATTTATATAAATTGTAAAAAGTTGAGGCCCCTGCACTGATCCCTGTGGCACAGCACTTGTCACATTTTGCCAAACAGAACAAAGAGCCATTATGCCAACTCTCTGCTTTCTGTTAGCCAGCCAATCTTCTATTCATGCCAATATGTTAGCCCCTACACCATGAGCTTCTATTTTCCACAATAACCTTTGATGTGACACTTTATCAAATGCCTTCTGGAAATCCACCGGTTCGCCTTTATCCACAGCACATGTAACTCCTTCAAAGAACTCCAATAAATTGGTTAAACGTGATTTCCCTTTCACAAAACCATGATGATTCTGTCTGATTGCCTTGAATTTTTCTAAGTGTCCTGCTATAACATCTTTAATAATAGCTTCTAACATTTCCCTATGACAGATGTTAGGCTAACTTGGCCTGTAGTTGCTTGTTTTTTGTTTCCCTCACTTTTTGAATAAAGGAGTTATATTTGCTATTTTCCAATCTAATGGAACCTTCATCAAATCTAGGGAATTTTGGAAAAGTAAAACCAGTACATCAACTATCTCACTAGCCACTTTTAGGGTAAAGTCCTTCCAGACTTGGGGATTTGTCAGTCCACAGCCCCAACAATTTGCTCAATACCACTCACTCCGCTGGCGATTATAATTTTCCTGAGTTCCACCCTCCCTTCTGTTTCCTGATATATAGCTATTTTCGGGATGTTACTTGTGTCCTCTATAGTGAAGACCGAAGCAAAATACCTGTTTAATTCATCTGCCATCTCCCTACTTCCATTGTCAATTCCCCAGATACACTTTCTATAGGACCAAAGCTCACTTTGTTAATTCTTTTCTTATTTAAATATCTGTAGAAACTCTTACTATCTGTCTTTATATTACTAGCTAGCTTTCTCTCATACTCTAATTTTTCACTCATTAATAATCTTTTTGGCATTCTTTGCTGTTCTTTATCTTCTTTCCAATCTTCTGACCTGTCACCTGTCTTTGCGTAATTATATGCATTTTCTTGAGGTTTGATACTGTCTTTAACTTTTTTTAGTTAACCACGAATGGTGGGCTCTCCACATGGAATTTTTTTTTCTCATTGAAATGTATCTACTCTGTGTACTTTGAAATATCCCTTTAAATGTCTGCCATTGAACCTCTATTGACCTATCCCTTGACCTCATTTGCCATTCCACTTTAGCTAGCTCTGCTTTCATACCTTCATAATTGCTCTTATTTAAGCTTAAAATACTAGCCTTGGATGTACCTTTTCCTAACTTCCTGTCCTTCCTAAATGTCACATGCACTTCAATAACCTGGCCCCAATCTTTTGCCATCCTGTAGCCATGTCTCTGAAATGGCTATCAGATCGTACTTATTAATTTCTATTTGCACTATCAGTTCATCTGTTTTGTTTTGAATGCCAAGTGCATTTAGATACAAAGCCTTTAGTTTTGTCCTGGTATTATTTTTGTAGGGCCTAGCCTTATCTGTTGATTTACTCTAAGATTTGTACTCTTTGTCCCTTTCTGTCATGGTCTGTTTAACATTTCCCATATTAATACCTGTCTCTCTCTTCCCTTGTCTCTACTCCTTGGTTTACCACATCTTCCCAAATTTGATCCTTTGCCCCCACTATTCAGTTTAAAACCCTCCCTGCTTCCCTAGTTATGCGGCTCGCAAGGGCACCAGCCCCAACATGGTTCAGGTGTAGACCGTCCCAGCGGTACAGATCCCACTTTTCCCAATACTGGTGCCAGTGCCCCAGAAACCAGAACCCACTTCTCCCACACTAGAAATGAGGAGGCCTTAGTGTGACAAGGAACGAGTGCTAACTTGGGATTTTGAAGCAGAGGGGGAAGGAGGTGCTGCTTTTTATACCTTTTCAGTCTCCAGTGACTGCTGAGTGTTCAAAAGCAACAATTAGGTGATCAGATAGGTGATTGATTAGTGAGTTTTAAGATTTTATCCCTCTAAATGGGTACATGGTTTAAACCAGTATTGGGGAGATATAAGTATTGCATTAAATGTAGAGCTTAATTAGTTAAACAACTTAATATAACATTTGGGTGATATTTCTAAATTTGAAACCTAATTATCTAAATAAAACACAGTAAAGGCTGGGTAGGTGATGTGTTGCAACTGTAGTATATGGGTGTTGGTGGACACCAGTGTGATCCATGGCAACCATATCTGCAGTAACTGTCTGCAGATCAAGGAACTTTGGCTCAGAGTTGATGACCTGGAGTCTAGGCTTTGAACACTGATGCATCAGGGAAGGGGGAATTTGCCTGGATACTTTGTTCCAGAGGCAATCACACCCCTTGTGGCTTGGTCTGTGGTCAGGGACAGGAGGATGTGACAGCGAGTGAGCCAGGAATGAGGACCCAGAAGGTAGCAATGGAGAAGCCTCAGCCCCTGCAGTGTCTAACAGGTTAGACATTCTTGTGGCGTGTGTGGATGAGAGCAAGGACTGCAGAGAGAATTAAGCTGACCACAGCACCATGGTGCAAGGAGCCATTTAAGTTGGGGGAGTAAAAAAGAATGTAATTGTAGTAGGGGTGGTTTAATTAGGGGGATAGATGCAGCCAAGAGTGCATGTTGCCTCCCAAGTGCCATGTTTAAGGACCGCTGCTCCATGCTGAAGAGAAGCTTGGAGTAGGAGGGGAAGGATCCAATTGTCATGGTGTGCCTGGGTACCAACAACAGCTGAACCAACAGTTCAGACTAAGAAAGAGGTTCTGTGAGGCAGTATGAGCATCTAGGGATTAAATTAAAACAGCAGAACTGCAAAGATAATCTCTGGATTACTACCTGACTCTCAAGCAAACTGGCATAGGGTAAATAAAATCAGAGTTGATTGTGTGGCTTAAAGATTTGCATGGGAGAAATGGAGCCCTGGAATCAATACTGGGGAAAGAGGGAGCTGCACCATTGGGACGGTCTTCACCTGAACCACACGGGGACCAGTGTCCTGGTGAGTCATGTAATTAGGGCTATAGCGAGGCCTTTAAACTAAATAGTGGGAAAGAGGGTTCATGTGAAGAGAGATTTGATAAATTAAAGAGAAAGAACAATGCATTAGTGCAGAGTAGCAATATGGGTAATGGTAACCAGAATGTGACAGGAAGAGACAGACCATACAAACATAAGACTGTATCAGCAAATAAGGTAAGAGTAGGAAAAATGGCTTTAAACTAATGATGGGTTTGGGTGAGGGGAAATTTAGAAATCCAAAGATAAAAGTTGAGGCAGTAAAGTATATTGATGTAGGTTAAGACAAGCTGAGTGGGACAGAGAGTTTAATGGTAATAGTGCATCAGAGAGTAAGATTCATGCAGGGAATAGTAATAAAAAAATAAACTTGAAGTTACTTTATTGCGGAGCATCTGTAATAAGATAGATGAAATAGTAACATAAATAGAGATAAATGATTACACCTAATTGCCATTACAGAAACATGGTTACAAGGTGACCAAGGTAGGGAAATAAATATTCCAGGATACAAAACATTTCAAAAAGACAGGCAGAATGGAAAAAGAGGGCAGATGGCCATGATCATAAAGAATGATATAAGAACATTAGTGAGAAAGGATCTTGACTCAAAAACAGAAAGTAGAATCAGTATGAGTGCAGATTAGGATTAACAAGGGTCGGAAAATGCTGGTGGGAGTAGTTTATAGGCACCCTAACAGTAGTTATACCATTGGACAGATCATTAAACAGGAAATTATTGGAGCTTGTAACAAAGGCAGTGCAATAGTTGTGGGGTCTTTAATCTTCATATAGACTGGACAAATCAAATTGGTAAAGGTGGTATGGAAGATGAATTTGTAGAATGTTTTCGTGATGGTTTCCTGAAGCAATATGTTATGGAACCGACTAGGGATAAAGTTATTTTACACAAAGGTAGATGGGAAAGAAAGTTGTGAAGAAGACATAATGAGGCTACAAAAGGATATGGATAGGTTAAGTGAGTGGGCAAATACCTGACAGATGGTGTGTAATGTGGGAAAATGAGAGGTGGTCCATTTTGGCAGGACAAATTAAAAAAGAGGCATATTATCTAAATGGTGAGAGAGGCTAGGTTTGTATCCGCTGGAGTTTAGAAGAGTAAAGGGCAACTTGCTTGAGACATATAAGTTCCTGAGGGGACTTGACAGGGTGAATGCGGAAAGGATGTTTCCTCTTGTAGCTCTGAGATGCAGAGGGATCTGGGTGTCCTAGTGCATGAGTCGCAAAAGGTTAGTATGCAGGTGCAGCAAGTAATTAGCAAAGCTAATAGAATGTTATTGCTTATAGCGAGAGAAATTGAATACAGCAGTAGGGCGGGGTTATGCTTCAGTTATACAGGTCACTGGTGAGACCACATCTGGAGTACTGTGTACAGTATTGGTCTCTTTATTTAAGGAAAGATATAAAAACATTAGTAAACCTTCTCTGAACTGGTTCTAGATTAATATCTGGAATGGGCAAGTTGTCTTATGAGGAAAGGCTGGACAGACTAGGTTTGTATCCACTGGAGTTTAGAAGAGTAAAGGGCAACTTGCTTGAGACATATAAGTCCCTGAGGAGACTTGACAGGGTGAATGTGGAAAGGATGTTTCCTCTTGTAGGAGAATCTAGAACTTGGGGACAATGTTTAAAAATAGAGGGTCGCCCATTTAGGACAGAGATGAGGAAACATTTTCTGAGAGTTGTAAGACTTTGGAATTCTCTTCCTGAAAAGATGGTTGGGGCAGAGTCCTTGAATATCTTTAAGGCAGAGCAAGATAGATTCTTGATAAGCAAGGAGTGAAAGGTTATTGGGGGTAGGCAGGAATGTGAGTTGAGGTTAAAACCAGATCAGCCATGATTTTATTGAATGGTGGAGCAGGCTCAAGCGGCCAAGTGATCTAGTCCTGTTCCTAATTCATATGTTTGTATCTAGTCTTGTTCAGTGAGGCAGGGTTAATTAATAATGTCGTGGTAAAAGATTCACTGGAAAATAATGATCATAATACAATTGAATTCCACATTAAGTTTGAAAATGACATACTGCAATCACAAACAAGAATCTTAAACTTAAAGCCAATTACATAGGTATGAGGGGACAGCTGGCTAAGATTGGGTAAATAGACTAAAAAGCAAGGCGGTAAATGAATAATGGGAAATATTTAAAGAACCAATTCAACAGTTTCAACAAAAATGCATTGGAAAACAAAAGCTCAGCAAGAAAGTTCCATCCATGGCTTATTAGGGAGGTTAAGTATCATATTAGATTAAAAGATGAGGCTTATAATGTTGCAAAGACTGAAGATTGGGAGCTTTTTAGAAACCAGCAAATAGCCACCAAAAAGTTGATCAAAAGGGAAAGAATATAATAGAGTAACCTGGCCAGAAACATAAAAACAGATTGAGAACTTTGTAAGTATATATAAAGGAGGAGAATATCTAAAGTAAACATTGGCCCCTTAGAAGCAGAGTCAGGATAAGTCATCATGGGAATGAGGAAATGGCAGAGACATTGAATAAATATTTTGTGTCTTTCTTCACAGTAGACACAAGTTACATACCAGAAATAGAAGGTAGCTTAGGGGCTAATAAGATGGAGAAAATTGAAATAATTAATGTCAGCAGAAAAAAAGTACTGGAGAAACTTAAGGGACTAAAAGTTGACAAATTTCTAGGACCTTATTGTTTACTATCTAGGATTCTTAAAAAACCGAGCCTCAGAGATAGCTGGCTATGATTTTCCAAGGTCCTCTAGATTCCGAAATAATCCCAGCAGATAGGAAGTTAGAAAATGTAGCACCACTATTCAAGAAAAGGGAGAAAGAGAAAACTGGGAACTTCAGGCCAGTTAGCCTGACATCAGTCATCGGCAAAGTGCTGGAGCCTATTATGAAGGAAGTCTTAACAAAGCACTTATTAAACCATAGCATGATTACAACACGAAAACATGGATTTATAAAAGGGAAATTGTGTTTGACAAATTTATAGGAGTTTTTTGAGTGTGTAGCTGGTAGGGTAGATAAAGGAGAACTAATAGATGTAGTATACTTGGATTTTCAAAAGGCATTCAATAAGATACCACACAAAACGTTAATACACAAGATAAAGGCTCATGGACTATGAGTAATATATTAGCATGGATAGAGGATTGGTTATCTGACTGGAAGTGGAGATTATGGATAAATGGGACGTTTTCAAGTCGGCATGCTGTGACTAGTGGAATGCCGCAAGGATCAGCAATGGGTCCTCAGCTATTTGCAATCAATATTAATGACTTAGATGAATAGACCAAGAGTATTGCATCTTAGATTGGTGACGATACAAAGCTAAGTGGGATGCAACTGTGAGGAGGACACAAAGGCTGCAAAGAGGTTAAGTGAGAGGAAAACAAAGTAGCAGATGGAGCATAACGAGAGGAAGCACGAAGTGATTCATTTTAGTTGTAAGAATGAAAAAGAATATTTTTTAAAAGGCATAAAACGTGTAAATGTTGATGTTTAGAGAGACTTAGGTGTACTCGTACAAGGAATGCAACACGTTAGCATGTAGGGTCAGCAAGCAATTTGAAAAGCAAATGGCACGTTGGCCTTTATTGCAAGGGGATTAGAGTACAAGAATAAAGAAGCCTTGCTACAGTTGTACAAGGCTTTGGTGAGACCACACCTGGAATACTCTGCAGTTTTGGTCTCCATATTTAAGGAAGGCTTTACTTGCATTGAGTCAGTACAACGAAGGTTCACTAGATTGGTCCATGGGATGAGAGAGTTATCCTTTGATGGGGGGCTGAGTAAATTGTGTCTGTATTCTCTGGAGTTTAGAAGAGTGAGAAGTGATCTCATTGAAACATTCAAGATTATGAAGGAGCTTGACAGGGTAGATACTAAAACGTTGATTCCCCTGGATGGGGAATCTAGAACAAGGGGGTACAGTCTCAGGATAAGGGGTCGACCATTTAGGACTGAGATGAGGAGAAATTTCTTCATTCAAAACATTTTGAATCTTTGGAATTCTCTACCCCAGGGTTGTGGGTACATCATCAATGAATAAATTTAAAGCTGAGATGGACAGATTTTTGGTGTCTCAGGGAATCAGCGGATATGGAGAGTGGGCGGGAACGTAGATATGAAGCCTGAGATCAGCCATGATCATATTGAATAGCGGAGCAGGCTTGATGGACTGAATGATTTTCTCCTGCTCCTATTTCTTATGTTCTTATCTTCATACATAATATGTTGTAGCTTTAGTGAGTCATGCACCAGAGTGATTTGTGGGTTCATGTCTACAACTTCTCACACTAGGTAACTGTGTCTAAACCATGCCATCACATCAAGCACCGAAACTTCCACCTCCACTTGGTAGAGGAATCCAAGATGAACACTGCTGTTGCAGTTCTGGTGGTGATCAGGCTTGTCAGTTATCTTGGCTGTAGTTGGTGCATAGTGTAAAACAAGCAAAGTGGGAGTTGGGGGAAGGAACAGTAAAATTCCATTTGAGGCATCTCAGTCAGTCTGGCAAAAGAAAAGGATTTTATTCAGTAAAGGGATTCTATCCCCCAATTTTCCCTTGCTAGTTGAAAAGGCTTTAAGTGCTGGATATCTGAAATGAAATTAGAAAATGCTGGAAATACACAGCAGATCAGTCAGGATCTCTGAGGGTAAAAGACAAACCTGAAGGGTCACACCCAAAGTGTTAACAGCTGTCTTTTACCCTTTACAGATGCTGACAAATCTACTGTATATTTCCAGCATTTTTTTTTATTATACACCCTGTGCCATTGTACCTATAAACTAATGACACTGGCTTTGACTGCCAGGCAGGCACTAACTTTGTAGAATGGAGTAGCATCCCTGCACTAGGTTACAGGGCACATGGCAGGGTCATAGACCAGCAAGCAACATAGCCACTAATAAGACAAAGCCTTAGAGATTCCAAATTTTTTTCTTATCTAGCTTGATGTTTATTCCAAAGGGCTGTGCAATCTTCTGTTGTCGTCATCTCCTAAAACAGATTATTATTTTTATTAATTTTTCACAGCTGTTGCAACTGTGGGAGAAGAATGGTTATTTCGATGAGTCCATTATTCAGCAGTTGCAGAGCCCTGCTCTTGGACTTGGACAGTACCAGGTTAGTAACTTGTGGTACCTGTGGCAATCTGCTGCTAGAGAAATGGGTAATAAGTGGTGATCATGAACGCAAACAGCTCAGTGGTCAGCTTTAACACAGTTGACATCCTTGCATTTAAAGCAGATTTGGGGTAGGCATTCAAGATTATAGATCAGACACATTTCATTAAATCCTGGGCTCGTCTAAGCAAAAAGTCTCAGGCCCACTTCCAACAAGTTTGTGGCAGTGATCATTAAACCTTGTAAAACATAGCACTGTGGACCGGGTGGTGCAGCAAGCAAGTGCACTGTCTTTCACAGCTGTGGTAAAAGTCAGCATTGATCAATGAGATGAAAATTTTCTTTCCCTGCTCCCTTTGAGGATCCTACATAAGATGAGTTTGCATAGTCTTGTTCCAGGACCTAGTGGATGTTGGCATGTGGAATTAAATCAGCCCAACTGGGAACTAATTGGCAGTCTAAGGTAGAGAGTTGCAATGACACCTGGTGGGAGGAATTGAAAATCGAATGGTGAAGCAGTGGCTGGCACTGGTCTGAGATCACAGCACCTTTTTTAGGGAGTAACAGCTTAACTCTGCAACTGACCATGCTGGACTTGGCTCGGGAATATCTGATATTGTGACTGGTTGAAGAGTATTGAACCCTTTTTTTAACACAATGGCACTATTAGTAAATAAAACGTCAAAGATTTAGGACTGAGGCATTATATAAATTGACCCTGTAAGGTTGACTGTTTCAATAATTTCTAGACCGAAAGTAAACATTTGCAATTATATTGCTCCTTCCATGACCTCAGGATATTCCAAAGCTCTTTTCTGCCAATGAAGTATTTTTGAAGTATAGGTCACTGTTGTAATGGAGGCAAACACAGTAGTCAATTTGTGCACAGTCTCCCAGGAAATGAGGTAACTGACCAGATCAACTCTTATAGCAAAAGTGAAATACTGCAAATGCTGGAAATCTGAAATAAAAACAAAGTGCTTGAAAAACTCAGCAGGTCTGGCAGCTTCTGTAGAGAGAGTGACAGATTTAATGTTTCGAGTCCAATATGGTTCTTCTCTAGAACTGAGATCCTTAAGCTTAATACCCGAGCCTATACTTTATTTTAGTAACATTTTCACTTGCATTGGTCTTGTCTCCTCCACTAATATTGTTGAATTTAATTTTGTTTTTTCTGTGTGGTGCTTCCTGCAGGCTTCTCTAATCACAGAGTTTGCAGCTGTGGTTCAGCCCATTCAGATGGCATTCCAGCAACAGATCCAGACACTGAAGGCCCAGCACCAAGAGTTTGTGGACAGCCTTACCAAGCATCAACATCAGCCACCCCAGCCACCACCGCAGCCTCAGCCCCAGCCCCAATCCCAGCCACAGCCTCAACCACTACGGGAACCCGAGGCTCCACCACCGCACATCCCAATGCCTCAGAGCCAGGATCTGCCAGCTCTCTCACCAACAGAGACACCAGGTGCAGTAATGGTAGAAATGGAAGAGTTGAGGCATGAAATGAAGTGTTAACATACTGTTCCTACGTTACATTGCATACAGTTCTCTAATTCATTCAAAAAACACATCATTATTTTCTTTCCTTGTCCCTCCTAAGTAAAACTCGATATCTGTTTAGAGAATCGTGCATTAGGCTGCTAATCTTTAACCCTCAAGAGGCTTCACTTTTCAGGCCCAAGAGGAGTTCCTCTCAGTGAGCCTCTATGCTCTGAATTCAGATATGGAGCTGCCATTGAGTCCCTCGTCTGGGATTAGAGAATAAGTGGAACAAAGTTACATTATTTGTAGACAGAAGGAGTGTGCAGGCAAGACAGTGTTTCCCCTTTTTTGATGTTGGAAAGTTTAGAAAACGCACTCAGCCCATTGGAGAGACCACATTTGACTTTCTAAACCCTTAATGTAAAATTATACTCCCCTCATAGGTTTATTTATTCTACTTAAAAGTTCTTGTGCTCCATGATGGAGCCCTATAGAGCAAGGGCACTGTGTCTCCAATCACAGCTATCCTTTCAGTGCAGAAAGTGAGACCTGGAAGGCTACATGTTTCACAGAGAGGGAGTTCCCCAAAGCCTGCGCTCAGGATGGTTGCCACAACCGGGGTTGAATAGCCAGAATCTTCCCCTTGTTTTCACATTTATTATTTCATAATATGGAGTATGGTCTTTGAGGTGGTGTTTGCAGAGTGCTGTTGAGAGGAATCCACTTTTTTAAAATCTATGACTGTGTTACAGATGAGGCCAAGCCACCACATCCCCTCCCTGAAAACGTGTCAAGTGGAGGGCAGGAACCCAGTCCAGCAGGACAGCGAGGGCCTGGGCAGCATGAGCACTCTTCTTCTAAGCCACCATGGTTTGAACGCCCTGCTATGCCACTCTGGGGCCAACAGCAACAGGTATTGGTTTGGGAAATATTTTCAGCAGCAATGAACAGTTTGTATGTGGAGCTGATGAACCAACAGGAAAGTCACAAGTGACTTTCATTATAAGGGAACAAGTAGGAACCAGGAATGAGGAAGAAGCAGTAACAAAACTCCAGTTTAGTAAGGATCTGTTAGAATAAGGATAAATAATAACTGCAGAGATAAATAAGTAAAGCACACTTACTGATCAGGATCCAAATCCAGAATATTTGAGGGATTCTATTGAACATATGTTGGATACCATTATTTTAATTATATGGATATGAGACATTTTCAATTATATAGATTTGATATGCATATTTAAATTTCATACACGAGAAGTACATTTTTAAATGTATAGATGCAAGACATATTTTCTTCCTCGTCTTGTTCTTATTTCACTCGATTCTTTCTGACCTTCCTCCCAACTCATGGTCCCCAATAGATATTCCTCCTTTTCCCCTTGTTTTCCTGATCCCACTGAAGTGTGACCAAGATTGGGAGCCCAACACAACATGGATCCAACCTGCTTTCACTCTGACTTGCAGCGCCTTTAAATATTAACAAGGAAATTATAAATAATACTAGATAAGAACAAAAAAACTGCGGATGCTGGAAATCCAAAACAAAAACAGAATTACCTGGAAAAACTCAGCAGGTCTGGCAGCATCGGCGGAGAAGAAAAGAGTTGACGTTTCGAGTCCTCATGACCCTTCGACAGAACTGTTCTGTCGAAGGGTCATGAGGACTCGAAACGTCAACTCTTTTCTTCTCCGCCGATGCTGCCAGACCTGCTGAGTTTTTCCAGGTAATTCTGTTTTTGTTTTGTTATAAATAATACTATCCTGCTAAGACAGTGCTCTGAGAAAGGACGCCAAAAAGGACATGCTATTAAAGTGTCAGCCCTCTTGTATCTCCTGTCATTCAACCAAAGAAGTGCTGCTGTTTGAGAATACTTGTCTGTTGATGGGTTCCTCTGCTAATAACCTCACAGGTTCTGCATGTATGAAATAGGAGAAACCTCATGAAGCACATCATCTAATTACAGTTAAGTTGTATGTCCTACCTGTGTGTACATACCAATCGGGATTTTTTACTTTGAAATAATCATTAGTAAAGTGATCTTGCCTTTGATGCAGACATACCTCCTGCAGCAAGTGCCCATGTGTTCCTGTAAGTGGCACCAGCCTATCTTTTGTCCTTTGTCACCATCCTACATTTTCTTCGGTGAAGGCATTTTTTTGAGACTCTGCTTGTATTCTTCAGTATTGCCTAGTTATTATAAAAGTGACCAGCGTCTTGTATCTTAATGACTGTTGCAGTAACTTAGATTATGTAAGTGAAAGCCTAGTGAGGACAGGATCAGGCTTGTCAATGACATTTCTCCCTCCTTGGGTGACCGATGAGTCGAGGCTCATTTGGGCCTAATGACGAAGGTTGCTGCTCACCCATGGAATCAAACCCCAGCGAAGAAGTAGTACCTTCATGGAGAGAAAATTGGATAGAAATGAGGAAGAATCAAGTCTGGAAATTAAATGTTAAACTTTGTTAACAGCTGTTGTTTACGGCATATCAATAAATTATAACCAGTTGCTAAAGTAATCGAATCTTGTTAGCTGAGACATGTTTATCAAATGTTTAAAAAAAATGTATTAATTTAATAACCCCTTCACGAAACCTCATCCCGCCTGTCGATGAGGTTTCATGAAAAATGCGAAAGCCGCCTGGGCTCTTCGCCTGCCCGCCAATCTTAAGGTTGGTTTTGTCAATTTGGTTAATTAGTTTATTAATGGCCTTAACAGCCCTTTGACAGTTTGGCAGGCACACAGCTGACTCCGGTATGTGTCCGCCGAATGAAAGATCAGAGTAATGTGTGGTGACGTTGGGTGCACGCCTGACATCACTGCGGGTCATTTTACACGTCGGCGTGCAGGGTGGGAACAGATAATTCTGGCCGGTGATTTTTTTTTGTATGTTATAATTTTTTAATAGCATGAAATATGTGTAAGCAGCTTTCAACAGATATTACTGCTTTGAAGGAGTATTGTTCAATTAATTGTCCTTTAATGTTAACATGCTAGAAAGGAGAGATATTAGTATACTTTTCAGTGAGTTGCAGGCTCTTTTTGCTGCCCCAATTTATGCTTTAGTTCTCTAGCAGACACCAGCCAGAGAATAAAATGGGCAGAGTATAGATTGGGTGTTCAATCCAGACCTGTCCCATTCTTGCTGGGTGAGTTTGGTTAAGTTGGGGGAACCCACTTCATTGAGGAGCTTATCTTTGCCAAGGTGTCACTTACTTCAGTTCTCATCTACTCTGTAGAGCATTTTTTAAAAAAAAAAGTCAACTAGCCTGGATAACTGAAGTTTAAACCATGCTGGCAAAATGTTCAGTTAACAGGTTCTGACCTGTGCTGTAAATTCTATGTAATTTAAATAATTCAGTAGTCTGAGCATCTCTTTCTCTTTTTACCACTATCAGTTTGACCAGGGGTTTAATGCTCCACATCAAGGACCACCTCATTGCCAGCCCTGGAATAACAACCATGAAGGGATGTGGAACGACCAGCGGGAACAAAATTGGAACAACCAACGAGATGCTCCTTGGAACAACCAACATGAGCCGTCCTGGAACAATCAGTTTGAGCCGCCATGGAACAACCAGCATGAGCCTCCCTGGGGGGGGCAGCGGGACCCACCATTCAGAATGCAGCGACCCCCTCACTTCCGCCAGCAGCCCCCATTCCCGCCACACCAGCAGCACCCGCCGTTTAACCAGCCTCCCCACCCCCACAACTTCAATCGCATTCCCCCGCGGTTCATGCAGGATGATTTCCCTCCCAGACATCATTTTGATCGTCCCCCTTATCCTCCTCACCATTTTGACTATCAACAAGGAGACTTTCCACCAGGTAAACAATCCCAAGGAGCCTGTTCAGTGATCATGTCATGTAGTTCAGTTCTTACTTAACAGTTTTTAATCCCTTTGCATTCTTGCAACTTTAAGCTGATTTCAGACTCTTATTTTCTATCAAAAGACTTTTTTTTTCCAAATGCTGACCCTGCAGAAAAAGAAAGACTTGCATTTATACAGTTCCTTTCACAATCTCAGGATGTCCTGAAAAACTTTTATAGGCTTCAACAGCACTTAAGAACATAAGACTTAGCAGAAAGAGTAGGCCATTTGGCCCTTTGAACCTGCTCTATCATTCAACAAGATCAAGGCTTATCTGCTTGTGGTTTCAACTCCACTTTGCTGTCTGCCCCCCATAACCTTCATTCTCTTGTCTATCAAAAATTTATCTAACTCTGCCTTGAATAAATTCAAGGACCCAGTATCCAATGCTTTCTGGGGAAGAGAATTCCACATACTAACGACCCTCTAAGTGAAAAAAAATTCTCATCTCCATCTTAAAAGGGAGACACCTTATTCTTAAACTGTGCCCCCCCTTGTTCTAGTTTCCCCCACAAGAGGAAACATCCTTCCGATATCCACCCTGTCAAGTCCCGTCAGGATCTTGTATGATTCAATAAGATCACCTGTCATTCTTCTAAACTCCAATGGGTATAAGCCCAACTTGTTCAGCCTTTCTTCGTAAGTTAAGTCCTTCTTCCCAGCATTGAGTTGAGTGAACCTCCTCTGAACTGAATCTAATGCAGTCGTATCTTTTTTCAAGTAAGGAGACCAAAACTGTGCACACTACTCCAGATGTGGCCTCATAAAGGCCCTGTACAGCTGCAGTAAAACTTTCCTACTTTTATATTCCATTCCCCTTGCAATAAATGCCAACTTTCCATTTGCCTTCCTAATCATTTGCTGTATCTGCATACTAACTTTTTGTGATTCATGTACCAGGACATTCAGATCCCTTTGTACCAGAGCTCTGCAATCTCTCTCTATTTACATAGTATATTGCTTTTCTATTCTTCCTACCAAAGTGAACAAGTTCACCTTTTCCCATATTATACTCCATCTGCCAAATTTTTGCCCACTCACTTAGCCTGTCTATCCCTTTGTGGACTCTTTATCTCCTTTTGACAACATATTTTTCCACCTATCTTGTGTTATTGGCAAATTTAGCTACCATACAATCAGGGCCTCTCATCCAAGTAATTAATTTTGATTGTAATTGGCTGAGGCCAATTGTAATTGGCTGTGGCACACCACTAATTACAGATTGTCAACCTGAGAAAGACCCATTTGTCCCCACTTTCTGCTTCCTGTTAGCTAAGCAAACCTTTGTCTGTGCTAATATGTTACCCCCTTACACCATGTGCTCTTATCTTGTGCAGTAACCTTTGGTGTAGCATCTTAGCAAATGCCTTTTGGAAATCCAAATACATCATATCCACAGGTTCCCCTTGATCCACCTTGCTTGTTACTTCCTCAAAAATCTCTAATACAAAGAATAATAATCCAGAGATAGAGTTGCTGCTTTTAATTTAGCTGCTAACTGCTCATAATCCCTAAGCAGAACATCTTTTAAGCAAAACGTCTTTCCTAGTCCTATCTGTGTCGTTGGTACCCACATGGTCCACCACAGTCTCCTCTGACTGCATGTTCCAGCCCAGAGCAGTTGTGCTGAACCCTGGCACCGGGCAGGCAACACAGCCTTCTGGACTCGTTCTCGGCTGCAGAGAACTGTATCTACCCCCCTGACTGTACTGTCCCCCACGACCACAACAATCCTATTTACTCCTCCCACTTGAATGACTTCCTGTGACACAGTGCCCTGGTCAGTCCATTCATCCACCTTGCAGCCCCCTTTTGCATCCATACAATCTTCAAGTACCTTGAACCTGTTGAACAATTGCAAGAGCTGAGGCTCCTCCACTTCTACCTTCTCGGTCCCCTTACCTGCCTCACTTGCAGTCACACCCTCCTGTCCCTGTCCACTGACCAAATCAGATGACCCTATCCTAAGGAGTGTGATTGACACTTTGTTCCGGAAGGCAAGATAATATTCCCCCTCCCTGTTGCACCACACTATCTGTAGGTCAGCTCCAGCTCATTGACATGGAGCCAAAGCTCTTCAAGCCGCAGACACGTACTGCAATGTGGTTGCCTTGGATCGCACTGGCGTCCACCAGCTCCCACATATTGCAGCCGCAACACATTATCTGCCCTGCCTCCTTTATTATGTGTTAATTAACTTATAATTAGTAAACCCTACTACTCCTAAAAAGCTTTACCACTGCTAGTAATCCTTACAATTACTAATAAATTACCCAAGGTTTGAAAGATGAATGATCAAAATACTCACCAAACAATCACTTGCCTGTTTCCCTGTGATATCACACTTCAATTTTTCTCAGAATGCAGTCCGACCACAGACTGAGCAGCTCCCCTCGGCTTTTGGGGTTCTCTCTCCATACTCTCACTGCTTTATGGGCTTGCTCTCACAACAACACAAGACGCAGAGCAGAAGTCGACCATATGGCCTGTCAAGCCTGCTCTGCCATTCAGTAAGATCATGGCAGATCTTGGGCTTTAACTCCATTGTCATGCCCACTCCCCATATCCCTTAATTCCCTGCAAAAAATCTGTTTGTCCCAGCTTTAAATGTATTCAACGATGGAGCATCCACAACCCTCTGGGGTAGAGAATTCCAAAGATTCACAACCCTTTGAGTGAAGTAATTTCTCCTCATCTTAGTCTTAAATGTTTAGCCCCTTATCCTAAGACTGTGCCCCCATCTTTTAGACTCCCCAACCGTGGAAACAATCTCTCAGCGTCTTATCCTATCAAACCCCCTCAAAATGTTGTAGGTTTCAATGGGATCATCTCTCATTCTTCTAAACTCCAGAGAATATAACTCCAATTTTACTTAGTCTTTCATCGTAGGACAACTCCCTCTCATTCCAGGAACCAATCTAGTGAACCTTTGCTGTACTACCTCCAATGCAACTATATCCTTCCTTAAATGTGGAGACCAAAACTGCACACAGTATTCTAGATGAGGTCTCACCAAAACCCTGTAGAACTGTAGCAAGACTTCTTTATTCTTGTACACCATCCCCTTGAAATAAAGGCCCAACGTGCCATTTGCCTTCCTAATTGCTTGCTGCACCTGCATGCTAACTTTGTGTTCCTTGTACAAGCTCACCCAAGTCTCTTTGAATATAAACATTTAAAATTTCATACCTTAATAAAAAAATTATTTTCTATCCTTATGACCAAAAGTGAATAATTTCATACTTCCCTACGTTATACTCCATCTACCATCTTGTTGCCCACTCACTTAACCTATTTCTCTTGTAGCTTTTCAGTGTCCCCACACACCTTACCTTTCCACCTAGCTTGATATCAGCCAGCTTTGATACATTACTCTCTGTCCCCTCATCTAAGTCATTAATATAGATTGTAAGTAGCTAAGGCCCTAGCACTGATCCTTGCGGCACTCCATTCACTGCCTGCCAACTTGAACAGCCCTGTTTATGCCCACTCTCTGCTTTCTATCCGTTAACCAATCCTCTACCCTTGCTAAAATACTACCCCAACATCGTGAGCCCTTATCTAGCCTATTACCCTTTTGTGTGGCACCTTACTGAATGCCTTTTGGAAGTCCAGGTATCCTATTGGTTCCTTTGATCTATCTTACATCCTCAAAACACTCTTAATAAATTTGTCAAACAGGATTTCCTCTTCGTAAAATCGTGTTGACTTGTTCTCATCATATTATGCTTTTCTAAGTGCATTGTTAAGACTTCCTTAATAATAGGTTCCAGCATTTTCCCAACAACTGATGTTAGGCTAACTGTCCTGTCATTCACTGTTTCCTATCTTCCTCCTTTCTTCAAAAGTGGTGTAACATTTCCCAATTTTCAATTGAAAGGGACTGTTCCCGAATCTAAGGAATTTTGAAAAATCATAGCCAGCACATGCACTATCTCCAGAGCTATCTCTTTTAGAACCCTAGGGTGTTCACCATTAGGTCCTGGGGATTTGTCAGATTTTAGTCCCTCAAGTTTTCCCAATACTTTTTCTCTGCTGATAATTTCCTTCATTTTCTCTCTTTTTAGCTCCTAAGTTAACGTCTGTTTCTGGTATGAAACTCATGTCTTCTATTGTGAACACAGACGCACAATATTTGTTCAATGCCTGTGCCATTTCCTCAATCCCCATGATAATTTCTCCTGTCTCTGCTTCTAAGGGGCCAACATTTAGTTTAGCTACTCTCTTCCCCTTTATAAACTTATAAAAGCTCTTTCAATCTGATTTTACATTCCTGGCTAGTTTACTCTCATTCTATTTTTTTCCCTTTTAACCAACATTTTGGTTGCCCCCTGCTGGTTTCTAAAACACTCCTAATCCTCAGACTTGTTACTCTTTTTTGACAAAATCGTAAGCCTCTTCTTTTAATCTAATACTATCTTTAACTTCCTGAGCGAACCACAAATGGGTCTTTCTCATTGAGTTTTTGTTCTTCAGTGGCATGTATTTTTATTGAAGATTTTGAATTGTTTCTTCAAATGTTTCCCGCTAGTCACTTACCTCCATACCTTTGCCTATTTTCCCAATTAACCTTAGCCTGTTCTCCCCTCATACCTGTATAATTGGCTTTGTTCAAGTTTCAGATTATTGTTCGTGATTGGCATATCTCATTTTCAAACTGAACATGGAATTCAATGGTATTAAGATCACGGTTTCCCAGTCGATCTTTTACCACAATATTATTAATTAATCCTGCTTCATTATACAATACTAGACCTATGGTAGCTTTATCCTTAGTTGGTTCCACAACCTATTGCTCCAAGAAACTAGGATATAGAAAACATTCTACAAACTGTTGTTTGGTAGTGCAGAATTTGAGTATTGCTGAAAAAAGACATTTTGTCAAAGCTTTTTGTCTTGCACTCATCAGGACAATCGCAAGAATGCCAATGTCAAGGGAAGCAACAACTTTATACTGTATGAGAAGGGAGTGCTGCTTGGTTGGCAAGTGGACTCTGATTGGTAGAGGCGTTACCATGAGGAATGCACCAGTTAATGATGACTGACATTTAACTGCCAAGCATTGTTAGAAATTTAAACCAGGCAGCATGACTGGTCAAGGTATTGCCCTGAGGAATGAACAAGCGAATGGCTATTCCTTATTTTGTTTAGCTGAAACAGGCACAATGTTTGATTGTGTTCTTTCTGTCTGCAAAGAACAGGGCCCTGTACACTAATATATGGAGCTTCCAGAACACGCAAATGTGCCACACTGCGAACCCGACTGAATTCATAAATTGGTTGTCAGCGTTGCATTTAGGAAATATTGTCCCCCTACCCCTACCCCCTCCCTTTCTCCCCCAACACCTCCTCTCCCCTACAACTAGCCCCTCCCTCCCTCTCTCCTTCCTCTCTCGCCTTGCTCTCTCACACCCTCGCCCGCCCTCATGCCCTCGCCCCCTCGCCCCCCCCGCGCTCTCTCACCCCCTCGCCCCCCTCGCGCTCTCTCGCCCCCCTCGCGCTCTCTCGCCCCCCTCGCGCTCTCTCGCCCCCCTCGCGCTCTCTCGCCCCCCTCGCGCTCTCTCGCCCCCCTCGCGCTCTCTCGCCCCCCTCGCGCTCTCTCGCCCCCCTCGCGCTCTCTCGCCCCCACTCTCCCCCCTCGCCCCCTCTCTCCCCCCCTCACCCCCTCTCTCCCCCCCTCGCCCCCTCTCTCCGCCCCTCGCCCCCTCTCTCCGCCCCGCGCCCCCTCTCTCCCCCCCTCGCCCCCTCTCTCCCCCCCTCGCCCCCTCTCTCCCCCCCTCGCCCCCTCTCTCCACCCCTCGCCCCCTCTCTCCGCCCCTCGCCCCCTCTCTCCGCCCCTCGACCCCTCTCTCCGCCCCTCGACCCCTCTCTCTGCCCCTCGACCCCTCTCTCCGCCCCTCGCCCCCTCTCTCCGCCCCTCGCCCCCTCTCTCCGCCCCTCGCCCCCTCTCTCCGCCCCTCGCCCCCTCTCTCCCCCCTCGCCCCCTCCCTCCCCCTCGCCCCCTCCCTCCCCCCCGCCCCCTCCCTCCCCCCTCGCCCCCCCTCGCCCCCTCTCTCCCCCCCCTCGCCCCCTCTCTCCCCCCCTCGCCCCCTCTCTCCCCCACGCGCCCCCTCTCTCCCCCTCTCTCCCCCTCTCCCCCCCTCGCGCCCCCTCTCTCCCCCCCTCGCGCCCACTCTCTCCCCCCCTCGCCCCCTCTCTCCCCCCCTCGCGCCCCCTCTCTCCCCCCCTCGCCCCCTCTCTCCCCCCCTCGCCCCCTCTCTCCCCCCTCGCCCCCTCTCTCCCCCCTCGCCCCCTCTCTCCCCCCCCCTCGCCCCCTCTCTCCCCCCCCTCGCCCCCTCTCTCCCCCCCCCCGCCCCCTCTCCCCCCCCCCCCGCCCCCTCTCTCCCCCCCCTCGCCCCCTCTCTCCCCCCCCCTCGCCCCCTCTCTCCCCCCCCCTCGCTCCCTCTCTTCCCCACCTCGCTCCCTCTCTTCCCCACCTCGCTCCCTCTCTTCCCCACCTCGCTCCCTCTCTTCCCCCCCCTCGCCCCCTCTCTCCACCCCTCTCTCGCCCCCTCTCGCCCCCCTCTCCCCCTCTCGCCCCCTCTCTCTCCCCCCCTCGCCTCCTCTCTCCCCCCCTCGCCCTCTCGCCCCCTCTCTCCCCCCCTGGCCCCCTCTCTCCCCCCCTGGCCCCCTCTCTCCCCCCCTGGCCCCCTCTCTCCCCCCCCTGGCCCCCTCTCTCCCCCCCCTGGCCCCCTCTCTCCCCCCCCTGGCCCCCTCTCTCCCCCCCCCTGGCCCCCTCTCTCCCCCCCCCTGGCCCCCTCTCTCCCCCCCCCTGGCCCCCTCTCTCCCCCCCCTGGCCCCCTCTCTCCCCCCCTGGCCCCCTCTCTCCCCCCCTGGCCCCCTCTCTCGCCCCCCTGGCCCCCTCTCTCGCCCCCTGGCCCCCTCTCTCGCCCCCTGGCCCCCTCTCTCGCCCCCTGGCCCCCTCTCTCGCCCCCTGGCCCCCTCTCTCGCCCCCTCTCCCCCCCCCCTCTCCCCCCCTCTCTCCCCCCCTCTCTCGCCCCCTCTCTCTCCCCCTCTCTCTCCCCCACTCTCTCCCCCTCTCTCTCCCCCTCTCGCCCCCTCTCTCGCCCCCTCTCTCGCCCCCTCTCTCCCCCCCCTCGCCCCCTCTCTCCCCCCCCTCGCCGCCTCTCCCTCCCCGACCCCCCCTCGCCCTCCCCGACCCCCCCTCGCCCTCCCCGACCCCCCCTCGCCCTCCCTGACCCCCTCTCGCCCTCTCTCCCTCCCCAACCCCCCCCTCGCCCTCTCTCTCTCTCTCTCTCTCTCTCTGTCTCCCTTCACCTCTCTCGCCCCGTCTCCCTCTCTCTTTCGCCCCTCTCTCTCTCTCAGAATGTAGGAAATTTAGCAGCCACTGTGCACAATGTAAGATCCCATAAACAGCATTATGATATGTTAGCCTGTTTTAGTGATTTTAGCTGGGAGTAAATATTGACCAGGACTCCAAAAATAACTCCTTTGCTCTTTGAAATAGTGTCATGAAACCTTTCATATCCACTTGAAGGTCAAATGGGGCTTCAGGTTAATGCCTCATCCAGAAGACCTCAGACAGTGCTGTACTGTCTCAGGACTGCACTAGACTGTTCGCCTGGATTTTGTCCTTAAGGTTATGGAGTAGGACTTGAATGTACAACCCTCTGACTCAGCAGGAATGCTACCAGTGAGTCATGCCAAACCTAATGGCTACGATGCAATAGCAGTGGAAGAGATTCTAGCTCAGACCCTGGTCCTGATTGATGTTTGCATTCCAGTTTTCTTGATGAGTTACTGGCTCGGGGTAATCTTATGCCAAGCCTGTAAAGTGCAGCTCCTAAAGGACTGATAGCGATGCTATATTCGACTGCGTCAATCACATTCCTGATTGAGGGGAAGAATTGAAGCTGAAGAAGGGGAGAGAGCAGAGTCAGGTGAAGTCAGTTAGATTTTGCTTTTGGGCGAATGTCGCCTTGTTCTCGATGGGTAGAATAGCCTTTTCATTCATAATTGTCTTGTGAACAGCGTATATAATCCATAAAGCTGGTTATATTTCTGTGCAAAACTGTGAGCTACTAGTGGTTCCTGTGTAATCTAGTGATCTTGTGTAAATCTGTCACATCCTTTCTGCCAACTAAGTTCTTTGATTTCAACTTGTAGCTGGATCCAAAATTCACATTAAAAATATTCACATTGCTTTTATAAAATACAATTTATTGATCCTCCAGTAGAATTCTGCTTAAACTTTTTGTACTTGAACATCTCTTGGTCAGGTGGTGCTTGTGTTGTTACGCGCAAGGCTTGTACAGTAATCTAGTAAAAAGACCGAACCTGGTGCAGAACTTTGACTTAAATGCCTCTATGATGTATATATTCCAGATATGGGCCCCCCTCACCATCCTCCACACCGATTACCTCCACCAGGAATGGGAGAACCTCCTCCATGGGGTGGACCCCAGCACCCAGATTTTGCTGGTCCTCCTCCAGGTTTTAACGGACAGCCTCCACATATCAGACGGCAAGGACCTCCTCCACCTCAGATCAGCCCGGATGACCCCAGCCTGGTCCCCAATGTGCCATATTTTGATCTCCCAGCAGGATTAATGGCACCACTGGTGAAGGTAAGCGGCCAATCACTGCTCAATCTGCTGACTGAACAGTAACTTGCATTCATATAACTGGCACTTTTAATATAGGAAAGTGCTAAAGACGCTTCACAGGAGCATTATCAGACAAAAGTTGACGCAGAGCCAAGAAGATATTGGGAAGCATCTGGGAGCGAGAAACTGAGTTAACACTTCGAATCCAATATGACTCTTCGGAACAGTCTCAAAGAAGAGACATATTGGATTCGAAACGTTAACTCTTTCTTTCTCCACAGATGCTGCCAGACCTGCTGAGTTTTTCCAGGACTTCCTGTTTTTTATTTCGGATTTCCAGCACCACAGTATTTTGCTTTTAAGATATTGGGAAGGGTGACTAAACAGTTGGTCAAAGAGGTAGGTTTCTAGTAGGGTCTTAAAGCAGAAGAGAGAGAGAAAAAGAGGCGAAGATGTTTAGAGAGGAAATCCAGAACTTAGGTCCTATGTAGCTGAAGAAATGGCCACCAGTGGTCAGACGAAGAGAGTGGAATATGCAAGTTGCCACACTTGGTGGAATGCAGAGTTCAAGGATGGTTGTAGGGCTGTGTGACATTACAGAGATGGGGAGGGCAATGCCATGAATGATTTAAAATGCTAAATTGAAAGTGTTGGTGGACTGGGAAACCAATGGAGATCGGCAAGAATATCATTGACCCAGTGTAGAATAGGATAAGGTCAGAGCTCACCTCGGGATGAACTGGGATGCTGAGGTTACAGTCTATTCAGTTGTAGAGTCATTATGGCTCAGAAGGAGGCTAATCGACCCATCAAGTACATACCAGCTCTCTACAGAGCAATCCAGTCAGTCCTATTCTCCTCTATCCTTGTAGCCCTGCAAGTTTATTTCCCTCAAGTACCCATCCAATTTCCTGTTGAAATCATTACCATTTGCTGCGTTAAAAAATTTTTTTCCACACATCAGCACCACCACCATTTCCCATGCCCCAATATCTCCTGTTTCACCAGTCCTTTGTTCAGCCTGAGACAAGGGTTTATGAGAGGGCTAGAATCAGCGGCAATGGAACTGAGTTTGTTGGGAGAACTGAAGACAATGACTTTGGTCTTTCCCATGTTTAACTGTGCAAAATTGCTGCTTATACAGCACTGGATGTCAGACAAATAGCCTGACAACACAGGCAGTGAAGGTCGAGATAGGGAGTATTAAGGTGGTTCTGGATGTTGTCAGCATGAATGTGGAACTTGATGTCATATCTTTGGATGATGTCAACAAAGGCAACATGTAGATGAACAAAAGCGAGGAGTTTTGGATAAATCCTTGGTGGGCTTCAGCGAATGTAGATGTACCCTTTGTTTCTCTAGGAGTCCTTGGATATCAGTAATAACTTCTATTATACAAATGTTAGGAAATGGAGATAATTTAAGTAAGTTATATTGGTATTTGTGGGTGTTAGGAATGAGTTTTAGATTTAATGTTTAAGTTTGATTTGTACTTCTGTATCTGTGTGTTAAAGGTCAAATTGAGTTTTAGCTTCATTTTTTAAAAAGTGCCTGCATTTATAATGAGAGTTTTACGACTATTGCAGCTCAGTTAAACTAACAAGAATAGAGAAACTGGGATGTTGCCTAGCAACAGGGCTCCAGAGAGGCAGGTCCCTCCCACAGACACACACAAGAAACTAGAAACAGCAGTTTGGAAGTTGTTTAAACTCAGTTGGTTTTGAAAGTAATTTCCAGGAGAGCCTGGAGAAAAAGGGACAGATAGCCACTCCCAAGCTAAGATCCAGGGGAATGGAACAGGAGAAAGGCCCAAGCAGACCTTCTAATCAAAGGAAGGACAGGAACCTGGAAAAGATCCTGTTAAGTGAAGTTAAGAGTGAGGGGCAGAGAGAAAGGCTCCAAGCTTCATATTTAAAGAGACAAATGCTACAGGAAGCAGATTTAAAGCGAGAACAGCTTGCAAGAGGCCAGAGGGTCCAAAGAGACAACTGAAGGTCTGTAACTCTTTGCTATGAGCATGTGCGGCAGTGGTGTACTGTTGATAGCTGAGTCGGTGAGAGAGAGTGCACAGAAGAAAGCTTGAATGCATGTGGTGACTCAGGTGAGAGGAACATCAAAAGGAGAGTTAAAAACCCTAGAGATGAACCCTTGCAGAAGGCTTCTGAGAGAAAGCGTCAGTTTGGGAAAAGATTCCAAAGCGAGTTCTTGGAGAGTGGAGATTGGAAACCCTCATGTGAAAGAGTTCAGTGAGACAAGTTGACTCATGGTGGGGCAAGCACCTGGGGGGAGTTGATGAGAGATCCATAGCATCTGATTGAGGTGGCACCTGTCACTTGGTTTCAGAGTGTGGTGTATCTGACCACAGGGTGCCTATTGGTTTAAGTGAACTGTGTACTTACTATGAACATTAGAGTATAAGATAGCTTTTGTAACTTGTTATCCTTACAAATCTGCGATATCTGTAAAGGTATATTTGTGGGTGAAGGAGTATTGTAATATAGTTCATTTCTTATTTAATAAATGTTTTATACTTTTGTTATAATTTGATTAGCCAACTCCGGTGATTCTGTTCGGTAACCCTTCTCCATGTATCTAAACAAACACATAAAAGTTAGTATTTATTAAGCTGGGTTCCACCCCGCAATCAGGTTTATCCAGTGGTAGCCTCAGCTCGGATCATAACACAAATTATTAGTTTCCTTAGTCCTGCATTGGCCCTGCAAACCAATTCCTTTATACTTTGCTGTCAGTCAAATGACTTCTTCTGCAGTAATGTTTTCTTAGTCTCCAGTCACTTATTAGTTTTTATTTTAAAGAAAAAGAAAACTTGCATTTCTGTGGCACCTTTCACAACCTCAAGACTTTGCACTCAATGATGCGCTTTTAAAGTACAGTCACTGTCTTAATTTAAGAAACAGCGCAAACAATTAGTGCACAGCAAGCTCCCAAAAACTGCAATGAAATAAGTGACCGATAATCTGATTTAGTGGCATTGACTGAAGGACATATATTGGCCAGCACACTGGGAGAACACCCCAGCTTTGCTTTGTACCTGTGACAATGCAACACTCCCTCAGTATTGCACTAAAGTGACAGTCTGGATTATGTGCTCAGTTCTTGGGAGTGAGACTTGAACTTGCTCAGATTACTCAGACTGTGATGCAAGTGACGAAGCTACGTACATTAATGAGTGCTGAAATTTTGTTCTCTCGTCCACAAATGACGCTGAACTATCATTGACTTTTTTGTCATCAAAACGCAAAGTGAGAGGTGCACACTTACAGTCCAGCCATTCATAATACTGTGTATTTAAGTCATTTTTTAAAAGGTGGATTGAAATAGTCTCATTAAAATTTTGGTAGCAAGATCCATTGTCAGATATTTTGCTCCCTCCATTTAAAAAAAATCATATATATACAAACATCAAGCAACCTGCTAAATATAATCTGTAAACCAATTGCTGATTACTTATTATTTTCAAACAGCTGGAAGACTACGACTACAAGGCCCTGGAGCCTAAAGATATGCGCCTTCCACCTCCAATGCCACCTAATGAAAGGCTGCTTGCTGCGGTTGAGGCGTTTTACAGCCCACCATCTCATGACAGACCAAGAAACAGGTAAGGAGTCTTGCAAAGTCTATGTATTGTTATTTAGCTTCTATCTGTCCGGTGAGAAACGTAACTTCTTATTTCCTTCTCCTTCTAATATTTCTAGCTTTCCCTTGAATGTCACCCTAACCAATCTCTGGTTAAAGAAGATCCTCTTAATTTCTTATTGGGCTATTAGTATTTTTATTATCCCTAGTTTTGGACTTGCTGCATAAGTGGAAACATTTTCTGGCCTTTGATATTCTTAAAGGCCTGTATCAGTTCACCCTCAGTCTTTCAATTCTGTAGAAATGAATATCTTTTTGGTATCCTAGTGAATTTTTTTGCACCTTCTCCATTGCCTTTATCATTTCATAACATGGAGACCAGAACTGTATACAGCACTTTTAAGTGTGGTCTAACCATTGTCCAATATAACTTCTCTAATTTTCAATTGTATCCCTCTAGAAATGAACTTCAGTGCTTGGTTTGCTTTTTGCTTATTAACTCATATTGCTACTTCTAGTGATTTGTGTATTCTGGGTCACCCTTATTTTTTTAAGGAGTGTGTGCCTTTTGTATTTCTTCTATCTAAATGCTCCACCTCACACATGATCTATATTAGAATTCATTTGCCAATTGCATGCCCATTCTGCAAGTTTCTTAATGTCATCTTATAGTTTGTCACCATCTCCTCAGTATTGGCTGTGCTTCATAATTTTGTGTCATCTGCAAGTTTTGAAATTGTACACCCAAGATGTCTGATGTAAATGGCGAATAACAGTAGTCCCAAAACCATTGTGCAACACCACTTCCCACTTTTGCAGCCTGGGTAACTACCTATAAGCCCTATTCTGTTTTGTAGCCACCTTGCTATCCATTCTGCCTCCTGTTTCCTGACAACACGTACTGTAATCCTAATCCTGAGTCATGTGGTACTTTATTAAAGGCCTTTTGAAAATCCAAATATGTTACATCTGCTTCATTACCCTTGTTTACCCATTATCTTTCCTACCACTGACGGTAAGCCAACTGGTCTAAGTTCCTTGGATTTGTTCTGTTTCCCTTTTAAAATTTAGGAATAATGTTAGCTGTCTGCCAGTCCTCTGGCACCATTCCTATTCCTAATGATTTTTTATAGTGGATGTTTGTGTAATAATGCCTTTGCTATCTTTTTCATTGCTTTTATTAGGCACAGATATAATCCAATCGAATTTTTATTCCCTCTACGTTTCATTATCAGTAGCCAGTTCAGATTCTAACTGTGGTTTTACTTTGCTTTGAAGATGACTTCTAAAAGCATCCTATGTAGTAATCTCAGGAACAGTTAAGATTCCCAGTCTCTTACAGTATCGTAGAAATTCAAGCACAGAAGGAGTTCACTGTGCCAGGGCTAGGTCCACAGTGTACTTTTGCCTCATTTTTCTGGCTCGATTTCTCTATGCTTTAATGTTTTTCCTCTTCAAATGTCTATCTAATTTGTTCTTAAATGCTGTGAATGACTCTGCTTCAATAACCACTTCTGACAATTTGTTGCATAACTTTCTAATTGCCAAGTGAAACATTTTTTCACTATTTACAGCATATTTGCTGTTCAAAACTTTAAACATTCCTCAGATCCTACTCTCAGCTCACATACATGGCTCTAGTTCTCAAGTCTCTCGTGACTTTATCTTGCTATTTTTACATGCAAGTAAACTTACATAGTAGCTTCTCAATGTGATCCAACATGTTTTCTATAATGGAGTGTTGAGAACTGCTGAAGTACCTCAGCCTGCCTAGTTAGTGTCTGTACAGTTACGTTATCACTTCTTTTGTATTAAGTATATCCCTTGATAATACTTAAAATCTCATTTTCTCTTTTTATGACTTCTGCCACCTGCAGTCTGCTTTTAATGATTGCATATCAATAAAAGGAAATTGATATATGCTTGAAATGAAAAATATTGCATGTCTATGGGAAAGAACAGGAAAGTGGGACTAACTGGATAACTCTTTTACAGAGCCAGCGTAGGCACAATGGGCCAAATAGCCCCCCTTCTATGCTGTATGATTCTATGATCCATATATCAGGAATTCCTCGATCTTTCTGTTCCTCTGTTTGACTGAGAATTTTAATTTTACTGTCAATAGCATTATTTCCATTCTTGTTTTTCCCTAAGTGCATAATTTCACATTTATCCACATTAGGCTTCAGTTGCCACAGGTCTGCCTACTCCCTGTTCCGTGAACAATCTTCTGCAGTCTTACTCAAGGTTTGCCATGTTTGTCTCTCTATACCTGTGTCCAAGTTATTTACATACAAGGAAAAGAAGTGAAATCTGTGCTGTTGGCTTCTGGAGTAAATATCTTGACAGTAGACTTGTTTCACCTTATTAAATTATGGTTTCTTTGTGCAGTGAAGGCTGGGAGCAGAATGGACTTTATGAATTTTTCCGAGCCAAAATGCGAGCCCGGAGGAAAAAGGGACAAGAAAAGAGGAATAGGTGAGTATTTATTTGTAAAAGAGAAAAATGGGACCAAAAATTGGATTTAAATCTATTCAAAATTGCAAAATCAGGTACTATTTAATTTCTTTTTCTGGTGGTCTCATTGTGCTAACCATCAATGATGTCCATCATTGCTGCTTAATGGGTAGGAGCATAGGAACAGGAGTCTCCTTCAAACTCCTTGAGCCATTCAGTCAAATCATAGCTGACCTGCAGCTCAAACCCATTTACTGCCCTTTACTCTATATCCCTTGTTGCCCTTGCCTAACAAAGTGAGGCAATCGCAGTCTTTGAAGCTCCAATTGACCCCCGCCAATCACAGCGTTTTCAAGAGGTAATTCCAGATTTATAAGTGCTTCCTGATTTCCCTTCTGAATTGCCTAGCTCTAAATTTAAGGTCATGCCTCTTTGTTCTTGATTACCCACCAGAAGAAATAGTTTTTGCTGCATCTGTCCTGTCTAATCTCTTTATCTTTTTCAACATCAAAATTAGATCACACCTCAATCTTCTGAACTCAAGGAAGTACAAACCAAGCTTATGCAAATTGTCCTCATAATTTAACCCTCTTTTATGTCCTGTCATTCTTATAAATCTGCACTGCATACTCTCTTGGGCACCCTGAATGCAGTGCTTCAGATGGGTTCCATTGTATTCCAAACCCCCTTCAAATAAAGCCCAATGTTCCAGTGACTTTTTTTTATTACTTTTCATATCTGTGCACTAGCTTTTAATGATCTGTGCGCATAGATACCTAAATCATTGTTCCTTCACAGTTCTTTGTCTCTTGCTTTCAGGAAACTATTCCAATCTTCATGCCTTCAGTCCACAGTGGATGGCCTCTCGCTTCCCCACATTGAATACTTACTGCCACAGTTTTGTCCACTCACTTAATTTGACTGCCCTTTTGTAACACCCACACCCATCTAAACAATTTACTGCCACTCCTGGCATCATCTGCAAATTTGATGATGCAACTCTCGATTGCTTCGTCCAAATGATTAATTCTCTCTATGTAAGGTAGAAAGCTGAGGTCCTGTTACAAATTTCCACAAAACACTGCTTTTCATATCTTGCCAGTTGGTTTATGTTTCCTTTACCACCCCCCCCCCCCCCCCGCCAACCTTTTGTCCACTTCCCGCCTCCTGTCCACCTCCCACCTAACCAGTGACCAATCCATGCCATAATTCCAGGCACTTTCATTTTTTTCTAATCTTTTGTGTGCAAATTTATCAAATGCCTTCTGGAGGTCAATATTGATATCACTCTTAGACACTTCCATATACAATTTTAGTGACCTTGTCAAGAAATTCAACTAGGTAATTATCTATCCCTCACAAATCCATACTGACTTGTTTTGATCTGCTGTAAACTGCCCACTTGTTCAACACTCAGTCTCTGGTTGATTCCAGCAATTTCCCCACAGCTGATGTTATACTGATCACTTTGAAGTTACTTGATTTTTCTCCCCCTATCTTCTTAAATAATGGAATAACATTTACAGTTTTCCAATCTGAAGAGACAATTCCTGGATCGAGTCATCAAAATGACTGATGTATCTGCAATTTATTATTGTAAAGGGGGTTTTCCTTTTAGTACTGAGTTGTTCCAGGCAATGAGATTCACCTCTGAATAGTAGCCTGATTATTACTGGGGAAAACTGCAGGTGTGGTCTGTTCCTAGGTACAAAGGAAATGTATTGCTGTCAGTACAAAGAACCATTTAACCTGGGAGTCATAGAGGTCTATAGCACAGAAAAAGGCCCTTTTGGCTCATCAAGTCTGCGCCGGTCAAACAAGTTCCTAACTATTCTAATCCCATTTTCCAGCACTAGGCCCATGGCCTTGTATGCCATGGCATCGCAAGTGCACATCCAAATACCTCTGAAATGTTATGAGGTTTCTGCCTCTACACCCTTTCAGGCAGAGTTCCAAATTCCCACCACCCTCTGGGTGAAAAAATTCTTCTTCACAGCCCCTCTAAACCTCCAGCCTCTTACCTTAAATCTATTCCCCCTGGTTATTGATCCCTCCACCAAGGGGAAAAGTTCTTTCCTGTCTACCCTGTCTATGCCCCTCATAATTTTACACACCTCAATCATGTCCCCCCTCAATCTCTTCTGCTCCAGGGAAAATAACCCCAGTCTATCCAATCTCTCCTCATATATAAAACTCTCCAGCCCAGGCAACATCCTGGTAAATCTCCTCTGCACTCTCTCTGATGCAATCACATCCTTCCTATAACGTGGATTCCAGAACTCCACATTCCCAATGTCTCCTCTAAAACGTCTCCTCTGAATCGCCTCCAATGCATTTACATCCTTCCTTAAATAAGGAGACCAAAACTGCACACACTATTCCAGATGTGGCCTCACCAATGCCCTGTATAACTGAAGCATAACATCTTACTTTTATGTTCAGTTCCTCTTGTATAGCATTCCATTAGCCACCTTAATTACGTGCTGTACCTGCATACTATACCTGCAATACTCTAGCTGTGGCCTAACCAGCGTTTTATACAGTTCCAGCATAACCTCCCTGCTCTTAGTCAGCAATATTGTTGTCTTAAGACCAAACTATCACTGCAGGTTTTCAATCATACGAGCCTAAGAAATAGGAGCAGAAGTAGGTCATTGGGCCCCTCAAGTTTGCTCCCCCATTCGGTAAGATCGTGGTTGATCTGTTTGTTTTGAATTCCACATTCCCATCTACCCCCAATGTCCTTTGATTCCCTTGCCTAACAAGAATCCTACCGCTGCCTTAAAAATATTCAGTGACCCACCTCCACCGCCTTCGATGGCAGAATTCCAAAGTCACACAACCCTCTGATAGAAAAAAATTCTCCTCATCTCTGTCCTAAAAGGGCAACCCCTAATTTTAAACAGTGCTCCCCTAGTTCTGGACTCACCCACCAGAGGAAACATCCTTTCTGTATCCACCTTGTCAATACCATTCAGGATCTTATATACTTCAATTAAGTCACCCCTCACTATTCTAAACTCCAGTGGAAACAAGCCCAATCTGTCTAACCTTTCCTCATAAGATAACCCGCCCATTCCAGGAATCAATCTAAAACGTCTCCTCTGAATCGCCTCCAATGCATTTACATCCTTCCTTAAATAAGGAGACCAAAACTGCACACACTATTCCAGATGTGGCCTCACCAATGCCCTGTATAACTGAAGCATAACATCCTTACTTTTATGTTCAGTTCCTCTTGTATAGCATTCCATTAGCCACCTTAATTACGTGCTGTACCTGCACGTGTGACTCATGCACTAGAACACCTGGATCCCTCTGTACCTTGGAATTCCACAGCCGTTCTCCGTTGAAGTAATAATCTGCTTTTTTATTCTTCCTGCCAACATGAACAACTTTACATTTTTCCTACATTATACTCCATCCACCAGATTTTTTTCCCACTCACTCAACCTATCGATATATGTCTGCAACCTCCTTATTCCTCTTAACAACATATTTTCCTACCTATCTTTGTGTCGTCTGCAAATTTAGCTACCATGCCATCATTCTCTCATCTAAGTCATTGATATAAATTGTGAAAAGTTGAAGCCCCAGCACAGACCCCTTCAAGACTACTTGTCACATCCTACCAATCAGAAAAAGACCCATTTATGCATACTCTCTGTTTTCTGCCAGCCAGCCAATCTTCTATCCATGCTAATATGATACTTCCTGCACCACATGCTTTTATTTTCCGCACTAACCTTTGATGTGGCATCTTATCAAATGCCTTCTGGAAATCTACGTACAGTATGTCTAAAGGCTCCCCTTTACCCACAGTGCATGTTGCTCCTTCAAAGGACTCCAATAAATTGGCT
This sequence comes from Carcharodon carcharias, assembly GCF_017639515.1. Lineage (NCBI taxonomy): Eukaryota > Metazoa > Chordata > Chondrichthyes > Lamniformes > Lamnidae > Carcharodon > Carcharodon carcharias. The sequence goes on from NC_054480.1 coordinate 98,759,719, forward strand.
AAACATTATTTCCCTTTCACAAAACAATGTTGACTCTTACCAATAAACTTCAGTTTATCTAAGTGCCCAGCTATTACCTCCTTAATGATCGATTCCATCACCTTCCCTCCAGCAAACATCAAGCTAACTGGCCGATAGTTTCCTGTTTTCTGCCTCCCTCCCTTCTTGAATAGAGAGGTTATATTTGCTACTTTCCAGTCTGATGGAACCTTTCCAGAATCTAGCGAATTTTGGAAAATTAACACTAACACACCTACTACCTCATGAGCCACCTCTTTTAGGACCCTAGGATGAAGCCTATCAGGACCCAGAAACTTGTCAGCTCACAGCCCCGTCAGTTTGCTCAATTCTGCTTCCCTAGTGATAGTAATTTCACAAAGTTCCCCTCTCCCTTCCACCTCCTGCTTTACTGCTATTACTGGAATGCTTTTTGTATCCTTTGTAATGAAGACCGAAGCAAAATATTTGTTCATTTCAACTGCTATTTCCTTATTATCTACTATTACCTCCCCACTGTCACTCTCTCAAGGACCAACACTCACTTTACTTTTTTCCTTTTTAAATACCCGTGGAAACTCTTGCTATCCATTTTTACATTTCTAGCTAGCTTCCTCCCATACTCCAATTTCTTTCTCCTGATTAACCTTTTAGTCATTCTCAGCTGTTCTTTATATCCTGACCAGTTGTCTGACCTGCCATTCATTTTGGCGCAGTTATATGCTTTTTCCTTAAGTTTGATGCTTTCCTTAACTTCTTTAGTTAGCCACAGATGGTGGGTCCTCATTTTAGAATTTTCCTTTATAATAGGATTATACTTATTCTGAGTATTCTGATATGTACCCTTAAATGTCTGCCACTGCTTCTCTATTGATCTATCCCCCTATATTCCAGGCCACTTCAGCTAGCTCAGCTTTCATGCCCATATAGTTGCCCTTATTTAAGTTTAAAAACTAGTCTTAAACCCACTCTTCTCCCCTTCAAACTGGATGTAAAATTCAATCATATTGTGGTCGCTGCTACCACTGGGGTTATTCTGAGGTCATTAATTAATCTTAACACATTACACAAAACCAAGTCTAATATGACCTGCTTTCTGGTTGGTTCCAGAATGTGCTGCTCTAAGAAACTATCTCGAAAGCATTCCATGAACTCCTCACCCAGGCTACTACTGCCAGTCTGGTTTGTAGATTAAAATCACCCATGATTATTGCGGTCCCTTTATCACATGCACCCATTATTTCTTCTTGTATACTTTGTCCTACTTTGTGGTTACTCCCACTAGTGACTTCTTTCCCCTACTATTTCTCATCACCACCTAAACCGATCCAACATCCTGATTTCTTGAACCAAGGTCATCCCTAACTAATGCACCAATGCCAACCTTGATCAATAGTGCTACCATCCAGCTTTACCTAGTTTCCTACTCTTCTTGAATGTCATTTACCCCTCAATATTCAGGACCCAATCCTTGTCATCTTGCAGCAACATCTCTGTAATGGCTATCAGATCATATTTATTTACTTCAATGTGCACTATCAATTCATTTCCTTTGTTACGAATGCTGCACACATTCAGGTACAGATCCTTTAGTTTTGTCTTTTTGTTATCTTTGTAACATCCAATCTTCACTAATGGTGTATCTTAGATTTAATCTCTCTGTCCCTTCCTGCTGTTCTATGACCCTTATTGCCCATATTAATATTATGATCACCTGCTTTGAATCTACCCCTTGATTTGCCACATCTACCCAAGCTTGATCCCTCAACACTCTTGTTTAGTTTAAAGTCCTCTCTACTTCCCTAGTTATGCAATTCACAAAACACATGTCCCAGCACTGTTCAGATGTGGAATGTCCCAATGGTACAGCCCACACTTCCCCCAGGACTGGTGCCAGTGCTGCACAGACTGAAACCCACTTTCCCCACACCAGTGTCTGAGCCATGCATTCATATCTCTAATCTTTTTTGCCCTATGCCAATTTGCGCGTGGATCAGGTAATGATCCAGAGATGATTGCTTTTGAGGTTCAGCTTAATTTGGTGCCTAGCTTCTCATACTGACTATGCAGAACCTCCTTCCCTGTCCTGCCTATGTTGTTGGTACCTACATGGACCATGACGACTGGATCCTCCCCCTCCCACTGGTCCCTCTCGAGCACTGAGCAGATGTCCCAAACCCTGGCACCAGACAGACAACACAGTCTTCTGGACGTTTGCTCTTTGCTGCAGGGAACAGTGTCAATCCCCCTCACTATACTTCCCTTACCACTACATTCCTGTTTGCTCCTCCCGCTTGAACGGCTTCCTGTGCCATGGCCAGCCTGCTCATCCACCTTGAAGACCTTGCTTTCGTCCACACAGGTTGTGAGCACCTCAAACCTGTTTGACAATTGCAAAGTCTGAGGCTCCACCACTACTGTCTGCTCAGTCCCATTACCTGCCTCACTCATGGTCACATCTTCCTGTCCCTGCTCACCAAAACAGACATCCCCAAGAGGCATGAACGTCTTCTGGAACAGTGTCCAGGTATTTCTCCCCCTCCCTTATGTTGTGCAGAATCTCGGCTTCCAGATCAATAATCCTGATCCGGAATTCCTTTAGCTGCCTGTACTTTCTGCAGACATATTTGTCATGGATTGCCTTGGCGTCCAAAACCCCCACATTCCACAGCTGCAACATAACACCTATCCTGCCACTGTTACTTATGTTATTTAGTTAATTTAATTTATTGCTCATTTAATCAAGTTAAAATAATTCCTATGCATGCCACACCTCTTTCCCTGTGCACCAATTTCCCACGTGAATGTAATTCACTTCTCACTCAATTTCCATTTGAAAAGCCTGTCTCTATTATAGACCCTCTGATGAGTTAACAGCTAGTTTAGCTTCCTGCTACAGTAATTAACACCACTTGAACCAACTGTTTTCATGTGATTGAGAGATAACTGCCATTCCAGGCAGTTATCTGTTTAACAAGCTAACCTACCTTGAAGATTAGTGCTCTGTCAGATCTTGATTCTTAATCTATAGCTAAAATCTGAAATGGATTTACCACATGAACCTAATTCGCTACTCAGTTTCCATCGCACTTGGGCATAGTTGTCTGTCTCCTTGCGACCCTCTTGCTGACCGTGCGGTTCGTAAAGCCTGCCTCTTTTATAGACCCTCTGATGAGTCTTCAGTAGCTAATCAGGCAGTTTACCCGGTTAATGACAGCAACATTTATAGAGGGAAAAGGACACTTTTCCTAATTCCTTATAATGATTGATCTTCTAAAAGGTTCTTGCTGCCTAGATTATAAAAATCCCTGAAATATCTGATTTTTTTTTAAAGTTCCATTTGTGGGACCAGAAGAAAATTTGTGTTAGCAAGATATCTGTTTTTATGTAATTATGAAATATACAGCTGTGCATTTGTGAGATGTATTGACAATGTAATCTGTTATCCAATTTGCCCAACAATCATAATACAGGGGTCCAAGCACAGCTACACCTGGAACTTTGAAACCAGGACCTCGTTCAGAACCTCATGAGGCCAGTAGTGGAACCAAAGTGGAGAAACGGTTAGTACAGACATGATACTCTGTCCTGGCGCCTTCTGTATACTTTGCAAGTTTGAACAGGAGATTTAGGACAAAAAGGATTACACAGAGGGGTTGAGAGGGTTTGGTGTGCACGCCAGAGCTAATGATTAAAGCAAAGGCAATGTTCAACATTTAAGAATAAACTAGGCAAATTGTTTAAGAGAGTGAACTAAAATGATGAGAGAAAGAGGGTTAGAATATGGGATTCGGGCCATTGTTTATTGTGCAGGTTAACACCAACATGGGCTGGTTGGGTCAAACAGCTCATTCCAGAAATTCTTTGATAGACTACGGTATCTATTAAATGAACCAACAACATCCATGCTGCTTCAGTCTTTGCTTTTATTTTTCCATCATTTTTCTCACCACGCCCTCTCACAATATTTTAATTCCTTGGCTGAGACCATTGTTCCACAGGCACCATGTACCTCACTAATTAACCATTCTTCATATCAAAGCCTATGCCATATTATCAGCAGGCTTATTTGACAGTAGGTTACTTCATATCAAGCCTGACCTGTCCTTGCCCGGTGTCCATATTCACACATCAAGCTGGGGTCAGCAGAAAGCAATCAGTAACAGAGTCCTGGCTGTTTCCCATCTCCCTAACTTTTGTGCTGAGGCCAGTTAGAATTGTTTCTGGAATCAGCCGACTCTACATAGACTTTAGTTGGAACTGTGGATTTTCCTGGCCTCTGGCTTAGCCATTCACTACCTTTTTTTTATTCATCCATCCATGGGATGTGGGCTTCATTGGCTGGGCCAGCATTTGTTGCCCATCCCTAGTTGCCCTTGAGAAGGTGATGGTGAGCTGCCTTCTTGAACTGCTGCAGTCCATGTGGTGTGGGTACACACACATTGCTGTTAGGAAGGGAGTTCCAGAATTTTGACCCAGTGACAGTGAAGGAACAGCGAAATATATCCAAGTCAGGATGATGAGCGACTTGGAGGGGACTTCCAGATGGTGGTGTTCTCATCTATCTGCTGCCCTTGTTCTTCTAGATGGTAGTGGTTGTGGGTTTGGAAGGTGCTGTCTAAGGAGCCTTGGTGAATCCCTGCAGTGCATCTTGTAGATGGTACACACTGCTGCTACTGTGCTTTGGTGGTGGAGGGAGTGAATGTTTGTGGATGTGCCAATCCAGCAGACTGCTTTGTCCTGGACAGTGTCCAGCTTCTTCAGTGTTGTAGAGGCTGCACTCATCCAGGCAAGTGGAGAGTATTCCATCACCTCAACCAGTGAATAATTGGTAAATGCTCCAGCTTTGGAGTGTCTTTAATGACTTGCCTGATGAGGATGCCAGCTAACCATTAGACACTTGGGTGCACTAATGTGCCTATTTTTGGAACATTTTCCAATCAAAATAAATCTTGAATAAAGTGTATGTAGATGTGCTAAGGAAGCTCTGTATATGTAGTTGTAGTGAATGTTGCTTAAGAGCTATGCCTTTGAAGAATCTCTGGAGTTAGAAAGAAACTTACCAGAAGTTTTATCATGTATACATCAGTATACGTGCTGTAAGAATTACCACGGGCCCCAAGTTTGGATTCTGTGTGCCTCAGTAAAGTGAGTGTTATCCCATTTGAGCAACTCAGTAGGGTACTGTGTAGAACTGGAGATTTCTGCCTCTCAGCGTAAGTTTTTTTTCCTCAGCATTTGGGTGACACTCGCAAGCTCACCTTTATTATCTATCTCAAATTGCCCTGAGGTGATGGTGGCAGGTCTTCTCCTTGAACCACTGAAGTCTTTGTTGTGGAGCTTCTACAATGATATTAGGTTAAGGAACTCTAGGATATTAGCCCAGAGTCAATGAAAGAAGGATGATGTATGTCTGAGTAAGGATGGTGTGTGTCTTGTTGGTGCTGTTCCCAATACAAAAATGTAAATGCAGTGCATGACATGCAATGATTGAATTGTAATGCACCCATATTTATAATAAAGTTGATTGCAGTTTGACTGTCCCACTCTTGCTGAGTGAGGAACTGTAAATTAAAATTTTATTAGAGAAAATTCAAATTTCCATAGAACAAAAATAAAGATGTATTTTAATCCAGGCAATGATTCAAGACATTTTCCCACAGTGGGCGATCAAAATCCCGCAGTCGGTCACGGAGCAGACGTTCATCCTCTGGCTCAAGCTCAAGATCTTCACGATCCTCCCGCTCTTATTCCAGATCAAGGTCACGGTCTCGATCCCGTTCACGTTCACGTTCATATTCCGGTTCACGTTCTAGGTAAGAGCAAAAACTACACTGTAACCTTTCCAGTCCAAAATGTTTGGGGCCAAACCCTTTCCGGATATTGGAAGTTTCTGGATTATAGATTTAAATTTAGAATCCCTAGCCACAACTGTACGAATCAGATGTAAATTTGTAACCTGGACCTGAGCTGATGAGTCCAATAGATTCTGATTTATACAGGGGATAAATCTCCACAGTTACAGTTTTACCCCTGATCTTTACTATTAGTTAAAGTAACTTGAACAAGCACATTAAATTTGCAGCGTTAACTCTGATATAAATAATGCGTGGGTAAAACACAAGACCTCTCTTGAGATCAAGAATAAAGCTGTTATCAACCAGCCTGATCCCACAATATTGACAGTTTCGCTTAAAGTTTCCATATTGACCATGTTCACTCCTGCTAATTCAATTGTAAATGATATTAATTTCTCTGCAGTGTGCACAGAATCCAGAAACACAAGCAGACCCATTTCACTCTGTTCCTGCAGCTTCCCAGTTAAAATAGAAAATGATTTGGGGAAACTAAACTATCTACAAACATTTCATATTTCAAAAACTTATTAAAAACTTATCTAAGATGTTGCAGCACGCCACCACAAACTCTTGAAATTTAATTTAATTTAAAATTTAGAAACATAAGCTTTGTATGAAATCTTCTTCAAATTGGTTTCTTTTAGTCGCAGCAGGTCAAGGTCATCTCGGAGCAGGTCTCGCTCACGCTCTCGGTCACGGTCACGATCTTTTTCACCAGGAAAGAGGCGGGTATCGAGGTCACGTAGCCAGACTCCACCGTAAGTGCACGTAAATGGCGTGCATTGTCTATTCCAAGATGTTGCTGTGTGATAGAGGATAAAGAATGGGGAACAATCCATGGGTGATGGGAAGCAAATGAGCTATGAAGACCTTGTTCACAAATGAGTTTAAGTCCATATTCCAGTGCCCTCGGCCCAACCATCAATCTTCTTGGGGGAGGTGGCGGCATATTGGTATTGTCACTGGACTAGTATTCCAGAATCCCAGGGTAATCCGCTGAGGAACCAGGTTTGAATCCCACCATGGCAGATGGTGACATTTGAATCCAACAAAAATCTGGAGTTAAAAGCCTGTTGATGACCATGAAACCTTTGCCAATTGCCATAAAAACCCATTAGGTTCACTAATGCCCTTTGGGGAAGGAAAACTGCCGTCCTTACCTGGTCTGGCCTACATGTGACTCCAGACCCACAGCAATGTGGTTGACTCTTAAATGCCTCCTGAACAAAGGCAATTAAGGATGGGCAATAAATGCCAGCCTAGCCAGTGGCACCCACATCCCATGAACGAATAAAAAAAAGTTCCCCCCACTCTGTAGATGTATTGTGTAACAAAAATCACAACTGCAAAGTACAATGGTGAACTTGTTAAGCTTACTCATATTGTGATGTCAAGACTTTGAGCCATGGCTTTAGCTTCTCAAGAAAGTAAACCTGCTGTTTAAAATACTGAAGGATGGTCTGTTTGGGAAGATGTTAATGAAGTGAGAGTGGGAAGTTGGGTGGTGACTGCACCCTAGCAGACTGTGAATACTGTGTTCTAAAAATAACAAAAATGCTTGCCTTCAAAAGACATCTTTCATGATCGACAAAGCACTTCCCAGAATAAAGCACTTTTAAGTATTGTCACTGCCATAATGTAGGAAACTGGCCTGTACCAGCAGACCTGGCACCAGATTGTTTCATCTATTTACTGTAGAGAAAAGGCTTGTGTGTGTGTACGTCTTACCCCTTCAAAGATTCCAATCTGCATCAAAATGGCGGATCTGAAATTTATTTTGCTGATAATTGTAGTGAAAGGACATGGGCTATTTTGTGTTCATGCTGGCTTTTTTAACTCTTGGTATTACAATTTTATTTTGCTTTCATCAAAGGAATACTTCAAATGAAATGTTTTCTTGATCCTGTTCCCCACTGTTGAAACTGAAGAAAAGTCCAGAATTTCAGCTGTATAAGAGAGTGGGGGAAACAAGAAAGCTGAATGTTTTCACTATTGAAGTTGAAATTTTGCCCCAGGATTGTCCTTGTAGTGTATTCTCTTTATTTTGATAACACAAAGGCACTTCCTGATTTTATGTCAGGGATTGTGTTAAAATTTATAATATAGGCCAACTGAAACTGAATAATGAACCCAAGACACCGACAAGCCCTCTCGGAGCGGTTTGAGCAAAGATCCAGTGGGATCAGGACCAGTATTCAGCTCCTCTCCCCTAGACTCTTTCAAACCCATTGATCAACTTTCCTAAAAAGCAAATGCCCAGCTGGTTGTAGATGAGGGGCAGGGTGATTCTTCCTGGAATAATGATTGAGGCAGGATAGGGAAGGAGGGAAGCTTTTGGTGTATGATTTGATTGAAATGTTAGTGCGGTGATCAGGTTCTTCTGAAAGGAACTTTGAGATTACTGAGATGCATTGTGAAGGAATGGCTTTGTACCCACAGAGAGAGAGAGGAGATTGTTTTGTTGGCCTTCAGTCTGCCTCCAGGTCTCAATGGAATGAGAAGACGAGGGAGGGAGGGAAAGGGAAAGACAAACACTGAGGGAAAGACAAACACTGAGGGAAAGCAAGTGTATAAGTCAGAAGAGAAACTCAAAATGTAGAAAGATTAAGAAACATGCAAAACCAAGAATATCTGAGTTGCGGGGGGAAGAAAGAAAAGGTTGGCAACAGAAATTATTTAAGTGTGAGACCCATACAGAGACAGACAGACAAAGGGTGAAAGGTAAACAGCCATAGAATGGGAGTCAAACTGAGAGACAGTTAAAGGAAGAAGCATATTTTCCTTTTGTCTCAGTAGTACTTGGGAGATAAAGCAGTATTCATAAAATAAATTAATGCTGTCCATTTCAGAGCTCAGTAAGAGATTAAAACTCTTGCACATTTCTCTCCCTGCCTGAAATATGAAAGGTTGGTTTGCTGCTGTCACTTCCTGAGGTCTGTGTTACAGAATGAGTGATAGCATCGAACTTTAGCTAACTCCTAGCGGAGCCAGCCAGACAAAAAGCTGACTCCTGCAGAAATCTTTGTGGCATAAAGAATGATGAGAGTGTTGAGCTTCATTGCCCATCATGATGTGTTAAGACGTTGCACCTGCAGGTCTTTGTGAACCAAATTTTACACCTCTGGTCATATCCTCAAGCCTGAGTCGACTCATGGACTGTGGTCAATTGTGCCCAGGCTGTTGATCCCGTTTTGGTATATCTGCCTCGTGTTCCACAGCGATATACCAATTATCAGCCACCATTATCTCACATTCTCGAAGAAAACTCCTCTCTAAGGTTCCCATACATCCAAGATGATCTTTCAAAGCCTTTCCTTTTGTTCAGCTCACTACTGGCACGTTTGAAGTAGTGTGGGGCACTTGCCTCTTAATGTGACTCACTTTTCATTAGTGGTCACTGCTCTTTGTTTGGAGAGGTAGGTCACTCTGAGCAAAGCTCAGCACAGTTGAATTGTGCATTGGTGCTTTCTTCCAAAAATTGGTAACTCTCTAATGACATCTTCCTTTTTACCAAGATTGATCAACATAGGATTATTGGATCCTAAATCTAAGATTTCTCCAGCACCAGCTGTTTACTGTGCTCTTCCACAAGAGTGAAAGGCCCTTAACTTGCAAGTTGTTCCAGCTATTGTTCAAGGGTTGCTTATGGAAACCTCTTCATTAGGATTAATTTATTGATGTCTTGCTTTCTTGTAGTTCCACAACAGGACTTGGAGGTGGTCCTGTCACCCTCACTCCTGATCAGAGACTTGGGGAAGAAAACAAAGGGCATCAGCTGTTAATGAAGATGGGTATGGTTGACTCTTTCTGCTTTTAGTCATGATTTTCACAGTAATTCCATGTAAGATACCGAATGTCTCACATTATTATCTCTAAACCAGAAGGTGTCTGGGGCTTTTTACCAAAATTATTAGTTTGTCAGGATGGTGTCACCAAAGCAAATACAGATCTTGCTTTGTAGTTTATTGTTTTAATTGAAGGACTGTGGTTTCGAGTAGCTGTTACTTAGTGGATACACAAGACCTGCAGCAATGGTAAAATCCTAGGGTGTTCAAACCTTTTGTCTCCGTAGCAATGTCAGTATAGCTGAAAGAGCCGCATGTCATAGCAGTGCAAACATCAGTTAGGTATTGTAAATTTTTTTTTTAATTTTGGATAAATGTAGAGACCTAAAACCACTCCTTCAAGCTAACTTAGAGACTTAACCAGGAAAATGCAAATTGTCAAACCTGGCTGAGTAAGAAATATCAGCAGCAATGTAAACTGAAGTCGCCAGAACTTCAGAGGCTGATAACCAGGATTCATGAACTACTGTATGGAAACTCAAGGGCTGTGTAGTCAGTAGAAAATCATTTGGTTGTTTTGCTCTGTTCCAGGCTGGAGTGGATCAGGAGGACTTGGAGCAAAGGAGCAGGGTATTCAGGACCCAATCAAAGGAGGGGAGATCCGTGATAAGTGGGACCAGTATAAAGGAGTAGGGGTCCCACTCGACGATCCCTATGAGAATTATAGAAGAAATAAGAGTTACTCCTTCATAGCTCGCATGAAAGCAAGAGATGAAAGTAAGTTGCATGAATTAATCCAGTCTGTGTATATGACTCTGAGGTGACACTTGCGCTGCTTTGAAATTTGAGTTGCATTGTCTCTTTGTGCACAGGATCTGGCTATTGATAGTGACAGGTTGCAAGTACGCTGAAATAAGTGAGGCTTGGCGTCTTTTTTAAACTGAGCATACAGAGCAGTTTTTTTTTTAGATTAAAGCACAGTGGTAGCCACCAGTGCTGTTGAAATGCTCAGTCCCCACTGTACACTGGAATACCAACCACTTGTGCTGTGGAAAGTTTCCTATTATGTGTCTGTTTGGATCTCGCCATTATGCAGATCCCTGCCCATTTGTTTTTCATGGCATAATCATCAAATGCATTACAAACGTTATATATTGTAAATAAACAGGGTTCAAAACTTACTTTTCCCTATATAATTCCAAAGATCAAAGTCATTTTCTGAAATTAAAAGATTCCCGTGTACTCTTTTACTGTTCTCCATAGTGTGAATAATTTAAATACATTTTGGAGGTTCACTCTGAATTTGGGATTTCCAATTTTATGTACTTCAGCACTTTAACTTCAATAACTCTGGTACCAGTATGTGTAGCCCCATCCTGGTGGTTTGATTAAACTCATTGCCTCTAATGAGCAACATGTCAGAGCCTTGAGTAAAAGTTTTAAAAATAGTAGTTATAGAATGTATGTTTTCACTCTCCTGTGCCACATTAACCAAGTTACTGCTGTTGCCCATGTGATTGACCATATCAATTACCTGTTCTTCAATGCATCTTCAGTGTGCATTTCACAGACTTCACACACGTCATGTCTACACATTCAGTCGCAAGATCATACAACTCTAGATGCCCGATGCAAGGCTTTTCCTGCCCTTCCAACCTATCTATCCAAACATCGGAGGCGTTTGATTAAAATCTCTCCTTGAACAGTCCTGATGTTTCAGTTGGTGACTGACTACAAATACATGCCTCTCATTAATGGACAAGGACATCCATCTCCAAGAAAAGCTGATCAATTAACTATTGTTAGGAACTAGCGAGAGTTTTAAGTAAGTTATTTGTGCATGTTAGGAATAAGCTGTAGCTTGAAGTTTAATTTTTTTTGTGTGTGTGTGTGTAAAAGGTGAAGCCTGGATTTTGGTCCCACTTGGGACCAACAGGTCTGAAGCCCCGTTTGTGTACCTTTTAATGAGGTTTTACGACCTTTGTGGTTTAGGGAAGTTAAAACAAAGCAAGAAAAGCTGTGCTTTTGCCTAGCAACAGGAGGCCCACAGAGATACAGAAAAACAGAAAACAGTTGGAAGCTGGTGCCAGGAGAAGCCAGACACAGCAGAGGGAACTGCAGGAAGCAGGTTCTAAAAAACAAAAGAACGTCCAAAGACCAGGGTGTGGAACAGGAAAAGGTCCCAAGATAATAGTTAACTCAAAGGACAAGGACAGGAATCTGGAACAGACCCTGTTCAGTGAAGTTAAAGTAAGAAGCGGAGGCAAGGACTCCAAGTTAAAGAGAGAAAGCTGCAGGGAGCAAAATCAAGGCAAAATGGGCTTGTGAGAAGCCAGAAGGTCCCGAGGAGACAGCCAGAGGTGGGTGAGTCCTTACTATGGGACTGTGAAGCAATGGAGTCCGACTTGGCACAGCCAAAATCTGTGTGTGTGTGTGTGTGTGTGTGTGTGTGTGTGTGTGTGGAGGGTGAAGCCTGAATGCATATAGAGATCCAGGGGACTAGAATGTCGGAAAGAGAGTTCAAACCCCTTTGAGGTGGATCCTTGTTGAAGACATCCATGTGAAAGCATTGTTTGGGAGAAGATTCCAAGACAAGTACTTTGAGCGTTGAGATTGGAAACCCTCAGTAGAAAGACGAAGTTCAGTGAGACCGGTTGGCTCACGGTGTGACAAGTATCTTCGGGGAGTTGATGAGAAATCCATAGCATCTGCTTTGGGTGGCATCTATCAGTTGGTTTCAGAGTGTGGGGTGTCCAACCACAGGTCACCTATTGGTTTACATGGACTGTATACTTATTGTGAACATTAGAGTATAAGATAGATTTTGTAACTTGTGTTATCCTTGCGAATCTGTATATCATAAAGGTATAGTTGTGGGTGAAGGAGTATTGTGATATAGTTCATCTGTTCCTGTTTAATGAATGTTTCATACTTTTGTTAAAAGTTAATCAGCAGACTCTGACTCTGTTCAGTGGCCATCCTCCACGCTCCTAAAGAAAAAATAAATAAAGTTAGGATCTATCTGGCCAGGTTCCATCCTGGGATCTGACTTGTCCAGTAGTAACATCAGCTGGGATCATAACATTATGCTTAGCTTTCAAATCTCGAAGGCATGCAAGCATTTTCTTCAAATAATTTTGGTATAAACCAAAAGCTTGCCTCCCTTATCAAAATTCAATTTCGGCTGACTGGCATGGAAGCTTTTTCTTCCACTGTTCCAAATCAACTTCACGCAGGTACCACCAAGACTGAACTTCTAAATGTATAAAATCTGACTCTTCTTAAATGTGAACCCTTAAAGTAAGCTTTTACCCTTCCCAAATGCTTGATCAGCAGTTTGAGCCTATGCATCCTGTTATTGTAAACAAATGATGCCTCGACTCAGTTGTTTTACATAACTCCCATGGCTCCCCTATCCTCTGTTTACTGATGTGTTAAATTAGTGTTTCAGTGATTGTTTCAGGGAGGTTCATTGCTAATTGTTATGTTACTAAACAGGACCATTACATGTTTAGTAAAATTAAGCTGAGGTTGACGGGCAAATTCAAGGAAATGGAAATATTTTAAATGTAGCCTTGGATAGTAAACTTCTAGCATATTCCAACATTGAATTTATGACATATAATTGTTATCAACTAATTAAATATTAGAATATTTGTTTTGCTTTTTAATATTTTTCTGTTATTGCAGTGAAGAAAGAAATACAGGAGCAGCCACCCCCCGAGTGAAGCGTGCATGAGAAGACGGAGCTGTGTTTGTTCTGCTTCAGATGGTGATATCACTCCCATAACTCAATAAGGACTTAGAAACCCAAGCTACTCACTGCTGGACTGATCGATTGCAGGGGGCCTCATACCCGAGTGTTTCAGGGCTGGGACACGAGCAAAGGATTAAATCCCTAATGAATCTTCATATAGATCGAATATACTATAATAATCTCATTTTCACTTGGGGTATTTGCTTATACAATGATGTGTCTTTCCCAGTGTATTTTTTTTAAGTGAAGCAGTGCAAAGTTGTAGGCATCAATGATAGGATCAGAATTTTTATACTGACAAATTATAAATGTTTGTGTTGGCCTAAAATTGGACATTTTGACTGTCTCCTCTGTTGTGTACTAAGGAAGGACTCTGAAGTTTTGAAGTATTTTCACTTGCCCTTTTTTGTTTGGTTACAGAGAGATGTGTCTGGATTGTTAACACTCTCTTGTTTGATTAGTCATTAGACTAGACCTATTGTAATGACTTGTGTGAACCATTTTAATCTGTTCATCTGAACTGCAGGAGTAAAGTTTCTCAATCAGTAAATCCTTAATTAAACACATTCTGTTTATTGTGCGGACCTCCATTTTGGTCACAGTCTCCTGCTCGGTGATGAGAAACATTCCAGTTGCTCCAGGAAATAAATTACGTGTTCTGTGTATGTAGAGACAACAGCTATAATGCCTTTAATATAATAAAACACTCATGCCGCTTCACAGGGGTGTTATGAAAGAAAATTTGACAATGAGCCACATGAGATATGACAGGTGACCAAAAGCTTGTTCAAAAACATAACTTTTAGGGAGGAGAGAGAGTTGGAGATATGAAGAGGTTTAGAGAGGGAATTGAAGAACCTAATGCCTGGGCATCTGAAGGCATTACATCTCAATGAAATCCAAATGGACATAAGTACAACCTGTGCTCTGACCCTCATATTACCCCAACACTGGTTTGAGCAGGTTCATCTCATGATATGCCCGTATTTCTGCCTACTGTCTTGTTTCATTTGTAAACATTTAGAACAAGTGGATCTTGCTATAAAACCTCTATCAAGTACTCGCCTGGAGTTAGCAGCATTAGTTGAGCTAATGGTGGGGGCAGAAAACTCAGGTATAGCAATATCCTTGCCATCAAACTGCCAATAAGAAGTCAATTAAATGACTTTTAATCTGTAGTAACTGTTGCATTTTGACCCTGCTTTTGATATAGAGCACTGATTCGCTGGCCCAAAATTTCACTCTTTTAGAAAAAAATGGATGATATGTACAAGTAGGTAATTTCTTTGTCTGCATGGTAACATGCAGACCATATCGTGATTCCAGTATGCTGAGACACCGTACACCAAGCTATGTGTAAACTCATTAATATCAGCCAGATAGCTGGTACCTTCTGCTTTCTACATGGACTCACTCTCAGTGGAAGTTCATACTGCAAAAATCTCTCTTCTGCCATCTGGAATAGCAATTCTTTTTGCGATGAGAAGCCCAAGATCACCCCTCTTCCACTTTCTGTCCCACTCCTAGCCCCTCAGCCTGTGTATTTCTGTCCTTACTCTTCAGAAAATATAGAACTATTAATGATTGCCATAGCTACCAAGTAGTTAGACTGTTACAAAGACAGCCGTCAGTGCAGAACTGACCAGAACCTAGTTGGGGTATCTTCAGCTATGTTTGCCTGGGGCAAGTCGCTGCCTTGGGTTCTTTTATGTACCCATTCTGTGGTCATGGTATTACATAGAATCTGCAGCACACAAACAGGCCATTCAGCCAGCTTCTCCACAAGCCTCCTCCCACCCCTCTTTATCTAACCCTTTCAGCATATATTTCTGGGGTTTTTTTCCCTCATCTGCTTATCTAGCTTCCCCATGATTGCATTTGTCTTCAACTACTTGTGGTAGTGAGTTCCACATTCTTATCACTCTTCCATTCCAGAGAAATTCCTGCAAGATCTCAAACTGTTACTTGGCTGTTGTCCAATACCAATTCTCCTTGAAGGAGAGGAATGCCAAGCATGCAGTGGGACATCTTTGTGTAAACTCAATCATTCAACAAGTGAGCCAGGCAGATCTTTAAGGCACTACTGATTGGTCACATAACCTCACTCACTGGTGGGACCAGGAGAAAGGGGTGACCTCTCTGAATGTGAGTGGGGGAGGAGTGATTGGGGTACCTCCCACTCAGATAATTACTCATGCAGTTTTGCCATCTTCTAGGGTGGTTCTAGTTGAGACAATCAGGAGGAAACTTCCTCTGAGCTGGGATTCTAACCTCCACAGTTAAAACTTACTTACATTTGGGCATTTCATGTCATCAACTTCTCTATGTGCAATTCTCAATATGGATTTGTTGATGGGGTTCTACCTAAAAAAAAAAAAGAAACTTTTGGAAATTCTCAGCAGACCTGGCAGCATCTGCTGGAAGAGAAATAGGGTACCCTTGCTTCAGAAGCCCCATGCTGCTTGAGCTGCTAAGTATTTCTGCTTTTATTTCAGATTTCCAGTATCTATTATTTTGCTTGGATTTCTACCTTTTGGAGGTAGCTGACCCTCCAGAAAATTAACTTTTTAATGCTATCATTGAAACTCCTTTCCTGTAATGTCCTTCAAGGTGTATGAGAATGCTTCTTGGGATTTTCACCCTCATCCCTGATTGTTATCTCATTGCTGGCATTTGGTTCCATGTGCACCAATAGCCAACTGGTATCTCACTGAAGGATCTATCCTTATGTCTGAGCCTAAGTGAACAACAATTTGTATAGTGCATTTAACAAATCAAAACATCTCATTATTTCACTGCAGGGGGTAGTTTGTGGGTGGGTGGGGAGCAGAGAGGCAAATAGCTGAAGCTATTTCCACATATGTTCAACAGGAATCAAGTGTGGGAAGCCTCTTGCCAGCCTTTGGAAACATAGAATCATCCATTTCCCCAAGTGGAGCATATTAACCCAGCACAGACCAAACCTGGGAGCTCCCTGTTCTTACAACGCAACACATCGAGCCAAGAATATCAAAATTCAAACCATTGAAAAGCTCAGTGGTAGCTGTAGGTTAGAATTGTAATGACTTGGGGAAAACTTTGAGGAATTGGGAGAAAAAATAAGATTTCATTGGCAGCCATGGAGGAACTGAAGGTGTAGTGGTTCCCTCATTGACTTCAACTATTGAGGTCCCCATGACATTCTCTTTTGCAGATAGCACCAAGTTGCAAATATGTGCTCTCCCTGAAGATTTTCTGGTACAAAACTGTTACAGCTCCTTTTACAAGTGGGGGGAACATGCTGGCCTAAATAAGAACAAATTTTTTTCTTCTGTATTTTTATTTGGAAAACTTAAGGTGATCCAATCAAAAAGAAATGTATTATGAGCTGGGTTACAGAATGAGTGCCTATGTGTTATGAACTAGCAGATCAACGAGCACCAAATAAAGTGAAAGGTCATTCCATTAGAACAATTTGTACTTGTAGAAGTTTAATAATGATTCTTTCATCTCTAGCACAAAATGTAATGTTTCCCTCTTTCTCTGGCCATAATTGAGAAATGATCTCAAGCAGCAGCTCATTCATTAGGTAATGAAACCTTCAAAACCGTGTGTTTACAGGGCTGCACTCTGGTTTTAATTATCTGTGCCTGTGCATTAGTTAATTAACCTGATTATTAAAGTGTTTCTGCTGTTTGGCCAGTGCTATTGGAGGTTATTTATTAAATTATGTCTCTCAACCAAGGCATAGTTGTTAGGAAGGGATGTGGAATCGGATTATTCGCCTTGTCTGTGGCACATGACTGATGCAGCGTCAGGTTAAATTGGCAGGGAGGAGGGAGAAAGGAATTAAGAGTAGCCCCTGTTAGGGAGGTTCTTCAAGCTACTGTTGAACAATTGTAATTTTACTGGTTCAAAGATGTGGAAAATTCAGTTACAGGTTTCACCCTGGAGAGAAATTCATACTCTAGGGGTACACTGGAAATCAGTATGAATCATGTGTATTGTTACATTGTGAGGGGGTATGAAAGACTTATCCAAAAAGCTCTTTTGTTAGCTAGTTTAAGCAATAAGATCTCAATTTCACATTTTTAAGTATTGTAGTTTTAGTATCTTGCTGCTTCTATACGCTCCACTTGCTCATAAATATAATTAGATTGGTTCAGTTTTCAAAAAAGAAGAGAATATGGTAAGCATCCCATTTGATCTCCAGTCATTTGTACTAGTGTTAAGGAGTAATCCTGGACGTGTTGTCCCAAACGTGATGTATGCAGTAATGGAGCTTTCAGATCAGGGAGAGTCTTGGAATGAAGTTCCGAACCAGGGTGGCATTAGAATCAGTGCAATTAATCTCATTAGGGACAAAAATTTGTTCAGGGTTTCCACTGCTGATTGTGATAAAATAATTCTCAACCTCAGGATTCAGGTGTGAAGAATACCCATTTTGATGAGGTATTATAACAATTATTATCTTTTCATTGGTTTAGTTAATATAATTAAAAACTAATCAAATGAAGAGGAGAGCTGATCAGAGATATAGTCTAGGTTTTGAGCGAAGTTTCAGAGCAGTGAACAGAAAGCAACAAGTTTGGGAAAAGAGTTTCAAAGAAGGCTGATATAGCTGAAGGATACATATATAAAATGGGGGAATATGAGGATGAATGTGGATTTGGAGGACCAATCGGCATAGATGGGGTGGGGGGAATCAGCAACAGCCTTGCATTAATGTGGCATCTTTAAGAGAAAAATATACCATGGTACTTAACAGAAATTTAATTTCACAAATAAATTAAATGGCTAAAGGAGGTGATATTTTGGGAGGTGACATATAAACATGAAAGTGTGACCAGCTGGTTCATCAAATCTGTTCAAAAGTTGGGCAAAGAGATTTTAAGGAAGCAATGGAGGTGGAGAGGTGCAGCAGGGCGAAGGCCTGCAGCAGTCCACTGTCAGGAAGCGGTGTTGAAGGAGAGTAAAGATGCTTATAAATGCCACCACCTGCAAGTTCCAATGCAAGTCATGTGCCATCCTGATTTGGAAATATATTCCCGTTCCTTCATCATCACTGGGTTAAAAACCCTGGGATTCAATCCCTGCTGGCCCAGCGGATGTACCTATATCAAAGCAATTCAAGAAGGCAGCTCACCGTTACCATCTCGAGGGCAATAGGTTGATAAATGCTGGCCTTGCCAGCAATGCCCACATCCCATGCTTAAACATTTTTTAAAGAGTCTAGCGAGCCACTCGGTTATATCAAACTGCTCTGAAAACTCTAGAAGGAATAAAGCCAGGTGGACTGCCAGGTATCAACCTAAGCACTGGACACAACACAGGCATGCTCATTAGCCATCTCTGCCAAGTCCTTATCATTAATATCTTGGAACATGTGCCAAAATATGGGGAACTGTCCCACAGACTGATTAAGCATCAGCCTAACAGTGTCATACCAATAGAACCCTCCCATTCCGCCAAGTCCAGACCCATCTTCACAATGAGAACACCTTCCACTGAGTTGTGTGGCACTATCTCCATGATAAATGGATAGATTGTGACACATATAGCAGCACAAAACTGGACATCCATGAAGTGCTGTGAGCCATCAGCAGCAGTAGAATTGTATGCCACCACAATCCGTAACCTCATTGCCCAGCATATTCATCTCTCTACCATTATCATCAAGCCAGGAGACCAACCCTAGTCAAATGAGAAGTATCAGAGAGTATGCCTGGGTCAGCATCAGGCATATCTAAAACTTAGGTGCCAGCTTGGTGAACCTAGAACTCAGCATTACATACATGCTAAACAGTAGGACCAACCTGCCGTAAACAGCTAAGCAATCATACAACCGATGGATCAAATTAAAACTCTTTAGTCCTGCAACTTCCAGTTCTGAATGATAGTAGTGAACTAATGGGAGGAGGAGGCTCCACAAACATCCCTATTCTCAATGATGGCATGTGAGTGCAAAAGACATGGTTAAAGCATTTGAAACCAATTTTAGCTAGAAGTGTCAAGTGAATAATCCATCTTGGCCTCCTTCTCAGATCCCATCATCACTGATGCCAGTCTTTAGGCAATTTGATTCACTCTATGTGACATGAGGAAATGGCTGAGTACACTGTGGATAGAGCAAAGGAGATGGGCTCCAGACAACACATAGTGCTGAAAACTTGGTCCAGAACTAACCACATTCCTAACCAAGTTGTTCCAGTACTGCTGCAATATTGGCATCTCCCTGACAGTGTGGAAAGTCCTGTCCACAAAAAGCTGGGCAAATCCAATCCAACCATTTGCCACACCATCTGCCTACTCTCAATCATCAGCATAATAATGGAAGATGTCATTGACAAGTGTTATCATGTGGCACTTACCAATAACCTGCTCACCAATGCTGTTTGCCTTCCACCAGGACCATTCAATTCCAGACCTAATTACAGTATAAACATTGGCGAGAAGAGATTAGGTGAGAATAATTGCTCCTGACATCAAGGCAGCATTTGATTGAGTGTGGCATTAAGGAGCCCTTGTGAATGATAGTAGTGAACTAATGGGAGGAGGAGGCTCCACAAACATCCCTATTCTCAATGATGGCATGTGAGTGCAAAAGACATGGTTAAAGCATTTGAAACCAATTTTAGCTAGAAGTGTCAAGTGAATAATCCATCTTGGCCTCCTTCTCAGATCCCATCATCACTGATGCCAGTCTTTAGGCAATTTGATTCACTCTATGTGACATGAGGAAATGGCTGAGTACACTGTGGATAGAGCAAAGATATCAAGAGATTAGGTGAGAATAATTGCTCCTGACATCAAGGCAGCATTTGATTGAGTGTGGCATTAAGGAGCCCTTGTGAAATTGAAATCAATGGAAATCTGGTGGAAACTCTCACTGGTTGGAATCATACTTAGTACAAAAGAAGATAGTTGTTATTGCAGGCTAATCATATTGAACCCAGGACATCGCTGCAGGAGTTCCTCAGGGCAGTGTCCAAGGCCTAACCATCTTCAGGTGCTTCATCAATGACCTTTACTAAATCATAAGATGTGAAGAAGATGTTTGTTGGTGATTGTGCATTGTTAGTTCCCATTAGCAACTCCTCAGAAACTGAAGCAGTTCATACCAGCATTCAGCAAGACAACTTTCAGGCTTAGGCTGATAATTGGCAGGTAACATTTGCAACACACAAATGCCTGTAAACAGTCATCTCCAACAAGACAAAATCTAACCAGCTTCCCTTGACATTCAATGACATTACCATTGCTGAATCCCCCACCATCAACATCCTGGTGGGCCACCATTGACTAGAAACTCAATTGAATCAACTACTTAAATACTATTACTACAAGAATAGGTCCTCGAAAGAGTTACATTAAACTCGAAAGAGTTACAAGAATAGGTCAGACATTATATATTCTGTGTTGCGTAACTCCCTAAAGCCTTTCTACCATAAAAAGGCACAAATTAGGAATGTGATGGAATACTCCCCTCTTGCCTGGATGAGCGCAGCTCTAACAACAACACTCAAGGATCTCAACACTATCTCAACAAAGCACCCCAATTGATTGGCACTGTAAACATCCACTTCCATCTCCACTGGTGCACAATAGCAGCAGTATACACCATCTACTACATGCACCGCAGCAACTCAGCAAGGCATATTTCAAGTCCGTGACCTAGATGAACAAGGGCAGCAAGTACACATGGATACCACCACCTGCAGGTTTCCCTCCAAGTCACACACCATCTGGACTTAGAAATATATCGCCGGTCCTTCTTAGTCACTGAGTCAAATTCCTAGAACTCTCTACCTAACAGCACTGTAGGTGTGCCTACACCACACAGACTGCAGCAGTTCAAGAAGGCAGCTCACCACCAGCTTCTTCAGGGCAATGATGGATCAGTTTTGCCAGCATTGCCAACATCTCATGAATTAATTTTTTAAAAAGCTAGTGGCTCAGGTCTGCAGCCCTCAGATTTGAGGGTGTGGAGATGGGAACTGTCCCAAGGGAGGGATTGGTGGGGAAGGAGTCTTAAGGAAGAATGAAGGGATTTGTTGAAACAGGTAGAAATGGCAGCAGTGTTGTAGCAGACAGGGGGCTGTAGGACAGGAAATTGGAAGTTTATGTGTTTGTTGTTGTGGGAAATGGGAGAAGTTTATGAAGGACTTGAAGACTTTGGAGAGGGTGAAGGGGAGATTTACTAGACTGGTCACAGGGATGAGTGACTATAATTATATGGATAGGCTGGAGAAGCTGGGATTGTTCTCCTTAGACCAGAGAAGACTAAGGAGGTTTGATAGAGGTGTTTAAAACCATGAAAGGTTTAGAGGAAAAACAGAGGAATTGGTTGTTAACCAAAGGGCACAGGTTTCAGGTGATTGACAAAAGAACCAGAGATGAAGTGAGAAAGAACATTGTAGGCAGTGAGTAGTTAGGTTTTGGAATGCAATGTCTGAAAAGGTAATGTTTACAGATTCAACAGTTGCTTTCAAAAGGGAATTGGATAAATCCTTGAAGGAGATTAAATGACTGGGAAATGGGGGGAGGAAAGCAGACCAAGTGGAACTATCTAGATTGCTCTTTGCAAGAGATAGACCTGGGCTTGATGGGCTGAATGGTTGCTTTCTGTGCTGTACTATTCTAAGTTTATCCTGGGTTGGAGGGTAAAGTGACGGGTTTAATGTAGAGATATGGTGGGAGGTGTGGAATTGATTTGAATTTTAAGAGGTGTGGGCCCCCAGATAATGACAAGGCTGAGTGGAGATATCACTGGGGGAGTTGATGTGTCGAGTATGAACAGGAGGGTAGTCAGAGGTGAGCTGTCATCTGGACAATGTTTGGATTTCTACGGGTGAGTTGTTGCAAATAGATTAAGTTAAGAGATTGCACTGAAAGAATGTACAGTTTAAGAATTGGAGCACCCAGGAATTATAAAAAAAATATAACCAGGAAGGAGTCAAGGGAGCAATGAGGAAATGGACAGTTGGATGGGGGAAATTAAACAAGATAATTGTATGGATGGGTGTGGGGAGTGGGGGAAGGAGAAGTAGAGGTTAAAGTGGAGTGGAGAAAAGCAGGGATATTTAAAGAGAATATGATACCTAAGTGATATAATATATGATTGATATAAATATTAGCAAGAATGACACAGTCTAACTTAAACTTCATACCATGAGATGAGTTTGCCCGCATTATAACAGCCCAAAACTATAGCTTGAGTCACAGTAGTTCTGTAAAATGAAGGGGATATGTGTCTCTGTGCTCATGGGTCAGTGTTGTTTTTAAACTGGGCCAAACAGAGGATGTACAGACATGACCCACAGGGTCTCCTCTGTCAATTAGCCTGCCTCACACCTGGAAGTACATGCCTCTTTCTCAGTCAGTCCCACAGATGTAGTGGGTAAACATCCTGTGGAGAATGCCAGATGTTAGTCCACATCCTGTTATTCTATTACACTGTGATGCTGACTCTGAATGCTTCTCTGTTCTTTAAGTACTTGTATTTTAATCAGTTCTAACAGAGTAGGACACATTTTAAATTAGTGGGTTGGCGCTTTAGTTGAGGACACTGTCGGCAGGTGGTCTGGATCCCTGCTGTTGATAGTCTTTATCTTTAACCAAACTTCTGTATCACAGGTGCCTGCTCCACTTTGCCAGATTTTCATGCTTCCCTCTGCAATTTCAACTAAGCCTGCCTTAATTATTTATATATAATTTGGATCTCTCCTACACCTCTCAACCTCACTTTCCTCTTTTAAGACACTCCTTAAAACCTAACTGTGACCAAGCTTTTGGTCCTCTGCCCTAATATCTCCTTATGTGGTTCCTGTCATACCTCATTTGATGATGCTCCTGGGAAATGCCTTCCAACGTTTCACTACATCAAAGTATGACTTCTTTTTCCCTAATGTTTCCCATTGCGTCTCCTTATCTCAGACTATCATCCTTTCTGTCAGTTAGCTACCTCCGTTTTCTGCCCAGTCAGTTTACAGCTTATTCTATTCCTCGGTTACCTGGTCTACCGCCTTTGCCTCGCTCTGTGTATGTAATATCCTCCAGTTCTGATCAGGAGCTTTCCCTAAATAGTTAACATTCTTCCCCTCTTTAAAGATGCTGCCTGACCTGAGTTATTATCGCGAACTTGCTTTGACAATAAAATGGCAAATCATTTAAGTACTTTTACAGTTACTCAGATATCTAGTAAATTAGTGAATCTTCTGTTCTCTGATGCTGGGGGTTAATACCCTGAGACCAGTATTCAATAAACTAGTCATGGAGCGCTGTTAACAGGTGCACTTCCACACCCTTATACACAAGGGATCAAAGGCTAGATGTTTCGCTGATCTACTATTGTTGTGTTCTACAAGTTGTGTACTACAAATCGCAGTAACACAACAGCGCTAAACATTGCTGAGCTCTGCGACTTGAACATGGCCAGCGGTTTAGCCCAGGAGGCTTTAGGGGAGGAATTAACTTGTGCTATTTGTCTGGAGATTTACACAGACCCTGTGATACTCAACTGCAAACACAGCTTCTGTCGATCCTGCATTGAAGAGACCTAGAATGATGCGGCTGCAGCCCCTTATTCCTGTCCGGAATGCAGAGCAGAGTACACCGAGAGGCTCGGACTGGAGAGGAACTTCAAGCTGGCAAATATAGTTCAGAAATACCTGGCTCTGGAGGTCTCCCAGGATGCTGTTCTGTGTAACTACTGTACAAAGAAACTGCGGCCAGCCGTCAAAACCTGTCTAAAATGCGAAGCCTCGATGTGCCCTGAGCATCTCAGACATCACACCTGGAGCACGGTGTTTAAAAACCATCTTCTTGTAGATGCCACTGCAGACGTGTCCCGGTGGAAATGCACAGAGCACCAGGAGCTGCTGAAGATTTACTGCAAGGATGATCAAGTGTGTCTGCACACTCTGCACTCTGATCGGTAAACACAAGGACCACCGCTGTGGCAGCATCAGTGAAGGGGAGAAGGAACTGAGGGTAAGTGTGTGTTATTTGCTGAATATCAGGGTCAGTGCCACCTTAGGGAAGAGCAGTGATAAAGATGGCGAGGCACCTCCCTTATAGTCATCCTTTTAATTTTCTGCTCTGTAACCATAAAAAATCCAATTAAATCAGTGTTAGCCGTGTAATTTGGCATTTTGCCAAGGGTGTTACCAGTCTAATGCTATAATTAATTACTGAATTCAAACTAGATATTGGTTATTTAATTGTAGCTTAGGTTACTTTTACATTTGATTTATATTCTACTTCTGTTGATTACTCAGAGCCCTTGTGCCAGGCAGTGATTGTGATGAATTTGGGGAAAATTAAAGCAGCATTTTAGTCTTCTTAAATGTTGAAGACAGAATCATTGGCATAGCGAGAGACTAGTGAGCAGTACAGGGTGTTCCTTAGGTTAGGGTGGGGACACACCTAAACTCTGTATCTAATACTTTTTATAATTGACCTGGAGTGGTTGATGCCAGTGTTAATTTGTTTTCAGATTCTCAGCAAATACAATAATTAGAACATCCTTTGCATTTTGTGCAACTTCGATTAGTTTTAAATAATGAATATTGGTACAAATAAAATAAAAACAGAAAACGTTGGAAATACTCAGCATGTCAGGCAGCATCTGTGGAGAAACAGTCGTTCCAAATCAATGCATTTAATCACTTCTCCGATTTCCAGCATTTATGTTTTTTATTTCATAGAAATAAATAATCTTGAGGTTGTTTAAGAGTAGTGAGGAGAATTGATGCAAAAGTAACACAACAGGGATTGGGATAGGATAAGGAAAATACTGGTCAGGGTTTGAAAGAGTAGCACAAAGGTGGAGAGGCAGAAGATCTCAGGGACGAACTTTCAGAATGTGAAATCCAGGTGACTGCAGGTACAACCTTCAATGAGGCAAAGAAGAGGAATTGTAGAAGGATCAGAATCAGAGGAATGGAGTAGTGCAAAAGGATGTTATCCACTTTCCGGCCTGCCTCAGAAACCTGGACAATAAATAAAGATCTATGGTAGAAAATAGAGGCCTTTGAAATGTGGACGCTTAAAAATCCAAATATAAACTATAAGACAAATGAAGAAGTATTTGAAAAAACAAGAGCAGAAAGAACTCTAAAAAGTGACATCCAGAAAAGAAAATGTCAGTCACAGGATCACAGAATCTTAACGGCACAGAAGGAGGCCATTCAGCCCATTATGTCTGCACCTGCTCTCCAAATGAGCATTATGACCTAGTGCCATTGCCCTGCCTTTTCCCCGTACCCCTGCACATTGGTTCTATTCAAATAATCATCTAATGACCTACTGAATGCCTCAATTGAACCTGCCTCCACCACACTTCCAGGCAGTGCATTCCAGGCACTCGTTGTGTGAAAAAGTTCTTTCTCATATCACGCTTGCTTCTTTTGCAAATTACTTTAAATCTGTGCCCTCTCATTCTTGATCCTTTTATGAGTGGGAACAGCTTCTCCCTATCTACTCTGTATCTCAACTATTTGATTAGAGTTAAAAAGCTACAGAGATCTCTGCTAGAGGGCAAAGTGGAGGTGCAGCATAAAGAGGGGTCTACCCAGCTGTAGTTGGATGACGGATGTCACAGAGTGGTTGCAGATGAGCTACAGTGGGTTTATGAGGATGGCACAAAGCAGATGAGTGTGACATACCATGACAGCAGACCTCTCAGTAGGGGTAACTACAAGCAGCAGCAGTGGGATGATACAGAAATAGAAAGGCTACTAAGAGGAGAAGAAGAGTTTTAAATCTGAGACTTCTGGATCAGGAACAAGGAAGGGAGGAAGGGTGATGGGTGGGTGGGTGAATCAGATTTGGTCAGGAATTGGATATGAGTGGATCAGGAGAGTTTTGGACTGGCTGGAGCTTCTGAAGGGAGATGGAATATTCAAAAAATCATAACCTATTTTCGCTTAACGATGCTGACTGACTTGCTTATACATCCAGCATTATGTTTCTGTGACAGGGATTTTTGCTGGAAGCTGTGGAAGGTGCTCTCTTGTCTGATTGTAATCTGAGCAATGACACAAAGATTGTCCGGGTGGTTAACAGTGAGGTTGAGTGTCTTGGGCTACAGGAAGTTATAGACAGGATGGTCAAATGGGCAGATAAGTGGCAGATGGAACTTAACCCTGAAAAGTGTGAGGGGATACACTTTGAAAGGAGTCATTTGACAAGGAAGTATTCAATGAATGGCATGACACTAGGAAGTTCTGAGGAACAAAGGGACCTTGGCATGTGTGTCCGTAGTTCTCTGAAGGCGGAGGGGCATGTTAATGGGGTGGTGAAAAAGGCATTTGGGAGACTTGTCTTTATCAATCGAGGCTTAGATTACAAAAGTAGGGAGGTCATGTTGGAGTTGTATAGAACCTTAATGAGGCCACAGCTGGAGTAATGTGTGCAGTTCTGGTTGCCACATTATAGGAAGGATGTGATTGCACTGGAGGGGGTGCAGAGGAGATTCACCAGGATGTTGCCTGGGATGAAACATTTAAGTTATGAAGAGAGGTTGGATAGACTTGGGTTGTTTTCGTTGGAGCAGAGAAGACTGAGGGGTGACCTGATCAAGGTGTACAAGATTATGAGGGGCATGGACAGGGTGGATGGGGAGCAGCTGTTCCCCTTAGTTGAAATGTCAGTCACGAGGGGATACAAGTTCAAGATGAGGGGCAGGAGGTTTAGGGGGATGTGAGGAAAAACCTTTTTACCCAGAGGTGGTGACGGTCTGGAATGCGCTGCCTGGGAGGGTGGTGGAGGCGGGTTGCCTCACATCCTTTAAAAAGTACCTGGATGAGCACTTGGCATGTCATCACATTCAAGGCTATGGGCCAAGTGCGGGTAAATGGGATTAGGTAGGTAGATCAGGTGTTTCTCATGTGTCGGTGCAGACTCAATGGGCTGAAGGGCCTCTTCCACACTGTGTGTTTCTGTGAGTTCTGGCTTGCCAGGTAACTACTGGCGATTTTATCCTTGTCCATTATCAGATTAAAAGTGTTTCACCAGATCTCTTTGGCTAGTTTTGGGCAGTGTCTCAACACCTTGAAATACCTAATATCAGAGTGGTCACATGGTGCAAGTGCCCTCAAGCGTTTAAAACCTGCAAAGAATGAGGTCCAGAACAGACAGGCTGCTTTTAAATCCAATGCATGTTAGTCCAGTTCCAGTTGCCTTTCTCACAAGCTGTGACCTTCCTTCCTGGCTGTGAAGATTCAAAGGAAAATTCACTTCACAATTGAGCTTTCCTTGTTATTACAATCCAATGTCAGCATTAGTAGGAAATGTTTTTTGGAAAATAAGATTTCATCCATTAAGCCAACTAATCATCATTATATGACAGCAAAGTACTGAGGATGCTGGGAATCTGAAAAAAAGAAAATAATTTCAAATTCAGGAGGTCTGGCAGCATCTGTGGAGAGAGAAAAAGAGTTAACGTTTCAGATGGGTGTTCTGACGAAGGGTCTAGGATATCTTGGATGACAGTGAATAGCCCAAAACATCCTCCAGACCAGCGTGGCAGAATGTAAAACTTGCTTCACAGAGTGCCATACACATTATAAAAGCTTAAAATCTCTTCACACAATGAATTACTTTTAGAAGTGCCATTCTGTCCTAACAGTATTTCACACAGCAATGAGATGGATCTGAAACAAAAACAAAAATTGCTGGAAAAACTCAGCAGGTCTGTGGGGAGGAGGACAGAGTTAACCTTTCGAGTCCGTATGACCCTTCATTAATGAGATGGATCTGTTTGTTTTGGTAGTATTGACTAAGGGAGAAATGTTGGCCATGGCATAAGAACACTTTGCTCTTTGGATGGTGCCGTGGGGCCTTGAATATCCAACTGAATCACCGGAAAAGGAGAATAAGGACATCTGAAGAACAGCACCAGCAACAATGTAAAATTCCCTCAGTGCCAAGCTAGTAAGGGGCTTCACCCACAACTTTCTGACCCAAAGATGAAAGTGCTGTAAACAGAGGCAAGCTGAATCCATCTGTAAATTGATGCCATGTCTGGTGTCTGATTCTGTTTCCTACCAGAAGTTGTTTTCTACTGACAGGAATCTTGTAACTCTAAGAACCAGAATGAAAAGTCCACAGGTACTGACGGGCCTGTGGTCTTCTATTTCTGTGCAATTCAGGTGGTCTGCCATTCCTTCCTTGCCTGTTTTCTTAAAATGCTTGAACTTGCCCAGTTGTGTTGCCATTGTCACCTGTACCTTTGATTTCTCCAATGGGGGTTTTGATAACATTTCCCCTTTTCACACCATTCTTTAGTTTTCTTCAATGCTGAATGCTGTTAATATGAGTTGTAAGTGAGGTGCTTTTCTTCATGCAGCTTGTTTTGGTCATTTGGTCTTATTTAGACCAATTTGAAAATGGTGACACAAACTTGACCTTAATGTTTTCAATGTCTCCAAAATTCCAATTTAGAATCACTTACAACATCAGCTCCAGAAGATCCGAAATAATATTGAAGCTACTCAATTAGCTCTGAGTGATCTTCACAAAGAGAAGAAGAATGCACAGGAAGGAGGAGCCTCTCAAACAGTGGGTAACATTTGCATGGATAAAGGATTAGTAAGCTAACAGGGAGCAGCGAGTAGGGATAAATGGGTCTTTTTCAGGTTGGCAAGCTGTGACAATTGGAATGCCACATCAGTCTACATCAATGATTTGGATGAAGGGACCAAATGTAGCTAAATTTACTGATGACACCAAGATAGGTAGGAGAGTAAGTTGTCAAGTGGAGGTAGACAGTCTGCAAAGGGATATAAACAGGTTAAGTGAGTGGGCAAAAAATTTGGCACATGAAGTATAATGTGGGGAAATGTGAACTTGTCCACTTTGGCAGGGAGAATAAAAAAGCAGAATACTATTTAAATAGAGAGAGATCGCAGAACTCTGAGGTATAGAGGGATCCGGATGTTTTGGTGCATGAATCACAAGAAGTTAGTGTGCAGATGCAGCAAGTGATTTGGAAGGCAAATGGAAAGTTGGGAATTGAATATAAAAGTAGGGAAGTTTGACTGCAGCTGTACAGGGCCACATCTAGAATACTGTGCGCAGTTTTCGTCTAATTGCATTAGAAGCAGTTCAGAGAAGGTTCACTCAACTCATTCCTGGGATGAGTGGTTTATCTTACAAAGGAAGGTTGGGCAGGTTGGGCCTATACCCATTGGAGTTCAGAAGAATGAGAGGTGATTTTATTGAAACATATAAGATCGTGAGGGGATTTGATAGGTAGGTACCAATAGGATATTTCTACTTGTGGGAGGGATTAGAACTGGGAGACACAGTTTAAGAATTAGAGTTCTACCATTTAAGATGAAAATGAAAAATGTTTTCTCTCAGAGGGTCGTTAGTCTGTGGAATTCTCTTCCCCAGGAAGCTGGGTCATTGAATTTATTAAAGGCAGAGTTAGACAGATTTTTGATAGACAAGGGATTCAAGGGGGGCAGACAGCAAAGTGGAGTTGAGACACAACCAGATCAGCCACAGAAACATTGGGCAGAATTTTGCCATCGGCGAGCAGGGGGCGGGGCCCGCTTGTTGACATGTAAAATGACGCGGGATGATATCGGGCGGCACCCCCGACGTCATCCTGCTCCATTTAAATTTTCAGGAAGGCGGGGGCACAGCAAAATCAGCTGCACGCCCGCTGACCTGTCAACGGCCAATTGAGGCCATTGACAGGATCATTTAAACAATTAAAGGACCTGCCCATCCAACCTTAAGATCGGCGGGCAATAGAAAAAGCATGAAACCTCATCCAGTGGCGGGCTGAGGTTTCATGCAGGGTTTTAAACAGTTTAATAAAGTTTTACTGTAATTTATGAACATGTCCCATCTCATGTGACATTGACTCCCCCACCATCGGGAACATTCTTCCTGTATCTACCCTGTCTAGTCCTGTTAGAATTTTATAAGTTTCTATGAGATCCCCCCTCATTCTTCTGAACTCCAGTGAATATAATCCTAATTGACTCAATCTCTCTTCATATGTCAGTCCCGCCATCCCAGGAATCAGTCGGGTAAACCTTCGCTGCACTCCCTCTATAGCAAGAACATCCTTCCTCAGATAAGGAGACCAAAACTGCACCCAATATTCCAGGTGTGGTCTCACCAAGGCCCTTTACAATTGCAGCAAGACATCCCTGTTTCTGTACTCGAATCCTCTGGCTATGAAGGCCAACATTCCACGATCTAATTGAATGGCAGGCACGAAGGGCTGAATGGCTTATTCCTGCTGCTATGCTCCTATATAACAACTAAACCAAATCGCTGTGCTAGTGAGTTCATTCAGTGGAAAAGCTGAATCATACTGACTGGAAAGGTCTGAAGTTTTGTTCCCGATTGTGTTGAGTTAGTTAATGCTAGTCTGGGCATCATGATTGGTCTCAATACCCCACCAAGTTTAGGAAGGGAAAAAGTGGCCAAGTTCTCCTCTTTTCAGTTTTAAATGGAAGATCTCTTATTTTTAAGTGCCCCTAGTTACAGTTTGCCAGGTTGAAAATGACCCATTTAACCTGACTCTGTTTCCTGTTAGCACCCCCAAAACTATGAGTTCCTACCCTGTATAATAATCTTTTATGTGGCCTCTTATCGATGCTTTTTGGAAATCCAAATGTGCTGATTCCCCTTTATCTACCTTGCTTTTTACATACTCAAAGAACTCTAATAATTTTGTCAAGCACAACTTCCCTTTCACAAAATCATGTTGATTCTGATGTCTGATTATATAATGATTTTGTAAATGTCCTGCTATTACTTCCTTAATAATGGATTCTAGCATTTTCCCAACAACAGATGTTAGGCTGACTGGATGAAAGGGGAGAAAAATGGTGTGAACCATTTGTGTACTCAGCACCAGATCCTTGGGTGGATTCTGCCATAAGTAAACAGGAAGTGTTGGCTCACGGGCAGGAAAACATGGCTTTTCTCACCATGTCTCATTTTTGCAACAGTGAGGTGAAGTGATCTGTGCTTGTTGGTGACAAATCTCCTTCTGCATTTTAAGAGCATGAAAAAAATTGTACAGATGAAAATTAAGGCAAAATATGAGACACTGAGGAAGCACATTGACAAGGAGGAGAGGAGAATTCTGCAATACCTGGAGAGTGAACAGAGTCATCTGACAACAGAGATTGATGTCATGATCTGTGAGCTGGAAAAGAAAGTGAAAGATTTTGAAAAGTCTTTTTCTGATCTCAGTGACCTTCTGAAGCACAATGAAGATCTTTTGTTTATACAGGTAATGCTGCACCTCTCTCAATGTCTTCAGTAATAGAGAGTATTGTGTGCAGTCTTGGTCACCTAAACCCTGGCTTCGGATGGTACATGGGTGGTTCTGGAATATCAGGAATTTAAGGCAAAGCAGTTTGGATAGCCGTCTAACTGAAGTTTTCAGGATTATGAATGGAACAGACAAAATTTATTTGGACAAATTGTTCCCTGTGAGGAAGGGTTCTATTCCCATGGGGTATGAACATTAGGAAATTAAGGAGTAAGTGGGTTTGAGAAACAATGAGATGTATTTTTGGCAAGGAGGGATACAGTGAGGAGTTAAGTGGGGGACCTAATCCATCTTCAACTCCTTAAATTCCTATATTCTATTAAAATTCACATTTCTAAGTTTGTTCCTTAAATATTGATTTTTATTAAATAACAGCAACTAGGGCTGTTCTTCTTAGAGCAGAGAAGGTTAAGGAGAAATGTATTAGAAGTCTTCAAGATTATGAGGGATTTTGACAAGATAAGTAAGGAGAAATTTCCATTGTCAGGAGATCTGGTAAACAGAAGGCGCACATTTAAGCTAATTGGCAAAAGAATCAGTGATAAGAGATTTTTTTATGCATAAGTAGTGATCTGGAATGCACTGCCTGATAGGGTTGCGGAAGCAGATGCAACAGTAATGTTCAAAAAGGAACTGGAAATACACTTCAAATGGCAAAATGTGCAGGGCAATGAGGATAGGGCAAGGGAAGTGGGACTATTTGGGTAAATCTTATAAAAAGCTAGCAAAGGTAAGATGGGCCAAATGGCCTCCTTCTATGCTGAACGATTCTATGATTCTTTAGGCACTTGGCATTTCAGCAACCCCTGGAGTGATGGGGGCGAATGGCTAAATAATGTTGTAACCTAAACGGGACTGAATGGCTAAGTGCAGGCTGTAACCCGAAGAAAGGGAATAAATGGCTAAGTAGAAGGTGTAGTGCTGATTTTGCCAAACCCCCACAAGTTACAGGAGATGCGGAGAATCTCAAGTGAGGTCAGGGACATGACCTGTTTCTGGGCTGCATATTCTTCAGAAGTACAAAGTTTTAGTTTTTGACATAAAATAAACATTGATAAAAGGTACAGTGAAAATTTTGGAACCTACAGAATTTGAATCACTGGATAGGACATTTGATATAATAAAGATGGTTTTGATGCTGTTATTTACAATGTTTCCAATGTGTTCTTTCATTACAGGGGCTTAACTCAATGGCAGACAGGTAAGAGCCAAATATTTTACATAATTCTCTATAACAATTCCTGCCCTCAGTAATATTTTAATGAAACCAAAATCTAATAAAAGCACGTGATTTTTTATTAACTTCTAATATTTGTAGAAAGATAACATTTGCTTATTTGCAAATATGTAGTGGTTGTCTAGCGTTTGCAACACAATGGTAAGGATCAATGCTGAGCCTAAACCTGTCCTCAAAGTAACATGCATACTTTCAGCAATGTGTTGCTGAATATCATTCTGTTATCTGTGTAATCTAATTTACATTACAGCCAAGTAACCTGAGTTTTCTCTGTGTCCATTCATGTGTGCACTTTGGTGACTACTTCAGATCTGAGCCTACCATTCCATTTCCACTTAATTATTTTCTTCTTTTTCCTTCTTTTCTCTGTATCCCTCCTCAACCCTTCCCTCCTGTTATTATCCCTCCTTTCATTTCTCCCCTCTCGAGTACTCTGCTCCCCAAATCCCTACCCCAGCACTTTCATACCTCTCTACATACCTACCGCTGTTGTTCCAGGCTTGACTGCCTCTTAAATAAGCCTACGGCTTCTCTCTGTGTCTCTTGGCATCCTCCAAAGGGCCCATAAAAACACTTGTTGCTGCCTCCTCATGAACAGCAGCCCCAGCTGCCCCATCGACTCTCTTACAGACCATTCTGCCCAGCGACCAGGCTGAAGCTGATCCTTCCACACTCCTCCCTTTGCAACTTACCCTTCCCAGTGCTGACCCTGTGGACCCTGCCAATGATCCAGCTATCACCGCCTCTCTTCACATCTCCCTCCACAATGTCCATTCACTCTAACACAAAGCCCTTGCAATCCATGAGCTTATTGTGGATGATTGCATCAATACTATGGCCTTGACGGAAACCTGGCTGACCCTAAATGAACCCTCCACTGGTTAAACCCCCACTGACTAAACCCTTCAGCAACTGCCTCGCCCAGACCATTGTGATGGCAGTGTAACTCTTATAATCAAATCACACTTTGGTCTGTTCCTTTACTCTTATAGCCAACTCCTCCGTTGAGCATCTCTTGTTCCACCTCCCGTTTAAAATCCTGGTTCTCTACTCCTTGCCCAGGTGACATAATAACTTTCTTGAGTTAACTGTTTCAGCCTCTGAGTGACTTCTCATCCTCGGTGATTTCAAACACCATTTCAGTTCATTAAGGTCTCTCTCCTCTAAGTTCCCTGCCCTCCTATCCTCCCATAAATTTTCCTGCATGTAAATTCCAAAATCAATATTCCATTTTCTCTAAACTGTCAGACTGTTTATCCAATTAAATATTGGGAAAACTGAAGCTATTGTCTTCAGTCCCTGCCACAGACTCCATTTCCTTGCCACTGACCCCATCCCTGTCTCTGGAAACTGCCTGAGGCTAAACCAGACTGTTCTCAACCGTGGTATCATATTTGACCCAGAGTTGAGCTTTCATATATTCGTGTCATCACTAAAACTGCCTATTTCCACCTCCATAACAACGCCTGACTTCACCTCAGCCCTAGCTCCTCTGCTGCAGTTCATCATTAATGTCATTGTTACCTCTAGATGACTATTTTAATGTACTGCTGGCTGGCATCCCATGGTCCAC
The DNA here is from genome assembly GCF_017639515.1 of Carcharodon carcharias. Taxonomy (NCBI): domain Eukaryota; kingdom Metazoa; phylum Chordata; class Chondrichthyes; order Lamniformes; family Lamnidae; genus Carcharodon; species Carcharodon carcharias. The sequence goes on from NC_054480.1 coordinate 98,794,215, forward strand.
CCTTTGTAAACTTAACATGGAATAGAATAGAATCGTTACAGCACAGTAGAAGGCAATTCGGCCCATCATGTCTGTGCTGGCTCTCCTAAGGAGCAATTCACATCCTACCACTCCCCCACTACCACACCCCCACATCCCTGCACATTTCTCCTTCTCAGTTATTTAGAAAACATCATCCAAAGCTCTGCTGTTGTGTCCTGACTTGCACCAAATCCCATTCACCCATCACTCCTGTGCTCAGCAACCTACACTGGCTCCATTTAAGCAATGCCATGATTTTAAAATTCTCAAAGCCCTCTATCACCCCACCCTTCACTCTCTCTGAAATCTTCTCTACACCTTCAAGCCTCTGGAGATATCTGCTCTAATTCTGGCCTCTTGATTCATCCTGATTTTAATTTCTCCACCATTGGTGGGCATGTCTGCAGCTGCCAGAGCCCTAAGCTTTGGAATTCCTTCCTTAAGCCTCTCCGACACTCTTTCCTCCTTTTAAACACTCTTTAAAACCCACCTCTTTGACCAAACCTTTGATCACCTGCCCTAATATCACTTTATGTGGTTCAGTGTCATATCTTGTTTCATCACACCTCAGAGGGGGGTTTTATTATATTAAAGGTGCTAACTAAATACAAGTAGTTGTTGTTTTTGTTGTGGCCCTGATATACAGGGATATAAAGACCATTATAGCAACCTGACTATTGGGCCAGCTGTGATGAAATCCCAGATTGCCATTGAAGCTGGTACTGCTTCATGGGTCAATCATGACTTAGTAGGTAGCTCTCTCTCATCTAAGTCAAAAGGTTTAAGATAACTCCAGAGAGTTGAATACATACAGTAATCCAGGATGACACTCCCAGTGCAGTACTGAGGAAATATGGAAACAATAATTGAAAATGTTGGATATACTCAGCAGGTCTGGCAGCAGCTGTGGAGAGAGAAACAGAGTTAATGCTTCAGGTTGATGACCTTTCATCCAACATCATTAAAGATGATCTGGTCGTTATTGCATAGCTGTTCGTGGGAACTTGCTGTGCAAATATTGGCAGCCATGTTTCCTACATCACAACTGTGATCATGCTTAGAAACAGATTCATTGGTTGTAAACTGCTTTGGAACATCTTGAGGTTGTGACAAACTCTATATAAATACAAGTTCTTTTTTCTTGAAGGATGAAGGATGCATCTGAACCATTCAAAGTACAGGCTCCCATCTCTGATGTGGATATATCTATTGTGGAAAGGCTGGTAGATTGGGTCCAGGAGCAGTATGTGGCAGCATCCCAGCCAACCCTGGGCAGGAACTTCCTGGTCAGTATGTGTAAGTATTGATAGAAACGGTTGCACACCTGGGCAAAAAGCACACACAATGCCAGTGTTGTTCCCACTTTCTTCAGATATGAATGAAACATTGTTGGGGATGGGGGGTTGCAGGGGCAGGGGAATGGTTGGAGCTTTAATCTACAGAGATTAAAGGGGTTCATGCTCCAGAGTGAAGCCTTTTCTATGTACAGGATATATCAGAGAACGTCTGAGGATCAATGAGCAGTGCATGCTGACAGCAGACAAGGCTTGAAATGGCTAGCATGTACAATTACCTTGTCATAATCAAATAATGCAGCTTTCTCAATCTTAGGTCTTAATGCTCACACTGGGTGTCTAAAGCGGTATTCTGTTCCAAACTCAGTTCCATTGGATGGAATTCCAATAAGCTAAACTGATTACCATTCACGTTCTTGGGTTAGAAATATTTCAGGGTTTGAAGATTTGTTTGCCATGTCTCTAAATTGGTATTATCGGCAAACTTTGAAATGTTACTCTGTATTCCAAGATCCAAGTCATTTTTAAAAAGCAAAAAGAACATTGGCCCTAGCGCTGACCCTTGGGGAACACCACTGTCTACCATTCCCAACTTTGGATTTTATGAAAACTACAATGAAAATATATTATTCTACCTCTAGCTTTGAAATCAGAGATATCTCAAAGGATTTGTTCTATATATATAGAGTTACGAATGAGTGGGAGCTTTCCTTATGGTTAAAATTCTCCAGTCCAGATAACATGCTTGTCAACCTGCTCTGTACCCTCTTGAGTGCAATCACATAATTCCTGTAACATGGTGACCAGAACTGCACGTGGTATTTTCACTGTAGTCTGATTAATGTTTTATGCAACCTTCTGGCCAATTCCTGTATTAAGTATTTCATGGGTTTTCCATGTTATGTGAGCTGCATCATGTGTGTTGCTACAATGTAGTTTCATGGAAGATCTAAAAGACCTTGAGTGAACAAAGACAAGCAACTGGAGTATAACCCAGCGGAATAATATAATACAGCAGAATAATAATATAATACTGCAGGAGAGAATTGAAATGACAAAAAAAAAGAGTTGTGTGGGGGGAAACTGATTGAAAAATAGTTTGTTCAAAAAGATTTCACATTAAATCAGGAATTGAAAGAATAATTGAAAATTTCTAAATTTGAAATACCAACAGGGAACATTGGAAAAAGAGGATGAGCAGTCACTGAAAACAAAAGCTAGAAAGGATAGCAGACTATTCCGATAGAAATCCCGCTCAAAGGAACTCCCTGGCCAAATGTAGATTTTTCTGGATGAGGAAGGTCCATTTGTGAGATGCGGGTAAGGCCAGCATTTATTGCCCATCCCTAATTGCCCTTGAGAAAGTGGTGATGAACTGCATTCTTGAACTGTTGCAGTCTATGTGGTGTGTAAGTACTGTCAAGAAGGAAGTTCCAGGATTTTGATCCACCAATGAAGCAGGAATGATGATATATTTCCAAATCAGGATGGTGCGGCTCGGAGGAGAAGTGGAAGGTAGTGGTGTGTCTTGTTCTTCTGCAGTAAAGGTTGTGAATTTGGAAGTTGCTGTATGTATCTTGTAGATCGTACACACTGCTGCCACTGTGCACCAGTGGTGGAGGGAGTGAATATTGAAGGTGGTGGATGGAGTGCCAGTCAAGTGGGCTGCTTTGTCCTGGATGGTGTCAGGTTTTTTGAGTGTTGTTGGAGCTGCACTCATACAGGCAGGTGGAAAGAATTCCATCACACTCCTGACTTGTGTCTTGTAAATGGTGGACAGGCTTTGAAGAGTCAGGAGGTGAGTTACTCACTGCAGAATTCCTAGCCTCTGACCAGCTCTTGGGGTCACAGTATTCATATGGCTGACCCAGCTAAGTTTCTGGTCAATGGCAACATCTAGGGCGTTGATAGTGGGGGATTCAGCAATGGTAATGCTGCTGAATATCACAGGGAGAAGTTTAGATTCCCTCTTGTTGGGATGGTCATTATCTGGCACTTGTGTGGCATGAATCTTACTTGCCACATATCAGCCCAAGCCTGAAGGATGTCCAAGTCTTGCTGTAAATGGACATGGACCGCTTCACTATCTGAGGAGTCTCAAATGATGCTGAACATTGTGCAATCATCAGCAAACAGCTCCACTTCTGACCTCATGATGAAGGGAAGGTCATCGATGAAGCAGCTGAAGATGGTTGCACCTAGGACACTACCTGAGGAACTCCTGCAATGATATCTTGGGACTGAGGTGATTGACCTCTAACAGCTACAACCATCTTCCTTTGTGCTAGGTATGACTCCAACCAGTGGAGAATTTTTCCTGATTCCCATTGACTTCAGTTTTGCTAGGACTCCTTGATGCCACACTCGGTCAAATGCCGCCTTGATGTCAATGGCAGTCCCTTTATCACTTTCTCAATCTGCCCAGTTACCTTCAATGATTTGTACACATATAACCCCCAGGTCTCTCTGTTCCTGCACCTCTTTTAGAATTGTACCCATTATTTTATATTGCCTCTCCTCATTCTTCCTACCAAAATGTATCATCTCGCACTTCTCTGCATTTAATTTCATCTGCCACACATCCGTCCGTTCCACCAGCCTGCTTGTGTGCTCTTTAATTCTATCACAATCCTTCTAACAGTTCATAATACTTCCAAGTTTTGTGTCATCTGCAAATTTTGAAATTGAGCTTAGTACACTCAAGTCATTAATATATACCATTAATATATAGATCCTGTATCAAGTAAAACAATGGTCCCAGTACTTATCTCTTGGGAACCCCCCACTATATACCTTCCTATAGTTTGAAAAACAACCATTCATCACTATTGCTTTTTTCCAGTCAATCAGCCGATTTTGTATCCATGCTCCCACTGTCCCTTTTATTCTCCGGGCTTCAACTTTGCTAGCAAGCCTATCATGTGGTAATTTATCCATGTACACCAGGTCAAACCGTATTACCCTCATCTGTTAGGTCATTAAAAAACTTAATCTAGTTAAATATGATTTGCCTTTAACAAATCCATGCTGGCTTTTCTTAATTAACGGAAAGGTCAGGAATTCTGTGGAGAAGTTGGAAGAATGGAATGAGACAATAAACCTAAATACTACAAATTTAAAATGGGCAAACAAGTCTCTATAGGTAGCAGGACAAGTAGAGGAGGCTGTTAAAAGGATTAAAGGATCATTGGCTTTATTAATAGAAGCATAGGCTATAAAAGAAAGGAAGCTATGCTAAATCTTTACAAACACTGGTTCGGCTTCAGCTGGGTTGCTTTGGCCAATTCTGGGCCACTTAGGAAAGATGTTAAGGCCTTAGACTTAGAAAGTTTAACTTTCTATCATCATTCCCAAGTTGATGTGGTAACACTGCAGAGCTTTGATCTGATTGGTAATGGGATTGCTTAGCTTTGTTTACAAAATCTACTTGAAAGGTTCTCAGGGGGTAGGCAAGAATGTGGAGTTGAGGTTAAGATTAGATCAGCCATAGAATCATAGAATTGACACAGAAGGAGGTCATTCAGCGCACTGTGTCTGCACCGGCTCTCTGAGCATTTTAACTTAGTACCAATCTCCTGCTTTTTTCCAGTAACCCTGCACATTGATTCAATTTAGATAATCATCCTATGCCCTCTTGAATGCCTCAATTGAACCTGCCTCCACCACACTTCTAGGCAGTGCACTCCAAACCCTAACTACTCGCTGTGTGAAAGTTTTTTCTCACCTCACATTTGATCCTTTTGTAAAACACTTTAAAACTGTGCCCTCTGGTTCTCGATCCGTTTACAAGCAGGAACAGTTTCTCCCTATCTGCTTTGTCCAGCTCATTATTTTGAAAACATCTATCAAGTCTCCTCTAGCCTTCTCCTTTCCAAGAAAAACAGTCCAAACTTCTCCAATCTTTCCTCATAACTGAAGTGTTTCATCCCTGGAACCACACTCGTAAACCTCTTCTGCGTTCTCTCCAATGCGTTCACATCCTTCCTATTGTGTGACACCCAGAACTGTACACAATACTCCAGCTGAGGTCTACCCAGTGTCTTATATAAGTTCATCATAACCTCCCTGCTCTTGTTATTAATTGAAGCCTAGAATACTGTATGCTTTAGAAAGAGCTCTCTCCACCAGTCCTGCCACCTTTAATGATTTATGTTCATATACACCCAGGTCTCTCTGCTCCTGCAATCTTTAGAATAGTATCCTTTATTTTATACTGTCTCTCCATGTTCTTTGTACCAAAGTGTATCACCTCACACTTCTCTGCATTGAACTTCATCTGCCACCTGTCTGCCCACTCCATCAATGTGTCAATGTCCTTTTGAAGTTCTACACTGTCCTCACAGTTTATAATTCTCCCAAGTTTTGCGTCATCCGCAAACTTTGAAATTGTTCCCTGCACACCATCATTTGTATATATCAGGAAGAGCAAGGGTCCCAATACCGACCCCTGGGGAACTCCACTACAAACCTTCTTCCAGCCTGAAAAATACCCATTAACCATTACTCTCTGTTTCCTATCCCTCAGCCAATTTTGTATCCAGGTTGCTACTGTCCCTTTTATTCCATCACCTATAACTTTCCTCACAAGTCTGTTGTGTGACACTGTATCAAACGCCTTTTTGAAGTCCATATACACATCAACCACCTCTGTTACCTCTTCAAGAAACTCCAGCAAATTAGTTAGACTCGATTTTCTTTTAACAAATCCATGCTGACTCTTCCCAATCAATCCAAATTTTTCCATGTGACTATTAATTCTATCCCAAATAACTGTTTCTAGAAGTTTTACCATCACTGAAGTTAAACTGACTGGTCTGTAATTGCAGGGCAGATCTTTACAAACTTTTTTGGACAAGGGCGTAATGTTTATGCTTCTCCAGTTCTCCGGCACCTCCCCTGAATCCAGGGAACATTGAAAGATTATTGCCAGTGCCTCTGTAGTTTCCACTCTCATGTCCTTCAATATTCTTGGGTGCCATGATTAGCCATGATCTTATTGAATGGCGGAGCAAGCCCGAGGGGCTAAGTGGCCTACTCCTGCTCCTAATTTGCATGTACTTCCATTGTTTAGTATGTATATTGTAGCTTCACTAGGTTGGCATCTCATTTTAGGCACATCCAGTGCTCCATTGGGCATGCTGTTCTCCGTTCCTCATTGAACTAGGATTGATCCTCTTGCTTAAAGATAATGATAGAGTGAGGGATATAAGGTTACAGGTTGTGGTGGAAGGCAACTCTTGTTGCTGATGGTCTTCAGCACCAGTTTTGAGGTGCCACATTAGAAGTTTTCTAAATCTATCCCAGTTAGCATGGTGCTATTGCCACACAACACAATGGAAGGTGTCCTCAGTGTGAAGGGCTTCATCTCTGCAAGAACTGTACAGTAGACATGCCTACAAATACTGCCACGGATAGCTGCATCCAAGACAAGTAGATTGGTGACAAGGTCATGTAGGCTCTTCCCTAGTACTAGGTCTCTCACTGCCTGCGCAGCCTAGTCTGGAGCTATGTCCTTTAGAACTCAGCCAGCTCAATCAGTAGTGGTGGTTCTGAGCCGCTCCTGTTAATGGGATGTTGAATCCCCTTAACCAGAATATATTCTCTGCCCTTGCTACTCTCAGTACTTTTTCCAAGTGGAGGAACACTGATTCATCAGCTGAGGGCGGTGGTTGGTAATCAATGGGAGGTTTCCTTTCCCATGTTTGACTAGTGTGAGACTTCAGAGTCAATGCTGAGGATTCCCAAGGCCACTCTCCCTCTTGACTGTATACCACTGTGCTGCCATCTCTAATGTGGTGATGGAGGAGTCCAGGACATTGACTAATAGTGTAAGGAACATATATTTTTATTTTTGTGGACTGTTGTAAAGAACATATCTTTTTATTTTCTGTTAGCCTGTGGATTGGAATTACGGTGGCTGCAGTTTGAAAGACATGTCCACTGGAGCAGGATGAGAGATATATACAATGTTGCAGTCCTGGAACAAAGTGTGCCATGAAAGACAGGATAGTGCCGGAAAGGACTCGTGGACCAAGGGAGCTGCCTAACAACAGCACTTTAATTGGCTCATTACCAGGAGACTGGGTTTTATGTGAGGGCAGTGCAGCTGAATAGCTCCGATCTTGAAAGGAACAAGACCTAAAACCTCTTTCTCCTGTATGTGGAAGATTCCAGTAATTCCACAATAATAGCTATCTGGCTTTTCTCCTCATATCTCTATAACCTGCTCTCTGAGGAAACCCCAGTAAAAAGGAAAAGGGAAAATCACTGTTAGAGACATTGAAAGGCAAGTGCTCAACCAGCGAACTAAATACTGAAAGTGCTGGAAGATCACCTTGTGTAATCAACAAGAACTGAAAGAAATTTGGAAGACGTCGATCAAAATCAACCCATTGAATCCTGTACTCCGGATTGGTGCTGTTGGCCTGTTTTATCCCACCTTTAAAATCCATGTTTTTGTATGTCTTGTATGTGTGTATATAGGGATTTAAAAAGGGAATTTAGAAATGAGCAGTTCATATTTCTTTTGTCATTGGTTAACAACAGTTTGTTCAATAAACAGTTATTTACTTACTAAGTTTACAAACCTGGTGCTTATATTCTGTTAACTTAAATTAAACAGTTAGGTAGAATTGGGGCAATCTGTTGGTTTGAGCAAACTTTTTCACATTTGTCTCAGCTTGGGGAACAGTGGGGCTCGACATTACACTGCACTATCCCCACTGGGTCGTGACAATAGGTGTGATTATTGTTGTGTCAGGCTGAAGCTTGATTAGCCTGTAGGGCAGTTCTTCCAATGTTGACACAAGTTCCCAGATGGCCATGAGGAGGACTTTGCAGGGTTGACTGAGTTGGGTGTGCCTTTGTTGTGTCCAATATCTGGGTTGATGCCAGGTGATCTATTCGGTTTTATTCTTATTAGCCTTTTCCATGGCAGTTTGATGCAAATGAGAGTCCTGCTAGGCCATTTCAGGAAACAGTTAAAAAGCAACTAGATTTCTGAGAGTCTGGAGACACATTTGGACCAAACTGGGTGATGATGGCAGATTTTCTTCCTTAAAGGATATTAATGAACCAGATGGATTTTTATGATAATCATCGTCACCATTACTAATAATAGCTTTGATTCCAGATTTTGTTTTGGCAAATTGACAATGGTCAAATTAATCGTCTCTACATTCCACCTAGAAAACTGCAAGGCACACACTTTAAATGTCACCTTCTGTGCAGAAAAGTGCGGCATAACCCGACTCCCACGCTATCTTGCAGTGATCCTTGACTGCTCCCTAACTTACCATCACCAACTCCAAAAGACTGACAAAAGGTCCAAGACATGAGTGAATATCATCCGTAAGCTCGCTGGCACAAGCTGGGGTGCAAAAACCAGCATCCTTTGTAATTCTGTCATAGCTCTGGTCTTCTTGACAGCTCAATACTGTGCACCCGCATGGGCCTCAAATCGTCACACCAAACTCATTGGCATACAACTTCACTCAGTAATGAGGATAATCTCTGGAACTCTGATATCGATTCCAGTTCAATGATTACCAGTCCTCTCAAATATCGTCCCTCCCTTCATTCAACGGGACACAGCACCAAGAAGGGAAATAACTTGGATCAACAGCAACCTTCCCATCCACAGAGACCTTCAAGACCACACCCCCCAAACCGCCACGACTCAACCAAATCCCCTCTGAACATGAATCAAACATCTCCAACTTTGTAACACTGATGAAACCTGGAGGAAAGCTTGGGCAGAAAACACCTTCCCAAATGAACATATTGGCCAGGCATGTTTTGGGCAGGGGAAGCATGTAAAATAGGGTGGGTACCCAGCCCACCATCTTACCACCCACCCCCGAGCTCTTCCCCATAATACGGAGTGGGAAGGTGGGCAGGCACAAAAATCAGCAGCCCGCCTGCCATATTCTAATAAGCAATCAAGGGTCAATTAGGGTTGTCACCAAGCCAAGTGACCCTGATAAAATACTGCCCATGCCATAAAACATTTGGCATGGGCAGTCAGGTGGGAGTGGGCAGCCCGATTTTTTAACAAAGCTCTTCAAAGGGTGGGAAGGAAAGGGGTGTTTGTTCTTCAGGGTTGCGGAGGGGTGGGGGGTGCTTTCACCCTACCCCACCCCCTCCCTCACTTGCCCAATCCCTCCCTGCCCAAAGCTCTGGACTTACCTGCTCCAGGGTTCCCTGGGCTTTCTGCTTCTTATTTGTTGCAGTTCCAGCAGCAGTTGCTGACGCCACCAAGACTGATGGAACTGTCAGCCAATCCGATTGGCTGACAGCTCCAGAGGGCGGAACCTCCTCCTCAGTGAGGGACAGAAATCCCGCTAGCCCCTCATTTAGCCTGCCCACAAGTGCTTTATGGCTGTGTGGGACATGTCAGCTCCACACCAACTTTGCATCCAGTGGGGGAGGGGGTGGTGAGCCATCTGCACCGCACCCCCCTCCTCACCCCAAATTATTCAGCCCATTGTCTCCGACCTAACATCTCAACAACCAGGCTTCAATCTCTCTTGGAGCATGTGGTCAATCCTCAATAGAATACAGATTCTAATGGCCAATGTCTGGCCACCTGATATACAAGTGGCACTTCAAGACCTAGCCTGGCTATGACTGCAGAAACCGTGACCAAACCATGGAGCACATAACAACATTTTGCCCCTGACTCAAGTTGGAAGGCAACGTCCTGGAGTTACACTTGCGCTCCAACAGGGCTTTGGATTGGTTAGGGAACTTGACATTAAAAGGTGTGACAACTGCTTCTGCTCCTAAAGCCATACAAAAGAAGGAGATGAGTTCCAGATTGAATTAATTAACTGAATTTAAATCCCCCAGCTACTGTGGTGAGATTTGAACTCACGTCTCTGGAGCATTTAGTCCAGGCCTTTGGATTATTAGACCAGCAACAATCACTATGCCACTATACATGATGCAAAATTCAGTATTATATATAAATGCTAATAAATAGCTGTTGTCCATCTATACCTTACTACATTTCACTCAAAGTGGCAAGAATGGTGAACTTGCTACCATTAGAGTCGTTGAAGTCACTAGCAATAATGTATTTAAGATGAAACTGGATAAGCACAAGGGGCAGAAAGGAGGGCAGCTAGTTTTTTTTATTTTTTGGCTGATGCAGAAACAATGGGCTGAATTGCCTCTATGTGCTGTAACTTTTCTATGGTTCTATGATGTTAGTAGGCTGAAATGAAGCAAATCGAGTGGAGCATAAACACTGGCATTGAATGGCCTTGTTCCTGTGCTTTATATTCAATGTAATATTTCTAATTAGCAGTTGTTCTAATGTCACTGAAAGCATTTGGATAGCTCCTTTTCCCAGGAGTGAACAGCTGAGAGTTACTCAAACTATTCCTTTCATTCACAGACGGACAGTCACCAACTCTGGATCCTCACACAGCATTTCCTCACCTTGTTCTGGCTGACAGTAACCGGTCTGTATCAGGATCAAAATGTCAGCAACCTTACCCTGATAGCCCAAAGAGGTTCAACTACTGGTGGCAGATTCTGTGTACTGAGAGATTGAGCTATGGCCGCTGCTATTGGGAAGTGGAGGTTGGAGGAAATCGCCGTCGGTGGGATATTGGGATGTGTTATGACAGCCTGAGCCGGAAAGGCATGGGTAAAGAATGTTCACTAGGACAGAACAAGGAGTCATGGTGTCTGTACTCAGAGCCAGGGAGCCTTGCAGCCTTGCATGATAACAATGCTACTAAACTAACGGTTCAGATGCCCACCAGAGTGGGAGTCTACGTGGACTTTGATGCTGGAATAATCTCATTTTACAGTGTGTCTGACAAGAAACTAACCCTGTTACACAACTTCCAGGAGCAAACATTCACTAAGCCCCTCTACCCAGCTCTGGGAGTGGCTGATTTCACAACATCCCTGGCACTGTGCAGTCTAAAGTGATGATCAGCCAGTGCTGATCATACTCCATGTACAAAGAGGAAATGATCTGACCAAAAAAAGTTGCAAGATTGTCTATTCTTTAATGGTATATTTCCTTCAGTACCAAAGATTGCAATGGTGCTTCATGATCATGTCATTGGGGCTAAGCGATATTTCCACAGTGTTGGTTCCTCAGATGCCTAGCATTGGTTCTTCTGGTTTCATATACTCTTTGCTCTGGTACGGCTTGATAATTCTCCAGTCAGCTGTCATGCATGGCAGCAATGGAACCATCAGCCAACCCAAGAGGAACCACTGTATGGCATCAATTTTGGCTATGCCTCAATGGTAGCATTCTAGCCTCTGTGTCAAAAGGTTGAGGGTTCAAGTCCCACTCCAAACTCTTGATCACAAAATCAAGTTTGTCACTACAGTGCAGTAATGAGGAAAGTGCTGTCCTTCACATGAGCTGTCAAACTGAAACTGTCTGCCCTCTTGACTGGGTGTAATAGATCCCATGGTACTATTTGAAGGAGAGCAGGAGCATTCTCCCTGTTGTCCTGGCCAATATTTATCCCTCGATAAACACTAACCCTGTTAACTTCCAGGAGCAAACATTCACTGAGCCCCTCTATCTAGCTCTGGGAGTGGCTGATTGTACTACATCCCTGGCACTGTGTAGTCCAAAGTGATGCATCATCAGTACCGATAATACTCCATCTACTGATCATCTAGTTATCACATTGCTGTTGTGAGTTTGTTGTGTGCAAATTAGTCTCCTACACCATCGATCACACTGCAAAGAGGGCTTCATTGGCTGTAAAGGTTTTGGGACATCCTGAGTTTGTGAAAGGTGCTAAGAAATGCAAGTCTTTTTTCAGTGCTGGGCAATGCATTCCTTTCATTTGCACCTTAACTCAAGGGCTTTCTCTGTGCCCCCCCTGTCCCAAGAAGTGTTTTTAAAATTCTGCTGCAGAAGCAACTGCCAGTCACCAAGTCTAGCTAAAATTACACCTTGGAGATTTGGCTGGGGTTGGTGAGGTACTCAGGACAACAGTCATCCAGCAGTGTTTAGGGTGATGTTCAGTCTTTTTCAAATTTCTACCATCTGTCTACTGAAGGCAGTCACTCACACGGTGGAACTAAGTCCCCCTGCCTGAGCCAGAAACACAGACAAGTCTATCCTGTCTTCACCGAGCCAACCAGCATGTGCCAATTGGTCACTGGATAACATTTAGTTGGAGAATCCTAGCTAATTGTTTTCCCTTCTTCGCTTAGACTCACTAAGGCTAGATTTAGTGGCCTATTGCTGCCCTGGAACAGATCAGCTGGTCCACACTGCTGCATTGAGAGGTAAAGCTTCTGACTTGACTATTACTTACCTCACACCTATGATGTACAGAGTATGTTTTGATTAAAAAAAAATCACAATGTTTAAGAACATTGCACAGGTGGAGAGAGAGTTTGATGATTAGTTTACATAATGTATAATCTTAATATCTAAACTGATGGTGGATATACCTGCAGCATTGAGGTTTATTTTATATCAACCTGTTAGTTAGCTTACTATCTAGCACAACAGTTGTGGTCTTCATGCAAATCTAGCTGTATCCTGCAACCTATCTCATTCAGTCATCACCTTTTTCCTCACTGATTGGCTCCCAGGCCCCGGACACATCCCACTGTCGTGTTTAAGTCTCTCCATGGTGTTGTGTTTCTCTATCTTGTAACCTCCTCCATTTATGGCCTCTCTGTTCCTCATACTCCAACCTGTGCTAGGATTGTAGGAATTGAACAATGATCCCCTGGACACTGTTGTGAGCAACCTGGCAGAAACATCAAAAGGGCTTTAAAAAGCATACCTTTTCATTTTCTTTCAACACTTTTATTTATTAGTTATAAAAATATTCAACGGGGAATTAAAAAGTTGTTTGAGTGGGGTGTTTGGAGGGGGGAAGTCATGTGATGAAACCTTCGGAAATCTCCCCTTGAATGTGACAGGAGCGAGGGGTGTGAAATATAAGAAATAGGAACAGGAGTAGACCATGTGGCCCATTGAGTCTGCTCCTTCATTCTGTATGATAATGGCTGATCTTCGCTCTCAACTCCACTTTCTCGCATGCACCCCATATCCCTTGGTTGCATGGTAGCCACAACCCTCTGGGGTTGAGCATTCCAAAGATTCGCAACCCATTAAGTCCAGGACTTCCTCCTCATCTCAGTATTAAATGATCATCCCCTTATCCTGAGACTGTGCCCCCATGTTCTAGAATCCCCAGCCAGAGGAAATAACCTAAATGTCTACCCTGTCGAGCCCCTTCAGAATCATGCAGAAATGTTTGGATTATTTTAGGCCAGAATCTTCGGGTTGGTGAGTTGGGGTGGGGCCCACTCGCCAACACATAAAATGACACACAGTGACATTGGGCGTGCATCCCAACGTCACCGCGCTTCATTCAGATCTTGAGTTCGGTTTGCGTGCACCAGAGTCAGCTGCGCGCCGGCCGAACTGTCAAAGGCCTATTAAGGCCACTTAAATAGTAATTAAACTAATTAACTGAGCTGCCCGTCCACCCATAAGGTTGTCAGGCAGGCGGAGAGCCCAGGTGGTCTTCAAATTTATCATGAAACCTCATCCACAGGCGAGATGTGGTTTCATGAAGGTTTTTAAAGTTTAATAAAAATTTTTACTAAAATTCATTGACAGGTTCCAGCTCATGTGAGCTGTTACATGAGGGGACATGTCTTAAAATTTTCTTTTTCTTTTATTAAAATTTTCAAAGCTCAAAATAATCTCTGAGGCAGCTCCGTGCCTCAGGGAGATTTCTGAGCGCAGGCCCTGACTCAGCCTACTCCACCAACCACAGAGAGCGCACAGCCCTTCTGGGTGCGCGTCACACTCTGCGGGCCTTAATTGGCCTGCCCACGTAAAATGACGGCGTGCAACCAATCACGAGCCGCTTCCGTCCAACCACCCTGACGGGGAGACAATTCTCCCCTTAAAAGATAATCCATGTGAGAAAGGCACTTTTATATAGTAAAGCAATCTGAAAATTTACAATGTAACCTACTTTTAAAAGTTAATCTGGAGTAAATCTTTACTGAAAACAATACAACTACAGCAAGTTAAGAGTTAAAATTTTCAAAGTTAATTTTCTCTATTTTATGTTTAAATGTAAATATTTACTTTAATAATGAACGAAGAACCTGATGAATGAGAGTGGCACATTATGACAGATGATTCCAGAAACTAAGAACAAAGAAGAGAAGTACTAGGACAATACAACCATATAAAGTCAAGTTTAGATGACTTATTTCCTCTGAAATTAAACAGCAATAGCTGTCCTGCATAAGGCTGTAAATAAATGCTTAACAAAATATGGTGCACGATGCATTTTTCCCAAAATATTTCTAATCCTTTGTGTTCTTCAGTTTAGTGAAAATGGAGTTGCTTTATTCTCAGCAATAGTACAAAAAAGTTTGAAAATACTCAATAGACTATAAGTCATATTTTTACAGTCTCTCGCACACAATATACACTTGCCATGGAAACTCTTGTACAGTACTCAGCTGAAATAGTTTCTCAAAGTTAGATTGATGAAGAGACTATAGGAACAATCTGGGAAAGAATCTAGAGAGGTGTAAGGTCAGTTGGGGAAGAGAGCCCCGAGAGCGGCCAGACAGCAGGGGGAAGAGAGCCCCGAGAACGGCCAGACGGGGGTGGGGGGGGGAAGGAGCCCCAAGAGCTGCCAGAAGGGGGGAAAGAGAGCCCTGAAAATTGGGGAGGAGGGAAAGAGAGAGCCCCGAGAGCTGCCAGACGGGGGGGGGGGGGGGGAGAACGGGACGGGACGGGGGGTGGGGAGGAGAGCCTTGACAGCTGCCAGATAGGAAAAGCCAAAAATAAGACAAACAGCATAGGGGAGGTTCAAATGTTAAAATGCCTGAATCTTTTATGTATTCTTCCATGTAACAAATCAAAATGTATACAGCTCGTTCTTCCCATATATTTATGCATGTCTTTGGTTGAAGCCATTATACATTTAATGAATACAAAATGATAAAAGTAACTAATTTATCGAGCTGTTAACATGCATATATCAATAAAAACAAAGGCAAGAAAAAGGTTTGGGAGCAGGAGAATGAGATACACTACAACAGAGGGCAGACCCACAGAACTGTATCAGGAAGGTAAAATGACTTGGGTGGGTGGGGGGGGGGGGGGGGGGGGGGGGGGGGGGGGCAGGTGCTGCAGAATGACTTCATGCAACACAGTAGAGTGACTAGATACAGAATGCCATTCTATGCTTGCAAACATTGTAATGTACAGTTAAGTGTCACTGAACTGGGATATTATTTCTGAGCTATTATTTCACTGAATGGTTAAATTCCACTAACTCAATGTAGCACCCAGTTATGTTATGCTCTCAGAGCAGTTATTGGTTATGTTCCTGGTGCCTATTTGCAAAATCTAAAAGTGACCCATGGTACATCACTAGACATTCTTTCCCTCACACCTCCCAACTTCACTATAAACGCAGGACTATACAGGAAAAGTGAAAGCCTATTTCTTACACCAGACCAGTCCCAAAGAAACAGTACCATATGTAACTTAACACTTGGAGAGCCATCAAAGATTTATAGCCTTGTCTTTTCTTCCCAATTTTCACAGAATTCTACAGCACAGAAACTGGCTATTTGCCTAATAGGTCTACACCTGTGTTTAAGCTACCCCACTCCCCACCCCCTCCCCCCCACCTCTAACCTCTCCATATCGCCTCATGAGCCTATCAGCATAACCTTTTATCCCTTTCTCTCTCATTCTACCATTAATTGCACTTATAATCACCTTTCACTCATCCCCTGAAAGCAGTGACTCCTTGCTAGGTACAGTTCTGCAGCTAGCAGATGCTTTAGTTGTTTGCCCAAGTTATTCATGTCCCAGCCTTGACATTAAGTGTCATGGCTCGTCATAGCTGAGTCAATTTTACTCTCATCTGACACCAACATGGGCATTCCCAGTTGGGGTGAGTTAGTGATCAGAATTGGGAATTAATTTATCCCTCTCTTACCCAGGGGCAAATCACCATCGCAGCTGAGGTCAGCACAGGACAGTATTTAAACTTGGGATCATTCAGCAACTAACACAGCAATATTTATACATACAAATTTGTACAAATAATGGATTAAACATCATGTCAATATCTTCACACAAATCCATGTCACACAATATTACCTGCAATGTTTTCAACTTGATCTTGTGGTTTAACATGGTAGCTGGTTTACCATAGGAAACTTTCAGAGGAATGAATGTAGTAAAAACAGAAAATGCTGGAAATACTCAGCAGGTCTGGCAGCATCAGTGGGGAGAGAAACAGTTAATGGGCTGATTTTTGGACTGCTTCTGGGTGGGGTGCGGGGGAGGGTGAGGGTAGAAAACGGCTGGTAAAAATCATGGGGAACTGCATCAGGATGGCTCACTGTCACTGTCCTGCCACTCGCAAAGTTTCCCAGCAGCGGGCTGTGAGGCGGATTAGCTGCCTTCTCCACAGAGGTGAACAGCTGACTTGTATAATTAAGAGCCCGCCAACATTTTGCTGATAGAGAGGCAGACCCCCTGGCACTTATGGAGGTCACCAGTTTCATGGAAATGGCCTCTCTGTGGCAGTCCAGGGGTTGCCATCAGAGCTAGATGCATCCTTTCCCAAAAAGGGGGCTACAGGCTAAGAAGGCAGCCTCTGTGGCCCAATGATCCAACCAGAGGGGTTTACCCTGCGATTGATATGGCCTGTCTGAGGGTGCCTCCATTTTAGGTCTCTGACCTGCCTCAGCAACACCCACCTCTCCTGAGGCTTCAGAACTGCTGGTCTCTGATCGGGCCAGCAATACCAGGACCATGCACCACTGTCCTTCGTTGGATGGCAGGTCCTCAGGCAGCTGGTTAGGAGGTCACCTGCGGTAAAATTGCTGAGCTAGGTTTGGGACCTGCTTTTCGCACTGACGTCAGGGTCGTTAAGCCTACCATAAAATTCAGCCCAATGTCTCCGCTTGATAACCTTCCAAAAGAAAACGAAAACTTTAAATCAAAACATTGCTTCCATTATTTTGTCTGTGTTTGTTTCTGGATTGTAGCTGTTGGTATTGATTCTGCATTTTCCCCATTTATACCTTCTTAAGACACATCTTTTGCTTACTTGTTCCATTACCACCTGCCTTTGGCCTTGCATGATGATTACTTCTGTCTTAATCTCTCCTGCCTTCCAACCCATCACAGACCTTCGCTTGTTCTTTTTCTCCCCCTCTCCCTGCCTCTGTAATTACTTTAAACTGTTACATCTCTAATATTTCCCAGTTCTGGTGAAAGGTCATCAACCTGCAATGTTAACTCTGTTTCCCTCTCCACAGATGCTGCTAGATCTGCTGAGTATTTCCAGCATTTTCTATTTTTATTTCAAATTTCTAGCATCTGCAGTATTTTGTGTTTGAATAACTTGTGGCCTTGGGCGATTTTCACAGGCCCAGCAATATCCAAGCGCAAACATAGATTCTGTTGAATCTATATTGAAAATCCTGTTAACAATTTTATAAACCTTACAATTGTATGTTTTGGGACTGTGTCTTTAATCTGAGGTAAAAAGGGGGTCATATGGCCTGTTCTGAAGTCTGTTGAACACCAAGCCTGGTTGGTTTGAAAGGGGGCCCACATTGTTTTATTGGGAAGGGGTTGTAAACACCTTGCACATGGAAACAATGGCAGCAGTCCCAGAAAAGTGTTGAGAATGTTGGATTGTAAACAGTTGTGCTTAAACTGTCCATTTAGTTCCATGATGAAAGAGAGTTGGTTCTCAAGGATAGTTAATCAGTATTCTTACCTGGCTTTAAGGCCCATGTGATTCACATCGCCATGGAAATGGGCTTTGAGAGGGGGAGGGTTTCTAAGATATAGCTGAAAACCCAGGCACAATTAGTCTGCCAGGATCAGAGACAGAGTGAGAGAGCAGCTAGAGGGCCAAAATTCTCTAAACTTCACTGCACTGGAATGCGGGTGGAAGCTCGTGCTCGGATTTAAAAAATCAAGTTCATGAAAAGTTAAAACAAAGCTGCAAGATTTGCCTAGATTGCGCTAGAGGGAGGATCTCCAGTAATACTCTCATTGTACAAAACAGTTCTGAGGTTAGAAGTTACCAGGCTGAGAAAAGAAAAGGAAAGGAAAACAGAAGTTAAATTCTGGGGAGCTAAGAATCATTTTGGACTGCTTCCAGGAAAATTGAATATAAACTTAAAGGACAGTGTAAAGTTTACCTGTGAAGTGTATCTTCTCGGTTGCATTAGAAGTACTGTGCTGTAGTAAAGTTTAAGCTGCCTACAAAGATAATGTTTAGTCAATAGCGCTTTTAGTCTGTTTGTTATAGTAGACATCTTAAAACATGAAATCTTGTGTTATCTGTTCAGCCATTAACTGGTAGTTTGAATTTCTTTTTAAAAAGTTATCAGTCTATGGGGATTGTAACAAGTCCTAGGACCCAACACTTTTTAGTGTTTACCTTTACCCAAGGTGAAACATAGAATACAGCCATTGGCCTGGTCTGGAGAAGAATTTCAAACCAGTAAATTTTGTTCAGAAATACTTAGCTTTGTAGAGCTCCAGTGATGTTGTTGTTAACTACACAGACTAGAGAGCTTAATTGACAAATAGGAATTGAATGTGGAATGTACAAGCTTGGCTCAATAAGTAGTACTCTCACCCAAGACAGAAGACTGTGGTTTGAAGCCTCACTCCAAGTACATGAGCACATTACCCCACTAACACAAATGTAATACTGAAGGAACACTGTACTATCAGAGGTAAAACTTTTAGACAAGATTGCAAACCGAGGACCCATTTGCCTGTTGGGGTAGGATGTATATGAGCCCTAAGCACTAATTGAAGAGCTGGGTATTCCAGGCAAAGGTCATCTGTCAACCAGCATCACCAAAAAAGATAAACTGGTTAATTATGTAACTTGCTGAGTGCAGAGCCTTTTGCACAAATTGGCTACCACATTCACAAAGGTAACTATAGTTTAAAAGGAATTAATTGGCTGTGAAGCATTTCAAGATATCCAATATAAATATGAATTGTTCTAACTCACCAACTATTGTGTTACAATATGAAACATTTTCAGAGGGAAGCTCTGTTAGAGAGAAGGGGCAGTGATGGCATTGTTGTATTGTCACTGGACTAGTATTCCAGAGACCCAGGGTAATGCTCTGGGAACCTGGGTTCGAATCCCACCATGGAGATGGTAAAATTTGAATTCATTTAAAAAATCTGTAATTAAAAAGTCCAATGATGACCATAAAACCATTGCCGATTGTTGTAAAAACCATCTGGTTCACTAATATCCTTTAGGGAAGGAAATCTGCTGTCCTTACCTGGTCTAGCCTACATGTGACTCCAGACCCACAGCAATGTGGTTGACGCTTAAATGCCCTCTGAACAAGGGCAGTTAGGGATGGGCAATAAATGCTGACCTAGCCAGTGATGCCCACACCCCATAAATGAATAAATAAAAAAACGCTGACATTGTTGATGCAAAAATACTGGAAATTCAGATTCCAATGAATACTGTGATTGGCAAGGGATAATCAGTCTATTTGTACAATATAATATTTTTCATCCATATCTGCTTTCTTGTAATGAGTGCCAATGCATGTGGTGTGCCAACTGCAGAATCAAACCACTTGGAAATGCACAGGAACAGTTTGAAAAGCTGTGTTAGCAAGTGAGCAGGATAATGTTAAATGCTTTACTGGTAACATTGACAAGAGCACGAGTCACAGCAGAAGCTGCTCTTCTCTCCATCATTAACATTGCAAGGTTTACTTCCCTGCCTTGCTGGTAGTCATATGCAGTGATATTCCTTCAGTTCCTGGTGCACCTCTTCCAGGGCCTGATCCAAGCTGATTGGAGGTGGCCTACGACTTCTGATAAACTGGACAAAAAATGAGTACAACAGGTTAAGTGGGCACAAATGCGACAATTGGTAACTCTCTACCTTATCAAGTGTAAATAAACAAAAACAAGAGCTCATCTACATGCTATACTTTAAGTTGGTAGCATTCTCACCTCTGAGTCAGAAGGTTGTGGGTTCAAGTACCTCGCCAGAGACTTAAGCATAAAATGTCAGCTCGCACTCCATTGCAGTACTAAATGAAGCACTGGCGCAGGTGCTATCTTTCAGATCAGACATTTAACAGAAGCGCTTGTTTGCCTTCTCCGGTTGATGTGAACGATCCCTTGCCGCTATTTCGAAGAATATCAGGGAAATTCTTCCTGGTATCCTGATCAATATTGATCCCTAGTCATTATCTCATTAATTGTTTGTGAGCCTTGCTGTGCCCAAATTGGCTTTCATATTTCCTACACTACAACAGTGACTAACTACACCCCAGAAGTACTTCATTGGCTGTAAAATGCTTTGGGGTGTCCTGAGGTCATAAAAGGTGCAATATAAATTCAAGTCTTCCTTCAGTCTTCCTGCCAATCTCTGCATGTCAGCCTTCTCATGAGGGATGCCTTGCAAACCAGAATCAGCTGCCTTGATGCCACAATTCGGAATATCTTGTTTACACCTCCTCCCACCCCCTTCTCCCTTATTTGACACCCACCTTTTTGAACTCTCCTCCATAATATCACCTCCTTTTGGCTCTCAGTGTCTACATTTTGATTACCATTCTAAAGCGCTTTGGGTAGCTTTTCTATGTTGAAAGTGCTTTATAAATGTCCTGGATTCTGCGGTCAGCAGTGAAGCGTGAGCCCCCGTCCAACCTGAAAGAAAATTGCCCACAAAAATGTAGCATCTCTGTAGTATTGTTTTCTCCTCTCCGGTTTAAATCTGGCATCAAGTCAAGGAAATGCCTTGGCATGGGGCAACAGTGATTTAACAAGCAGGATAGCAGCCAATCACATTGAAATTTTTACATACAGTAAATCATCAAGTTAAAAATATCCTCCATTTTTAATTTAAATTTTCAGATATGAAATAAATTATTATGACTGGATTAAGAAGCTAAAAAAGTAAACAAACTTTTTAAAAAATTATTCAGAATGGAATAATTTGATGTTCCACAAATATACAATTAACACAGCTTTTCAGGGGCAGCGAGGGTGTTTAGCAGTAGATATGAAGTTAGAACACCATTAAAAACTCAATGACACCTCATTCAACAAGGTGCAACTTTTTCAAGGCTTTTTACAAGATTAACAGTATATGAATGAAAGTTCTCATCGATTCAATTGATTTCCCATTGATTGCAATAGGTCTGGAGAAATGTAGAATTACGGACAGCATCTTATGATTTCCACTTTATTCTGTGCATAAGCAGACTCCAAAGTTGCTGTCGGTTTCAGTGCAGCAATGATGACAACTACCGACAATTCTGCCTCTCTTCACCACTGCACAATCTGGGTTTATCAACTTGAAATAACTGCACAATATGTGTGCCCTGCCTTCCCCTTCAAAGGATGCAGGCAGCCAAATAACGCTGACTGGAGTTGGTTTTGGGGAGAAGTGGGTTGCAGGGCAGGGCAGTTCAGACTGTAAGGTCCTATTGCACACAAAGTGATTGATGTTTAGTTACCTCTTTAGTTTCTTCCAAGGTTGTGTAATGGTAGTTGTCCTGTTCTATTGAGGCCACAACAGATAAATAGAGATGCCGGCTCACTTGCACAAACTGGCGAATCAGAGTGAGCTGCTGTTTCAGCATGTCATTCAGAGCAAAGCTGGCAGGATTGTAAGCTGTCAGTGCTGTGGATTGACAAGTAGAGGAAGAAATGAGTAGCACACTGTACAGCAGAAGGAAGATTGACAATTATGACACTCACCTCAGGAAAGACATGTTTCATTTACTGCATAGTTAATTTTATTGTATTTTTCCATACAATTATGTGTTTATTTAAGATACAAGATGACAGGACTGAAACATCCAATGTTCCTCTTCCCTGCCCCACCCCTATATCCAGTGGCCGGCTGAAGTCAGGAGTGCTCTGGGTTTGATCAATGCAGAAATTTCATTGTGTTGTTTAATAAAACAGGCTGAAATTATGAAACTCTGTTCCTAGTGCTAAGTCTCACTCGAGTGCAGGAGTGCAGATCGGAGGATCGGGCGCCCCATTTACAGTGTGATTCATTGACTAAAATCAAAGTACCAGTAATTAGTCACAGTGATCACTAATTGTGCTCCTGGTGAGCCAAGAGCAGAACCACAGAATGATTCATATTTCAACTTTAGCAACTAAGTCTCTCCCCTTCATATTTTATTTACCACACTACTGATCTTAACAGCTTGACAGGATTGCTGATTATGCCATTTCTGAAGTATTTAAGATGTATTAGAGAAGTTCAGTCATTTGATTTAATAGCTACTCAAGTACGAATTATCCAAACAGTCAGAACCAAAAGTCCAAACTAGGCACCCCCTCCCCGTTGACCGTGTAGAGTCACATTTAATTGAAATCTTTGATCTAGTTTTGAAGAGAACAGCAGCTTTTGTAGAGTCAACTAATATCACTAAAAACAGTAAGTCATTCATCTCTGTGGTTTGTGGAACTGTTACTGAATTCACCTACATAACAACCAGTGACAGCACTTTAAAGTAATTCATTGTATGTAAAGCACTTTGAGACATTCTGAGACAGGCACTGTATAAATGCAATTTCTTTTCTTTGACAGCCTTACTGTTGAAAAATCTAGGCAAATTGCCCAAGAGCTTTAAAATGAGTATAATATCCCTAATTTCAAAAGGGAGTAAATACAGATTAAAGCCCAGCACTTCTATAAGTTGGTCTTCAATACTAGAATAAGACCTAAAGGTCATAAACAGACAGTCAAGTCTCTGGACTTTGACCCAGAATAGTATTTTATCCCATTAGTCTGGTCTGCACTTAATCTTAATCCCTCTCCCAAATCCAGTATATTTGCTTTAAATCACAATGTTTTATACAACATTAATTCTACTTGACTTCAAAGTTAATCAGGTCCTTGTCCTTTAGTCCTATAGGAAACCTTATGGTGATTTATTCGAAAGTTCAAACTGAGCTCTTACATAACAATTTATTACATCCCCAGTCCTCCATATGGGATTCCAGTACAGAGATTGCTGTTTTCCTTCAGTTTAAGCTCAATGTCCCCAAGTTAAGTCCAGAACTTGGTGTATATTATGCAATCGTTTCAGCATCCCTCAGCATCGTATTTCCATTCCAATATGGATCTGCTAGAGACTTCACTTAGCATCACCTTGATAAATAAAATGCTGAATGTTTACCTTCCATTGCTTCAGGACTGATAACGTGACTGGCAATGGGGGTGGGATCTATATATGCAGCTCCAAGAGATGCTCCGAGGACTGTCACACCTCCTTCTGTGGAAAGAGTAGGGAATGTTTATTTTGTGACACGCTGGATAACCTAGCCAACAGCTGCACTCAACACATAGGCTATATACTGTCATTGGGCTGTTCCATGCAGAAGGGAATTTACTTTCCAATGAGCTGCTTAAATGCAACAATAAAGGGGTGAATCAAACACTTACCAACAAAAAGCCAAGGATGAGAAAGGGCTACATCAAACTCATCATTCTGGCTTTCTGACAGAGTCAACAGCATTTTAATATCCTGTAATATTGACTCCATTATTTTACTTTAGTAATTGCAGGTTATCATTCTATTGGTAAAGAATTCATTTAAAAAAAAATTGTTTCAAATTTACCAATCACTTTACAGGGGTGGCTGTGAAATTTGGTGCCATACCATGGGTACCATTCCTGGTGCCTATCTGCCTGCCCCCACATCACCAGGTGTTGGAGGCCAGCATGCCCCTGGACCAATTAATGGGCACTTAGAAGGCCCTCCACCTGCATTGCGATTTTAACCACAGCAGCGGAAGACTGATGCCAATTGTCCAAACCTTGTCAGGTTTCATTAGGTGATTTGGTGGCCGTTCTGGGGAGGTTGGGGTGGGGGGGGTGGGGGTTGTAATGATTCCTTTACAGTCCTCAGCGCTCATTGGAAGCCCCAAAAGCTCTTCCCACCACCATGTATTTCCCCTTCCCCCCCTGACTTCCCCAACCCTGGCCTGTCAGCCTGGACCTGGTGAGAACCCGGGCTCACCTTTGTTCCGGGGTCCATCGCAGCTTCGCAGCTCAGTTCCCTCTGGAATTGCTGCAGTCCCAACAGCAGCCACCACTCCTGAGGGTGCTGCTGGGAGCAGAGAGCTGCCACCCATTTGAAGGTCCACCTTGAGCCAGTTAACACCTACAGAGTGAGCTGGCAAAGTGGGGGTGGGTTCTCCCCTGACATTTATGCCGGGGAGGGGGTGGGGGGGGCAAGAGTTCAGGGGCTGGGGTTCAGGGTCACCCCCACACCCCCCTGTAAAATTCAGCCCAGGGGGTAAATAGAGTGTATCCACAGACATAATTAGAGAATTCAGAACAAACACGTTTCATCAGGTAAAACATGCTATAGAGCAGACCAGAAACCAACCAACCATGACCATCATGAAAATAATTAGGGGAATATGGTGTTGGCATGATTAAAGGTAGAGCTTGGTGAGGAAACAGTTGAAAGAGGTGAAGAAATTAATTGCAACCAAAATAGGCAATGGTATTTGGACTAGTGAATATAACAAAGAACGTGAAAGGTTTCTGTAAATATACTTAGGGGAAACAAATGACAAAGGGATCTCTAAGGCAGCTGAAGACACGGCCACCAATGGTGGGGCACAGTCGTGGGGGGTGGATGTGCAGAATGCTGGAGTCAGAGAAATGGAGAGTTTGCGGAGAAAACGGTAAGACTGAAAAGAGTTACAGAGATCAAGAGAGTGAGGTCATAGTCATCTAAATGGGATGAGAATTTTTAATTGAAAGTGTTGGGGATGGAGCCAATGTAGGTCAGCATTGAGATGGGTGAGCAGCACTTGTTCTGGAATAGGATTTTTTTAAAAATTCATTCACGGGAGGTGGGTGTTACTGACAAAGCACATTTATTGCGCATCCCTAATTACCCATGAGAAGATAGTGCTCAGCTACATTCTTAAACCAATGCAATCTTTATGAAGATGCTCCCCACAGTGCTGTTAGGTAGAGAGTTTCAGAATTTTGAAGCCAGCGACGATTCACTCTCTGTAGAACATCCAGCCTCTATCTACACTTGTAGCCACATTACTTATGTGGCTGGTCCAATGAAGTTTCTGATCAGATATGGGCAGCAGGGTTTTAAATGAGCTGAAGTTTTTGGGAGATGTAGAAAAGGAAGTTGACTAGAAGGCAGCAAATCATTGATCTCGTTAGCAAATTGGCTGAACAGCAGGAGACAGAGTAAGGCTAATGGTCAGAAACTCTAATTGACAGGATGGCACTAGTTGGGTCCTGCAAAAATCTGTGTTGGGGCCTCAACTGTGCACTGTATTAATTACTTAGATGATGGAAATAAAAGCCACATATCCAAAATTCTTGATGACACAAAGATTGGCGGCATTGTAAGCAAAGTGGATGGAAGCATAAAATTACAAAGAGATATTGATAGATTCAATGAATGGACAAAACTGTGGGAAATGTATTTCAATTTAGTAAATGTGAGGTCATCCAGTTTGGACCTAAAACTGATAGAATGAGTTACTTTCTAAATGGTGAAAGGCTAGAAACAGTGGAGCTCCAAAGAGACTTGGGGGGAGGACAGCATGGGGTACAGAAAATAAATCGAAAAGACGAATGGAATGGTGGCCTTATATCTTGAGGGCTGGAATACAACAGGATAGAAGTCTTACTTCAACTACACAAAGGCCTGGTTAGGCCACAACTGGAGCACTGAGAGCATTTTTGGATGCATGAGCACCTTAGGAAGGCTACACTGGCCTTGGAGGGAGCACAGTGTAGATTTACCAGAATGACGCCTAGACTCCCAGGTTAAATTATGAAGAGAGATTTCACCAGCTCAAATTGTATTCCCTGGAATTTAGAAGGTCACGGGTGATTTGATTAAAGTTTTCAAGATGTTAAAGGGAACAAATAGAGTAAATAGAGAGAAAGTACTTCTGCTAGTTGGGGACCTTTCAGGACCGTAATTTGCAAACACTCCTACACACAAATGCTGGTAGATGTTTGGAACTCTCTTCTGCAAACACCGAATGAAGCTAGATCAATTGTTGATTTTAAACCTGCAATTGATAGATTTTTGTTAACCAAAGGTATTAAGGGGTATGGCGCAAAGGAAGGAGGTAGGTAGCAGATCAGCCATGATCTCATTAATGGCAAACCCAAGGGGCTGATAGCCTAGTCCTTTGTTTCTAGAAGAGCATCAGAATATAGTACAGACTGGAAGTGACAAAGACACGGATGATGTTCCAACAGTAGATGGGCTGAGGCTAAGAAACAGACAGGCGATACTACAGAGATGGCAGTCAGAGTCTTTGTGAATGAGAGGACACAGGCTGAAAGCTTATCCCATTGTCACCAATAATATGCCAAAATTGTGATCAGTCTGGTTCAACCTGAGACAATGTGGGCAGGGAGGGGATAGATTCAGTGACGAGGGTATGGATTATTTAGCAGGGGCAGGAAGCATTCACTTAGATCTTCCCAATATTTAGCTGGAGGAAATTGCAGCTCATCCAAGGCTGTATGTCGGACTAGCAGTCTGATAACACAAGCAGTTCAGGGGAGAGAGAAATATTGGAAAGGTAGAGCTGTGTATTCATCAGCTACAGAATTATTCTGCAGATAACATTGCCAACAAGCAGCACATAGATGAATAACAGGGGGAAGCCAAGGGGAAACCATTGCAAGAGGTGTAGTGGCTAGATAAGAGTGGAATGAAATGTGGGCAGTCACACTGAGCAGATAACAGAGGAGTGGCATTGGAGGATGATGGTATGGAAGGCTGTCAAAGGCAGCAGACAGATTGAAAAGGGATAATGCACCACGACGGATGTCATTTGTGAGTTTGGTTAGGGATATTTGAGATAATACAATACTCTGCACTACTCCAGGGGATGTTTCTATACCCAAGGCTGTCAGGAGTTGCAAACAACTAGTCATCAGACCACAGGGAGGAGAACATTTTTAGGCAGCCCAACAGCATATTGGTAAACCACCTGTTTCATAATCAAGTATTACAGTTGGTATGGAGTGCCAACCCGGATGGGACGGAGGCAGATTATGCCCCAGGGTAGATCCACCTTCAACAGAATCCCTGCCCTGCCCAATTTCTTCACTGAGAGAAACTGGGAGGAGAGGGTGAAATGATTGGAGTAGGTGAACAAATTTGCAAATAAATATTAGAATTCACAAATTAACCTCTGGGCCAGGTGTAGGTGAATCCAGATGGCTGCGTCTGTATTGCTGTATCTTTTACAATCACTTTAGTCAGCCCTGATTCTCGTTTCCTTCTCAATGAACAGGATGATTCAGAGCTTGCTGCCAAATTTGACTGGTCTGAAGTCGGAGTTGAGGATGTTGAATGGAAAGTGCTGTAGTCAGAGTAATCTGTCTTTAGCTCCTCCTTAGATAACCGGTCAGCACTTGATTCACTCTGGTCAGCACATGATTCACTCTGGTCCATTTTTGCCAATGATACTTCAGAGTCAGAATTTTCAAAGTCCTCCGAGTATTCAGAACACAGAGTGCTCTCACCATCTGCTTTTAATCGCTTGTGCAGCTTCTCTGGAAAGTTCTTTTCCTTCTTTGACACATTAGAATCGCCAGTCAAATGTTCAGTGATTTCACTTCCAGTTACAGCATTTTCCACCATGATATCACTTTCCAAGTCACTCTCATATTTTTCTCTTGAAGGTGTGGAAGGTTGAGTATGTGGACTGACTAGCTCATTTGCCATACGTAGCTCTGAGGTGTGAAGAGCAGATTGCGTATTCTGATTATCAGGGGGTCGACTCTCTTCATTCTTTAAAAAAAAAACAACAGACTGAATCATTGAAAAACATTGCACAACACCAAATCATAGGTAAATAACTAGCGATATAAAAAGATGCATTACTTTACCTTACCAATCCCTTGCTTAGCTTAATAACATATACTATAACATCCTAAAAACTTGGTGGGTAAGTGCAGTGTCCAGTGAGCCATGCAGACCAGGAAGTTCTTGGCTTTGGTTATCAATCTGTGTTGTCAGCTGATCTCAGTCAGGGAACATCAAAACTGGCCTCAGTGACCCTAGGCTAGGGAGGAGGGGGCTTGGAGAAGTTAAAAATCAGCCAGACCTTCTACTCCTGATTCACATCAGGAGCACAGAACAATTGTTGTGTATTAGCAGCTTGTCACATAAATAAAATACTCAGTCCCCTGAATATCGTGCAGAGCAGTTACATCAACGTCTGGCTGGTTAAGATTTTCAAATGCTCACCAGGTATTTCTCTCGAGCTTAGTGCCAAGGTTGCAGAGGTCAGCTTCATTGAAATACATTATGGGCCAGCTCCAAAAGTACCTTTAATTGGCAGCCTGTCCATTCAAGAATGGGAAATTGCATATTGCTCCAAAATTTAAAATTCTGTAACAATTTATTAAGGAGCTGGCACTACACCAGATAGCTGGCAAACAGGATGGAATACTTAAACTGAACCACCTAAACCTGGACAAACAGGTTACCTTCAGAGTTGGTGCTTCTTTTGTAGTTTTCTGTTCTACAGATGGAACCAAATCTTCCAGAGTCAAGATATTTAGCCGGAAGTCTGAATTAGACATGGAATACATGTTAGAATGTGACATAGTATTTCAATTATAACAGTACAATCTGGTTATAAAGATCACTGCCTTACTTAACAGCAGCTGAAATACTATCCTCAATTTAATTGCGCACCGTTTGACTGCAGCACGAGAGCACACATTTCGTGCAGAACTAATCCCATTAGAATGGGGAGCTGTGCTGTCCACAGTTCATTGTCCCTTCACAGTTCTAAACAAATGTGTGTTCTCTGGCCACAGCTAAGCAGAACTTCCTATGTGTGATATATTATCTATTGGAGTTCTACATAAAATGTCAAACTATCTGTCAGACATGGCCCAGAAGAAAAGTATAAAACATACTAAGAGCTTTTCTGCCAGCTTAGTAGGTAAATGCACCATGCAGTGTTGTATTAAATCATAGAAACCAAGAGCTCCCAGATTAATCATAGAGAATGCTACTAGGTTTGTTGATCTCAGAATAGCAGTTCGAATATGACAAGAATATTGGTAACCTCCGACTACAAAAAGAGAAAGGATAGAGTTAGGAACATAGGAGCAGGAGTAGGCCATTCGGCCCCTTGAGCCTGCTGCACCATTTAACCAGATCATGGCTGATCCTCTACCTCAATACCATCTTCCTGCGCTATCTCCATATCCCTTGATGTCACTGATATCTAGAAATCTATCGACCTCTGCTTTGAACATACTTGGGGTTCTGATAGAGTTCCCACTCCTGTTTGTTATCTGGTGACTCCTGCTGGGAAATACAAGTGTGTAGATGGCAAAGGACAGGACTAGATTCAACTGTGATGCACCCACATATCAAGTAGCTTGTCAATGTTCACTGTCTATTAAGAAAAAACTAAATTTAGGAAAATTTTTCCCTCATTTTATACAGAAGAGACAAGCTTATCAAAAACTGGTTTGATTTATTTTCTTTAAAGAAAGTATTGTTACCAAGAGAGACAATGCCTACTTGCCCCATATCCAAGAGTGATAATCAACTTAAATCTGGCACTTTGGGACTCCAGGAAACTAAGTTACCAGCAAAGAAAGGGTTCAAGAAACAACAGGGTACGTTTCTGGACAAAGAGAAGATTTGCTTTCTTAGGGTCCTTGAACATGCTCAAACTTTATGCTCATTACCAATTGAAATCAAACAAGATGCCTAACATTAGGCATAAAGAGATACTCACCATTGGAGGACTCATTGTCAAGACTTTTCACATCCTCAGCAACAGAGGGTTCAGCAAAGAGCTCATCCAAAGACTTAATCTCACTTCGTTCAGATGGGGAAGACGGGAGTTGTTTCACAAACTTCATTCTTGGAGACTGGCTCAGAGGGGAACCCACACTAGGTGGGGAGGGCATTCTCAATTGGCCCCTCGGATGGTTTCTCAAGGTAGACTAAAATAAAGAAAATGCAAGTCAATGAATATCATGAGTTAAAGTATGTCAGGAAGTATGGCCAAATATTTCTAAATTCACACAAACAAGAGTTATACCTAGACCAAGGATTACACAGAATGGGATAGGTCTCAGTTTCTTATTGAAGCCTGATCCTCCAATTATCAGTGATGTTTTCACCTTCCCAGTTACAATGGCTCTCAATACCCAATAAATAGGAAGTCATCTTTTACATATTACCCAAGAAAGGAGGTAAGTAACAGTTCCCTCAAGGTTGAAGAGATTTCTCCAGCTGTGAGTGTCTACTTGCGATGCAGCTACTGAACAAGAGAATTCTCATGCAAACCAATTCCAAGGACACAGCTGACACTTTTTATTCTAGGCACATCTAGATGATTTGGAGTTGGGCATGGTGAGTACGATCTTAAAATTTGCTGACAAAATGATAGTAACAAGCTTCGCAAACAGTGAGGAAGCCTGTGAAAGGTTTCAGGCAGACGGATAGATTAGTGGAATGGGTAGGCAGGTGGCAGGTGTAATTTAATATGGGTAAGTGTGAACTGGTGCATAACTCAAAAAATGCTGAACCATGTGGGTGAACAGAGATAACCAAGGTTCAAAAACATAATTTCCTGAAAGGGCATGTACAGACAGATCAAAGTTATAAAAAAGATCGAGTGCTTTGAGTTTTATAAACAGGGATATACAATACAAGGGTAAAGAAGTTATGATAAGTTTGTACAAAATATTAACTAGATCACTATTGTGGAAAGGATTCTAAAGCCATGGAAAGCGTTGCATGCGGATTAATCATAACAATGTCAGTGGTGAGGAGAAGACTAAGAGTAGATTTTTACATTATGCAAGGTTTTGATCAGGTAATTGGAAAGACTATCTAGTTGGGGAGTAAATGATGAGTGTCATCTATCTGAAATAGAGAGTGAGACAGGCAGTTGAGAAATTCCATGACACAGAGATATGGGAGGGTAGCCAGTGAGTGGTTGAGATGGAATCCACCACAATGTTTAAGGGAAAATTGGATAAACATTTGAAACAAGGGAAGATACAAGAATATATGGAGAGTGTAGGGCCGTGGGATTCAAATCAGATTGCTCTGTCAAAGAGCTGCATCAAACAAAACAGACTGAGTGTGCTTTAAAATTGTACTGTTCTATAGGTAATTGATCATGTCCAACTACAGCATTGTTAATTATTTGTGCTGGGAAGGATCCAATTTGTATTATAAAGTGAAAAGTTTGGAGGAAGCATTAATGATGACCTGCCTATTTTATGATATAGTCACTATGTTCCAACAGCTTGCCACAAATGGCTTCAAGGCATGACATGAGAACAGCATAACCAAAATCTGAATCCAGCTATATGACCTATAATCATGGTATTTTGCTACTCTGGTGCAATGTGGAATTTCACAAAATACATATGACCAAAGAATCTGTAGGAATATCTACCAAGGATGGCATGTAGTGCAACATTAGAACCTGGAGCGAGGGAAAGAAGAAATATGGGCTACCTTCCTCCAGACCCAATCTGCATACACTCTATGTTCTGCAGCCCCAGGGGGTCCCTATCCAATGTCTTAATGGACCCTATTGTACCCCTCAGTTCTCACAAGTACAAAATATGAGCACCAATGGTACTGCTAAACTGTGTGTGTGCATGGCTGCACAGCAGCCTGGAAAATAGCATGCATGTCTTGCTCCTGGTTAAAAGCCATGTGTGCACAACACGCAATAAAATTTAAAGGACCCGCACATTGAAAATCTGGCCTTGCATATCAACAAAATCTTACAAGGAACTGCTGAGCTTCCCATGGTAACTCTTCATTCCCCCTTCCCCTTGTGTGATTACTATCTCTGACAAGGAACCTCCCTGGGCAAACCCTCCAGTAAGCCTGCTCAAGTATGTGTTTATAAAACCTGTGTCATCTGCAAAGCAGCATTTATTTTGTATTCAAAAACTCAAGAAACGGATCTGAATTCTTGCCCAACTAATGAAAATAAAATTATTTGAAATAAGGAAAAATGTTCATACATTTTCTCTTCAAATTGCTTTTCACCACATTCCCATCTTCCAGCCTCCATAAAATTCAGCATCTAAAACTCTACGTACTAGTCTTCTGATAATACGCATCAGATCCTGTTAACCGATCACTTCTGTGCTCCCTCACCTAAACATGTCCCCAGCTTAAACAATGCCTTGAATTTAAACTTCTCATCCTTGCATTCAAATTGGCCAATGCCTGTCCTCCTCCCCATCTTTCTAACCTCCTCCAGCCCTACAACCTTCAAAATTGTGTTCGTCTAATTCTGACCTTTTGTACACCCGCTGTTCCTTCACCTCACCATGCCTTCAGCTATGAAGGCCCCAAATCTCTGGAATTCCTTCCCTTGATCTCTCTGCTTTTCCCTCCTCTTTTAAGACGTTCTTCTTTGATTAAGCTTTAGGTCACTTGTCTTACCATCCCCTTATGTGATTTGGTGTGAAACATTGTCTGATGATGCCCCTTTAAAGCACCTTAGAATATTTTACTCTGCTAAAGATGTAACATAAATGAAAGCCATTGAAGTAGTATTGTGTAGGTACGCTACCTGTTTTCGCAGCTTGAAACTGTGTTGTGGAGTTACAAGTGATCTTTTTATAAGTTCACTTTCATCAGCGAGTTCTAAGGAGCCTCCTAGTATTTTCCTCATTTCCTCTTCATCACTGTCAATTGTGGCCACTCTGGCTGGAGTTCGAGGATATGCATTATGCTGGTCTCTCTTTGAAGATCCCATTTCTTTCTTCAGAGTCCTGACATTGTGCTCCTGCTTTGTAGCAGTATCTGACATTCTCTTCAGGAATCTGCTCCCTTTTCCACTTAACTCACTGCTTGACTTGGGAGAAAGTTGCTTCTCATCAGAAATATGTGAATCCTCATCAGAATCGATTGTGTGTGCACTCAGTCTTCTGCTCACGATTTTGTTTTCTATTTGCGTTAGTCTGGCAAGCACAGCACTGGAAGATCTGACCCACGCCGAGGCAGCATCTGGTCTTCTTGTGTCTTCCTCATTAGCTTTCTTCAACATGCTCTTGCTCACTGTGGGACTTTGTGACACTGCCAATTTGTTTGGCTTCTTCAAGAACCGATTGCCAGTCAATGGCAGCTCCCTGATGCCTTCTGCTGGCTTTACAGTAGCTGCAGTTTTTGAATATCGATTCCCTTTCCATTCTCTATCCACTATATCCTCTAATGAAATGTCACTTTGGTCACTGATTTCATGCAAGTTAAATGGATTAATCTTCAGGGAATTGCTTTTCTTGTACAGAGTGTTCATATATTCCTGCAAATACAAGAGTGATAATTTAGAAAAAAGGTTGCTATTGTTACCTCAAAGGGAAAGTGTGTAAACTCAAGGAGATTCAGCAATGGAACACACAGTTGATACCTGTAATTTCCAACCTGAGTTGAACCAAAGGAAGAGGCTTTGAGATTAAATCAGGAGCTTCACCGTAAGGGGGAAGAGGAGGGAAAATAGTTGCGGAGGGGACTATTACGTGCATTCCAGCAGAGATCAATAGCTTGACTGACAGAACTTTCTTAGGATACCTGATCCCTCCCTACCAGGAAATAAAGGTAACACTAGGGGTTCTATATATTTTAATTGAGAAAGAAAAGTGCATGTACTTCAGCTTTGTTGGTAGCTTAGTTAGAAAATGCAAGGCATGGTGGAGTACTGTGGCATGCAAACTTAATTGATCTCAGCTGAAGCAGCTGTTGGAGCCCTACAAAGACAGGAGAAGAAAGGTAACGGAAACACGGACAGAAAAATAAATAGAATGACATACAAAGCGTGCTTATGTGGAGGACAGGAGATAGTTAAATGGCGGAAGTAATATAAGTTTGAGACAATAATGGATGTAATGAGAAAAAAAATCAAAGAGAAGACATAAGGGTATTACAATTGAGAGGTTTATAAGATTATTAAATTTTGGGAGTGTAGCTTTAAATTTACATTAAATGAAGGGGTCATGTGATCTGTCCTGCAGTCTGCCTGATTGTAAGTCTGGGTGGTTTGATTGTTAGGGATCAATGGAAGGCTTGGATTGTTTTACTGAGAAGAAAGTACAAGATGTTTATGCTTAGAGACAATGGCAGCAGTCTACCATGAGTAGACCAAGAATTTCCCAAAGTCCCAGAAAGGTGTTGTTGGTATTGGGTTGTAAGTAGCTGAGCTGTATGTGGTCCATTTACTTCTAAAAATAAAAGGGAGTTAGGGTCAAAGGTAGCTAATTAGCAATTCTACCTAAATACAATGCTAATGTATTTCACGTTGCCATAGGAAAGAAGACAGAGGAAGCCATTTTTGAGATAAGGTTACAGGCTTCCTTACAAATCAGTGACTATATCACAGACAGCCAGCAGGTTTGTTTGGGGTGGTCTGCAGCCATCTGAGAGGAAGACATCAGAAGTCAAAAGCAGCCAGTCCTGCACCTGAGGCAGAGAAAATAATGACTATTGTTCACCAAGCAGAACACAGGTGCATGCTTGCGCTCAGAAGAGACCGAGTTTGTGAGGATTTAGAGGAGATTGGAAGACTCAGCTAGCAGGAGTTAGAGGGAAAGAATCTTCAGTGTAGCCCTCACAGTGAGAGTCAGTTCTAGAATTAGAACTGGCTGGGAAAATAGAAAGGGAGCAAGCCATTGGAAGCTGAAGATTATTCCTTGAGAATGAGGTGTCCACTTAAGGGACAGTGTAACGTTTAACCGCAGCAGGAGATTTTTGTTCATGCTAAAAGTTAACTAGGGAATCTCTTTTCTGTAGTTTAAAGTAAGTAGCTTACAAAAAATAGTGTTCAGCCAATCGTGTTTTTTAGTTATTTGTTACAGTTTTAAAACCTGAAATCTTGAAATGTCATTCTTTCAGCTGTTAAGTGAAGTTTGAGTTTGACTTCAAAAGTTGTTGGTCTCTAGTGAGGTCATAACACGAGACAAACTTTGTGAATAACTGTAGGGGTTGAGAATAGATATAGAGTAATAGATGGGTGAAAGTAACAAAACCAAAAAGTCAGCAACCCAGGAGCCTGGTAAGAAAAAAGGAAGTCGGTACTAAGCATGTCAAAAGGATACATTTTTTTCAGACAATTTTTCATTACCTGCAGTTCATCTCCAGAGTCCTCAAAGCTTCCAAATATTCTCTGTCCAGAGAGCTGGGCCTGGGCTCTCGCCAGGGCAGAATTCCGCAATCCACCTTTCCTGAACATCCTTACAAAAACAAAAGGTCAGGAAAGGAGAGTCACAGAGCAGCATCCTTTCAGTGATAAATCAATAACCATTTGCACAAAACAGATTCTCAGTCCCCTCTTGCAATCCCACTTTCAAAACAGACCCTCTGCACCCCCAGTTCTAAGGGATGCTTGCTAGCTAGCAATTAGTGGTTTTATTTCCATACATCAGAATTTAACTGAAAATGCAAAGAAGAGTTCCTCAAGGTTTCCTGAGTAAATACAACTTGCCTGGGCTAAGCTGGAGCAGTGAGGAGGGCACGGTCTTAACCAGGACAACAGCATTGATCACTGTATCATAACCTCTACAGGTTGTTGACAAGGTCTTGCTACATGCGGGCTAGGACTGCTTCTGTGGAGTTGTAAATGGTACTGAACAATGTACAATGTCACCAACATCCCTATACCTTATGATGGAGGGAAAGGACATTGATGAAGCAGTTGAAGATGGTTGGGCCCCTGAGGAACTCCTGCAGTGAAGTCCTGGGGATGAGATGATTGGCCCCCAACAACTACAACCTTTCCCTTTGTTCTTGCTACCACTCCAACGAGTAGAGTTTACCCACAAATTCCCATTGATTTCAGTTTTGCTATGGCTCCTTGATGCCACACTCAGTCAAATGCTGCTTGATGTCAGGGGAAAATCACTCACATCACTTCTGGAATTCAGCTCTTTGTCCATGTTTGGGCCAAAGCTACAACGATGTTGAGAGAAGATTGGCCCCATCAGAACCCAACCTGACTACTGGTGAGCAGGTTATCACTGAGTAAGTGTTCTTTGATAATGCTGTCCATGACACTTCCTATCATCTTGTTAATTATAGAGAGTAGACCGATGGGTGGTAATTGGCCAGTTTGTCCTGTTTTTGTGGACAGGACATGCCTGGACAATTTTCCACATTGCCAGGTAGATGCCAGTGTCGTAGCTGTACTGGAACAGCTTTGTTAGGGGGCACAAGAAGTTCTAGAGCACAAGCTGGAATATTGCGAGGGTCCACAGCTTTTGCAGTATCCAAAGCCTTCAGATGTTTCTTGATATCACACGGAGTGAATCAAATTGGCTGAAGACTGAATTCTGTGATGTAGGGGACCTCAGGAGGAGCTGGGATCAAGCTGAACATGGTTGCAAATGTTTCAGCCTGGTCTTTTAAACTGATGTCCAAGGCTCCCCATCATCGTTGGATATGGCAGGACTGCAGAGCTTTGACCGAATCCATTGGTTGTGGGGTCACGTTCTCCATGCTGAAATGCAATTGAGTGACACTTATAATCAAAAAAAGTTGAGACCAACAAACATACAGAATTACTAATAACAGTGTCAGCTGTGACTCAGTGGATAGCACTCTCACCTGAGTCAGGAGAGTGTGGGTGCATAAAAATCTAGGTTAACACTCCAATGCAGTCCTGAGGGAGTGCTGGACTCTCAGAGGTATTATCTTTTGGATGAGATGTTAAACTGAGGCCACGTCCGTCCTCTCAGGTGGACGTAAAAGGTCCCACGGCATGGTTTCAAAGAAAAGCAGGAGAGTTATGCTGGTGTCCTGGCCAATATTTGTCTCTCAATCAACATCACAAAAACTGATTATCTGGTCATCACGTTGCTGTCTGTGGGATCTTGTTGTGTGCAAATTAGCTGCCACCTTTCCTGCATTACAACAGTGACTAGACTTCAAAATACTTCATTGACTGTAAAATACTTTAGGGCATCCGGTGGTCATGAAAGGCACCATATAAATGCAAGTCTATGCCTTTAAAAAATCTGCAAACTGAAAATGCTGGGAGCACACAGATTATCAGCTAGTCTATGTAGAGAGGCTGTAGGTGGAAATGTTCAGCAGAATGGGTTTATATTGGGTGGGGAACCTTTCACCTTCCTGCCCTCTCCACAAACACTGACCCGCGGTATGTCTGTGTTTCAAGCAAATGAGAAATAAACTCCTCACACTTACTGTTAATCTAACAAAACGGCCCAAACTATTAAAGCAGAATCGAATAATGTCTGATTGCAACTGTTACCAACCTACCGCTCCGGGCCACACCTCCAAAGTTGCCTAGTTACCCGGTGCTGCCCGGTTACGGGTCCGGGTCCTGGTGTTGCCTGCTTTTCATTCCGGGCCAACCCACCTGTTCCATTGGCGGGAAAAAGATCCGGCTCCAGCACTCAGTAAATATTACCTTAAATAGTTTTGGTTACAATAACCGTTGGAGAAAATATTGCCTTATTAAAAAAGAGCGCCAATCTTTAGTGTTATAAAAGGGACATGTTATCCTTGGGCTGATGAACTCGTAGACTACTATGATCACAAGATAATTATAGTTGAAGAAAGCCATTTCATCTCATGAGTCCCATTCTTCTAGAGTGACCAGATTTTCAAAGTCTAAAACTGGGATAGATTGTAAAACCTTGGGAAGGCGGAGCTCCTGGATGATTGACGTGTTGGACGACCAATGGCAGGACTCTGGGGGAGGGGCGGGTGAAGGTAGGGGGTCATGTAACGACATCTCCCGGAGTCTGTCCAGCCAGAGTTAACAACCCTAAGGAAACACCCAGTCATTAAAGATAGCAGTTATAAACAGCAGACCTTTATTTCAATGCCACTTCGAGCTTATTTCCTTCATAAAAACTGAACCAAGGCTTCGTTTGTCACAAGATGCTAGCCTTTATCCTATTCTAGTTTTGGATTTTGCCATCCTCTCAACAATCTTGTTTGCTTCACTTCTCAGAAGCCTGCTTTCCAGGATGAAAAACTTGCGTTTTTCTATTTTTTCCTCATTGCTTAAGAACCTTGACAATGTCATAATCTGTCTCATTTTAAGTAGAATGTAAAGTGAGATACAGGCCATACAGCCCAAATGGTCCATGAGGGTTTATGCTCCACATCAGTCTCTTTTGATCCTTCTTCATCTAACCTGTTCAGCATAGTCTATTTTCCTTTCTCCCTCGTGTGTTCATCTAGCTGTCACTTATGATAGCAATTCCTTATGCTAGCAATTTATATTCTAACTACTCTCTGGGTAAAGAAGTTTCTCCAAAATTCCCTGTTGGATTTATTAGTAATTATCGTATATTTACAGCCTCAATTTTGGCTTCTACCACACTTGGAAAGATCTTCTCTGTGTCTACCCTATCAAACCCTCCCATAATGTTAAATACCAATATATGGTCACTGCCCCGCCCCACCCCACCCCAAGTCTTCTCCTTTCTAGAGAAAAGAGTGCCAGTGTTCAATCTTTCCTGATGGGTATAACCTCTGTATTATAGATATGATGATCATCTGTTTGACAGTTCCAAACTCTGTCAAATGCATTAGAAATTTCCAGGCAAATTGCAAATGGATCATAGTGTTCAAAAACATAGTTTTGGATATGCATAACCTTGACAAGATTTTCCATTTGAACAGCCACAAAAAACAAATGCAAACTTTCAAGGCAATGGGTAATTTGAGAGTTAGCAGCTTCCGTAACTTTAGAAAATACAGGCATTAGGATAATAAGGCAGTAGTTAGAAGGATTAAAAAGACTTTGACTGACTTGGATTTAGGAGTAAATTTCTGAATCATAAGGTAACCTTGGAGTAGGTAACACTAAATTGCTGGTCAAAAACAGAATTACCTGGAAAAACTCAGCAGGTCTGGCAGCATCGGCGGAGAAGAAAAGAGTTGACGTTTCGAGTCCTCATGACCCTTCGACAGAACTTGAGTTCGAGTCCAGGAAAGAGCTGAAATATAAGCTGGTTTAAGGTGTGTGTGTGGGGGGGCGGAGAGATAGAGAGACAGAGAGGTGGAGGGGGTTGGTGTGGTTGTAGCGACAAACAAGCAGTGATAGAAGCAGATCATCAAAAGATGTCAACAACAATAGTACAATAGAACACATAGGTGTTAAAGTTAAAGTTGGTGATATTATCTAAACGAATGTGCTAATTAAGAATGGATGGTAGGGCACTCAAGGTATAGCTCTAGTGGGTTTTTTTTTATATTTTATATAATGGAAATAGGTGGGAAAAGGAAAATCTTTATAATTTATTGGGAAAAAAAAGAAGGGGGAAACAGAAAGGGGGTGGGGATGGGGGAGGGGACTCACGACCTAAAGTTGTTGAATTCAATATTCAGTCCGGAAGGCTGTAAAGTCCCTAGTCGGAAGATGAGGTGTTGTTCCTCCAGTTTCAACAACTTTAGGTCGTGAGTCCCCTCCCCCATCCCCACCCCCTTTCTGTTTCCCCCTTCTTTTTTTTCCCAATAAATTATAAAGATTTTCCTTTTCCCACCTATTTCCATTATATAAAATAAAAAAAAAACCCACTAGAGCTATACCTTGAGTGCCCTACCATCCATTCTTAATTAGCACATTCGTTTAGATAATATCACCAACTTTAACTTTAACACCTATGTGTTCTATTGTACTATTGTTGTTGACATCTTTTGATGATCTGCTTCTATCACTGCTTGTTTGTCGCTACAACCACACCAACCCCCTCCACCTCTCTGTCTCTCTATCTCTCCGCCCCCCCACACACACACCTTAAACCAGCTTATATTTCAGCTCTTTCCTGGACTCGAACTCAAGTTCTGTCGAAGGGTCATGAGGACTCGAAACGTCAACTCTTTTCTTCTCCGCCGATGCTGCCAGACCTGCTGAGTTTTTCCAGGTAATTCTGTTTTTGTTTTGGATTTCCAGCATCCGCAGTTTTTTTGTTTTTAACTAAATTGCTGGTATTAGGTTTACATTCTCACTTTCTCATGACAGAGATCACAACAGGGTTAGATATTTTTTGTCAAGAATGGAGGTCCTAAAAGGTATGGGAAGAGTTAAAACTTAGTAGTTTAATGGACAAATAGAATTGTTTCTTGCCAAGATCAAGATTGGAATCAGAAGAGAAAGGTGAGCTCAAAGGGTCAGGTTTCTCTTTGCAAGAAATAGCAACTTAAACAACATGGTGAGAGGTGGAAAAGAACATTCAGTTGACTGTTTTTGAACAAGATTGCTGGGAGGGGATGTTAGAAGGATAGTGTTTGATTATTTATTTTCAGTAGTATTACATAAAACATTCTGCTCACCGGCATACAAAAGTTCCAAGCAGATTCAGGGTTGAAATGTTTTATGAAAATGATTAGTACGATAGGCAGAATTTCTGCATGTAACAATGCTACATTTGATGGTCAGTGAAGATAAGTTATAGAACATTCTGTAACCATGTAATGTGAGCCGTACAGGCTTGCAAGTCATGTGGGATTTCAAATCAATTGTACCTGGGGTGGACCATGCAGAGGTTGGGTTGTGGCCTGACTGCAAAAATTATCCATCAGTTCAATTTCCAACAATCTTTAAAACTCCCAAAATTCTTCTCTAGATTTTCACCTGTCTTGAGGCATCTTTTTTTTTATTAGTTCATGGGATGTGGACATTAGTCGCTAGGCCAGCATTTATTGCCCATCCCTAATTGCCCTTGAGAAGGTGGTGATGTGCTGCCTTCTTGAAACACTGCAGTCCATGTGGTGTAGGTACACCCACAGTGCTGTAGGTACACCCACAGTGCTGTTAGAGATGGAGTTCCAGGATTTTGGCCCAACTACAGTGAAGGAACAGCAATATATTTCCAGGTCAGGATGGGGAGTGGTTTGGAGGGGAACTTGCAGGTGGTTTTGTTCCCCATTTGTCTACTGTCCTTGTCCTTCTATGTGGTAGTGGTTGTGGGTTTGGAAGGTGCTGCCTAAGGAGCCTTGGTGAGTTGCTGCAGTTCATATTGTAGATGGTACACACTGCTGCCATTGTGCTTCAGTGGATGGGGTGCTAATCAAATGGGCTGCTTTGTTCTGGATGGTGTCAAGCTTCTTGAGTGTTGTTGGAGCTGCAGTCATCCAAGCAAGTGGAGAGTATTCCATCACATTGCTGACTTGTGCCTTGTAGATGGTGAACAGGCTTTGGCGAGTCATGGGGTGAATTACTCACAGCTGGATTCCTAGCCTCTGACCTGCGCTTGTAGCCACAGTATTTATATGGCTAGTCCTGTTCAGTTTCTGGTCAATGGTAACCTTCAGGATGTTGACAGTGGGGGATTCAACAATGGTAATGTCATTGAATGTTCAAGGGTGATGGTTGGATTCTCTCTTGTTGAAGATGGTCATTGCCTGGCACTTGTGTGACATGAATGTTACTTGCCACTTGTCAGCCCAAGCCTGGATATTGACCAGGTCTTGTGTAATTCAGAAATGAGCTGCTTCAATATCTGAAGAGTCGTGAATGGTGCTGAGCATTGTGCAATCATCAGCAAACATCCCCACTTCTGACCTTCTGATGGAAGGGAGGTCATTGATGAAGCAGCTGAAGACGTTTGGGCCTAGGACACAACCCCGAGGAACTCCTGCAGTGATGCCCTGGAACACAGATGATGGACCTCCAACAACCACAACCATCTTCCTTTGTGCTAGGAAGCACAAGTCCAACTAGTGGAGTGTTTTCCCCTGATTCCCATTGACCCTAGTTTTGCTAGGGCTCCTTGATGCCACACTCAGTCAAATGTGGCCTTAATGCCAAGGGCAGTCACTCTCACTTCACCTCTGGAGTTCAGCTCTTTTGTTCATGTTAGAATCAAGGCTGTATTGAAGTCAGGAGCTGAGTGACCCTGGCAGAACCCAAACTGAACATCAGTGAACATGTTATTGCTAAACAAGTGCCGCTTGAAAGCACTGTTGATGACCCCTTCCATCACTTTATTGAT
Source organism: Carcharodon carcharias (assembly GCF_017639515.1). Lineage (NCBI taxonomy): Eukaryota > Metazoa > Chordata > Chondrichthyes > Lamniformes > Lamnidae > Carcharodon > Carcharodon carcharias. The sequence continues at coordinate 98,836,570 of NC_054480.1, forward strand.
GTAGGAGAGTAGACCGATGGGGCAGTAATTGATTGGGATGGATTTGTCCTGCTTTTTGTGGAGAGGGCATACCTAGGTACTTTTGAACATAGCCAAGTAGATGCCATTTTGTAGCAGCACTGGAACAGCTTAGCTTGCAGCACGGCAAGTTCTGCAGCACAAGTCTTCAGTACTATTGCCAGAACATTGTCAGGGCCCATAGGCTTTGCAGAATCCAGTACCTTCAGCCATTTCTTGATATCAAGTGGAGTGAATCGAATTGGCTGAAGACTGGTATCTGTGATGTTGGGGACCTCCAGAGGAAGCCAAGGTGAATCATCCACTCGGCACTTCTGGCTGAAGATTGTTGCAAATACTTCAACCTTATCTTTTGCACTGATGTGGTGGGCTCCCCCATCATTGAGAATGGGGATATTTGTGGAGCCTCCTCCTCCAGTCCACCACCATTCACAACTGGGTGTGGCAGGGCTGCATAGCTTAGTTCTGATTGGTTGGTTGTGGAATCGCTTAGCTCTGTCTGTCACTTGCTGCTTATGCTGTTTGGCCTCCCTAACAGCACTGTGGATGTAACTGCACCAGATGAACTGCAGCAGTTCAGGAAAGCAGCTCACCACTTTCTCAAGCACAATTGGAGATGGGCAACAAATGCTGGGCTTGCTAGTGATGCTGTCATCCTATGAAAGAAAAAAAATGCTGCTGAATTGTTACTGTGTCTCCCAAAACAGTAGTACAAAAATACTTATGCCTGAACTTCAGCAGAAGTTTTCTCCATCTCTTGTTATAATTGTAAAATATGGCCCCTCTTCCCCTGGGCAATGGCTAAAAATTGCCATTTACTATTCTTCCCTAGAAGTTCTGCCAAAGTTACATCAGGAGATTGGCGGAACTCAGGAAATTCTGCTCCCAACAAGTGGTCTGTATTGGTGGACGCCTGGATGTTGCATGACCTGCCAAGAGTTTCTAGCATTTTCTGATTATATTTATGATTTTCCTCACCTGCGTTTATTTTGATCGATGATTGATTGTCTTGACATGTGAACAGTAGATGAATGTGGGTTAGAATATAGAATGGTTACAGCACAGAAGTAGGCCATTTGGCTTGTGGTGTTAGTGTAGGCTCTATGCAAGGGCAACTCACCTTGACCCACTTCTTCTGCCCTTTCCCCAGAGCCCTGCAATTTTTTCCCTTCAGGTGATCCATTTCCATTTTGAAAGTCACAGTTGAATTTGCCTCCACCATCCTCTCAGACAGTACATTCCAGATTCACTGTGTAAAACGATTTTTCATGATGCCACTGGTTCTTCTGTCATTCACCTGTGGTTCTCAACTATTCTGCCAATGGGAACAGTTTTTCTCTACCTAATCTGTCCAGACCCCTCATGATTTTGAACACCTCTATCAAGTCTACTCTCAATCTTTTCTATGGAGAACAAGCCCAGCTTCTCCAATCTATCCACATAACTGAAGTCCCATATCTCTGGAATCATTCTTGTAAATCTTTTCTGCATCCTCTCTAAAACCTTCACATGCTTCCTGAGCATGGTCCCCAGAATTGTACACAATACGTTGGTTGAGGCCAAACCAGTGTTATATGAAGGTTTGGCCTTAGTGTGTACAATTCTGGGCACCATGCTTTAGGAAGGATGTGATGGCTTGGCTGCAAAAAGATTTATGAAAATTATTCTATCATAATATAAAATAGGCTAAAGACTTGCCTAATGATTAAGAAATACTTGAAAAATTAGATCTTTTGGTTAAAACACAAATTATGGGGCAATATGAAAAAGGTGTTTAATTTATGAAAAGAATGGGTGAGATGCTTGGAAGCTGAGTGATCCAGTAGTTGGTTCAAGAACAAGTGGCTGAAGATATAAAGTTAAGAGCAGAAGGCAGCCATTCAGCCCATCATCGCTGTGCTATCCAGTTGGCTGGAGCATTATGACTAATCACTTCCTTTCTTCCACGTGCCCTCCCATTGATGTCAAAATGGGGTCCTTTAATTTATACTGAATGGTTCTATTAATACAACTGAATATCCTGTTAGCAATAGCTACTGTTTCTCTACATTGGTCATGACCCTTCAGTGACCTTTTTCTTTCTTAACTTGTCTCAATATTATTCCTTATAAATGTATTGACCTTGCCAATTTCTGCAAGACAGTACATGTATTTAAACTCATGCCATTCCTCTAGCACATCTAAACCGTCTTACTTTTGATTGCGCTGTCTTAACAAACAATAACTTGTTTATAAAGCACCTTTAACAAAGTAACTCCTCTCAAGATGTCATCTGCAAATTTACTGACCATATTCTCAACACCACTGTCCGGATCATTAATAAAAAACAGGGAATAGCAGCAAGACCTCCCCCAAAAATAAATTAGATTAGTCAGATGTGACTGTGTATAAATTCACGTTCTGATCAGCCCAAATTTGTTCGTGTTTAGTCACTCTATCCCATCAGAATTGGGTGTCTCTATAAAGTCAAGATCAGGAACATCAATAGATTTGAACCTGCATTCCATTGTTCTGTGAACTACACTCGGTTCTTAATCAAATTGTTTGTGATTAGTTAGCACTGAATTTGCTACTTGATACATTGCCCAATTCAAACGATTTGAATACAATTTTTAGCACTAGCCTAATACATTGCTCAGTTCAATGTATGGACACATATAGTGAAGATCCAATGTACTTCGGCTACCCGAATAATTATACTCTTTTTACTATTTTAACTTTAAGTTAAATAATATTAATTTAAATTAGCTGGCCTGAATTGCTTAATAATCCACTCTCAAGTAAATTTCTACGGTTTGGCCGTTCTGGTGTGTATAAAAAAACGACAAAACGTGTTCAGAGAAGTGCAGTAAAGTCCTGTTCGTCTGAAACAGAAAGTGCTGCCTGGCACCATCCAGGAACTGGAAAGACGGAAAAACGTGTTTGGAGCTGATTTGCGGGGCTGCTGCTGACTGTGGCCAATGGTTTGAAGCCGTGTGGAGAGAAGGGGGTTGACCAAGACTGTCCAAGCCGGGAGTCAGCGCTCTTACTGCCGCTACAGTCGCCGCTGTTTTGGGCTGTCCTTGCCGATCACACAGTTCCATCACATCCATCCGTCAGCCTGGTACTAACAGAGATGCTGCTGCCGCTCCTGCTGCTCTCCTCTGTGGCCGGCATTGCCCAGTCCACTGTCTACTTCACCGAGCAATTCGCAGATGAAGGTGAGATTGATAAACCTGTTGGGTTTGCAAAACAGCGACTTGTCGAACTACCTAGTTGTCTGCAATTAGTTTTCAGCAACTAAATTCCTTCTCCTTAACCAACATAAACGGCTCCCTGTTCTGAAATCTCCTTAACGAGCTCTTTCCATCTAAGCTCTCATTAACTCTCAACTCGCCGTTTGTCACTATGTATTAATTCTGAGGATGGGGACCTTGTCTTGTTGTTGTGTTCTCTTTTCTAAATTGGGTGGCTTCCTTAATCTTATTGTCGACTAATATGATTCTCTGGACCATTTAACCTTTCCACTTAATCGTGTTTCATGGAAGCGGGTGGGGAGATATCAAGTTTTTTCCAAGAATTTCCTGATCATTAAAGGAGATCTCAGAACCCACGTTATCTTTTGGGCTTGGCAAAATATGGCGAGTTTGACGGCTGTTATGCGACAGACTGACAGTCCAGGGGAAGTACTACGATGAGTTGTGAATCTCGGGGAGGAGCGCCATGAGGATTATTGTGATATAACTTGATCTTTGGAAGTTGAATGTTTGGCGCTTTGGGTTAATTCTGATGTCATTGCTAGCATCTGACCTTATATTCTCCCCTTCTAACACACTACCTCAAACTCTATACACCAAAAGGAGAAGGCTTACATTTATGTAGCGGTCTTTCACAACCTCAGTGTGTTCCAAGGTGCTTTGGAATTGGAGTCACTGCTGTGATTTGTACATAGCAAGGTCCCACAGACATTGTGATAATGAACAAATCACACTGGTTATTACAGTTCACAAAGATTGCAAATGGTAACTTTATGCGAGGAGAGCTATCTGGCCATTCTTGGTTCATTCACCTACAGCCCCTTTCCCTCCTAATAACTTACAGTTGTAGGATGCACTATATAAATATGACTACACTTCAAAAGTACTTTGTTGGCTGTAAAAATGCTTTGGCACTTCCTGAGGTCACGAAAGGGGCTATTAAATGAAAGACTTTATTTCTTTAACATAATAAAATGTTCCAGGGTGCTTCACAGGAGCGCTTTTAAACAAAATTTGACACTGAACCACATGAAAAATATGAGGACGGTTAACAAAAGCTTGGTCCAAGAGTTAGATTTTAAGGAACATTTTAAAGGACATTTAAAGAAGGAAGTAAAGAGATGGAGAAGTTTAAGAAATGAAATCCAGGCTGCTTGAAGACACAGCAACCAATGTAGTAGTGATTATTTTGGAGATGTGCAAGAGATCAGAAATCTTAGAGGTTGTAGGGCTGAAGGAGATAATGGTGATGGGGAGAGCCAAGGGCATGGAGGGATTGAAAACGAGGAGAATAATTTTTAAATGGGGGCACTGCTGGACTGAGAGGTAGTGTAGGTTAGGGAGCACAGGGGTGATTGGTCAATATGACTTGGTGGGAGTTAGGACAAGGGCAGCAGAGTTTTTGATGATACAGTATAAAAGATGGGAAGCTAGAATTGAGAGCATTGGAATAGTTGAGACTAGAGGTAACAGGGAGGGGCTGGGAATTAATGGTCTTAAAGCTGGATGGAATATTTGCTTGGAAGCTGATCCAGGGAAATAGGACAGCAAAGTTGTCAGTGGTTTGGTTTGGACAGTAAATAAGCCAGTGGCTAGGAAACAGAGTTTATGGCAGGGACTGAAGGCATTAGTTTTCCTCATTTAGTTGGAGGAAATGTCTGCTCATCCAGTATTGGATATTGAACAAATAGCATGAGACGTTAGAGACATTTGAGGGGTTGAGAATGTTGGGGTGAGGTAAAGCTGGGTGTTGTCAATGTACATGTGGGACTTAACATTGTGTTTTTGGATGATGTCTATAAAGGGGCAGGATGTATTAAAAAAATGGGAGGCACTCAAGAGGTAATGGTATTGGACCAGGAAGAGAAGACATTGCAGGTGATTCTTGACTACGACTAGATAGATAGGAATGGAACCAAGTGAGGGATGTCTCGCCCAGCTGGAAGTCAGGAGACACAACATTGTATGGCAGTCCACTTGGTTTACCATTTCCTCCGTGAGTCTTGGAGGTTTGTCGGGCAGAATCCTTTCAAAGCTGTGTTGAGTGTTGTTTACTCATTTCTTGTTAGCCAGATAATTCTCAGGTTTAGTCCTGGCAGTCAATTCCATTAACTACTGTTTTTATTTGTTGTTTTGCTTTGTCTCTAGCTCTGCTTTTTCTAAGTGTCTTTATTAACTTCTCGTTACCTTTTAACATCTTTCTGCATGTTCTGTAGTTGTTCCACTGAATTACTTTCCCCTGTTAGAAATGCAGAGGTAATTTCTCCTCTTTATTTCACTTTTGTTGCTGTTCCATTTAGTGTCATGCTTTTTTCATCTGAGCTTGCTGATCTTGAATATGTATCTATCCTGCATGCACAGAGCATAATTCATTTAAGAAATTCCCATTCATCCTCTACTGAAGTGTTGCTACTTCATCAAAAATACAATATAACATAGTACAAATCTTTACAGACTGGGATCCACTTCTGATGGTCACCCACATATCACATTGTTGGGATATTCCAAAGTCCAGGTTGTTTGTGAATTGAAAATTGATGTTTACACATGAGTTTGGGGACTTTTTTGTTTGTTTATTCGTTCATGGGATGTGGGCATTGCTGGCTGGGTCAGCATTTATTACCCATCCCTAAATGCCCTCGAGTAGGTGGTGGTGAGCTGCCTTCTTGAACCGCTGCAGTCCATATGTTGTAGGTACACCCATAGTGCTGTTAGAGAGGGAGTTCCAGGATTTTGACCCAACGACAGTGATATATTTCCTAGTCAGTGGCTTGGAGGGGAACTTGGAGCTGATGGTGGTGGTGTCTGATGCCTTTGTCCTAGGTAGTAGAAGTAGTGGGTTTGGAAGGTGCTGTCGAAATAAATCCTGTAGGGTTTTAGCTGGCATCTCCTAAAATGGAATCATGGAATGTAATTTCAATAAAGTGTTTCTCTTTTGAAATACATTACCCCAGTTATCCCCAAAATTCCAACACATAACATGCACTTAAAAAACATGCACTGTGGTAAAGAACTAATTACAGTCAGTGACTATAGATGGCATTAAAAACAACCAAAGAAAACCAGTCTTTTTCACCACAGTAAAATGATCTTGGTCAAATCTGATCATCCTTAACAGATAGGAAGGAGCAAATTAAAGATTGTAAAGTATTTGTGTTTATTGATATGAAGAAACCACAATACAACAGAAAAGCCTAAGCAGGCTATGAACTTGCTAACTTATTTTTCTAGAGTAGGTCAGAGCTTTCTCATATTTTGGGTCTGGCCAAGAGGTCAGTGAGAATAAGAAGTCCTAGATCTCCATTAGTGCAGCTCTAAAATCCTTCTGTTCACCTTTTGAAGAATCCCCAAACTTGGCCATTCTCATAACACCATCCCTCATTACATATGAGTGAGTGCAGGAGTGAAGCAATCATTCCCTGACCCATCACTTGGTATTGGAACTTTAGTTTGAAGTTCAACCAGATTACCTTGACAAACGCTGGACTGTCAATACCAGCAAATGTGTCATTTTTAAACTGTCTCAATGGCTTATTGAGAAAATGTGTATACAGATTAGGATGGTCTGTATAGTTTCCTCTATACTGTGTTAACAAACACTCCCAGGTCATGTACTCCACAGATTAGACAATTCAATCCAGTGTGACAAACCTGGCTGATATAAATTTTTTTTTCCTTCATTGTCACACTACCTGTGATCGGCCAACAGCAGGTGCAAGATTTCAAAAGTAAAATAAAATTGCTATACCTTGGCTGAGGCAGAGTTCTAGTCAGTTCCGGGTTTAGGAGGTGAGACAACAGTGTGACCATGAAGGGGGATGATTAAAATATTTTGAAACAATGAGTGCTTGGCAGCTTTCCCAGGACTGCGTAGCTGATATTAGCAGTGCATTGCTGGGAGTATCTTGAGTGCTTTCTATTACGAGATAACTAGTTCATTGGCGAAAGGCATTCATCTGTGCACTTCCAGCTCTATTTGTTGGCTTGCAGTACAACTCAAACCTAGTTGTACAACATACGAATTAGGAGTAGGAATAGGCCACTTGGCCCCTCGAGCCTGCTCCGCCATTTGATAAGATCATGGCCGATCTGATTTGTAAGCTCAACCCTACATTCCTTCCTATTCTGCGCTCCCCACCCTCACCCCAATAAATTATGTGCCTTAATAGGTGTGGGTTGGTAAAACCAGTCCGCAGCTTTCCAAATTTGTGAATATTCTGTATTTGAAACCCTGGTCAGCAATTATGGAAGGAGCCCTGTATTTAACAGGGACATTGGAGAAATTAAGGGGAGAATTTTCTCCCCGTCATGCGGGCTGGGTGGGAGTAGGTGGGCACTGAGCTGATCGCCGCCTGCGATCGGCTGCACGCTGCCATTTTACATGGGCGGGCCAATTAAGGCCCACCCAGTGTGACACACACCTGGAAGCATTCAGTGCTACCTGTGTGGGCGGGTGGAGGAGGGAGAGTTGGGGCCTGCGCTCTTTTGCGCATGCGTGTGAAAGAGCATAGAAATCTCCCTGAGGCACAGAACTGCCACAGGGAGATTAATTTCATTATGAAAAATGGAAGAAAAAAAAATTAAAAATTACTCAGACATGTCCCCTCATGTGACAGTGTCACATGAGCTAGGACATGTTTATGTATTTCAATAAAAAAATTTATTTAATTTTTAAAGCCTTCATGAAACCTCATCCTGCCTGCATACGAGGTTTCATGAGAAATGCGAAGGCCGCCTGGGCTCTTTGCCTGCCCACCAACCTTAAGGGTGGATGGGCAGCCCAGACAATCAGTTCAATTAGTGGATAAATGGCCTTAATAGGCCTTTGACAGTTCGGTGGACGCACAGCCGATGTCAGTGTGCGCCTGCCGAACTGAAGATTGGAATGACATTGCCCCTGCACGCCGACCAGAAGATTCAGGCCTAAGAGTCTTATTAGAGCTGAAGTAGTTCAATAAAAGACACTCAGTGATGTGTAATGAACAGCAAAGGTGCTTGCTATAAATCAAATCACAAAATACTGGAAATGCTCAGCAGGTGGGACAGCATCTGTGGACCGAGAAATGGAGTTGACATTTCAGGTTGATGACGTTTTGTCAGAACTGGATAAAATTAGATACCGGAGTTTAATCCAGTACAGAGGTGGGGATGGATGGATAGAATGAAAGGGAAGACAGGAGAAATTAATAACAAAAGGAATGATGGTGCAAGGTAAAAGCAGATGGTAAGTAAAAATTAAGTGCTGGAAATGCTCAGCAAATCAGGAGAGAGAAACAGTTAATATTTCAGGTTGATCACCTTTCATCAGAACCCTGTAAATGGGAATAACAGAATCATCACCAACAGCTGCCATAATAAATGGGAGCAGAGGTTTTGATCTGAAATTGTTGAACTCATTGAATGCAGAAGGCTGTAAATTGCCTAATAGAAAAATTAGATGCTGCATTGCGTTTGTGTAGGAGGCCGTGGACAGAGAGGTCAGTGTGGGAATTCTTCCTTCCTTTCTCTTTCAGCTTTTCCCTTGTTATGTGGAGTCACCACAATTCTGGTTGATATGGTGTGGAGGTGAGGTAGAGAATTAAAATGACAGGTGACTGAAAGCTCAGGGTCACACTTGTAGACTGATGACAATGTTCTTCAAAATGGTCACTCAATCACTGTTTGTCTCCCCAGCATAGCAGAGACTGCATCTTGAGCAGCAAATACAAAACTACTATATATTAAATTAACACAAGTACAAGTAACTCACTTTCATCTGAAAGGAATGCTTGAAGTCCTGAATGGTGAGAAGGGAGGAGGTAAAAGGGCATTTCCAAGCTAAGCACTTGTGGAGAGTAGCTACTTGGGTGAAGTCCTGGACTGCTGTATCCATAGAACTGTATCATATCAAGCTTCGAAGGGTATAAATGCACTGACTCCTCTCATGATCATGTCTGATCTGCTCAAATCACTTTCCACCTGTTCCCAAACCCCTCGTTTCCTTGAGAGACCAAAAATCAATCCATCTCAGGATTGAATATACAGTACACAATGATGGAGCATCCTTACCCTCTTGGGTAGAGATTTCAAAAGTTTCTTTGTGAAGAAATTTCTCCTCATCTCAGTCCTAAATGATCTACCACTTATCTAGACATTTATCGCTCCATGTTCCAGATTCTCCAGCGAGGGGAAGCAACCTCTGTGTCTACCCTGTCAAACCTCTTCATAATCTTGAATGTTTTGATGAGATCACCATTCATTCTTTTAAACTCCAGAGATTCAGCTTTTCATCCCAGGGCAACCCTCTCTTCTTCTGTATTACCTAGTGAGGCTGTACCGCCAATACAAGTATATCCTTCATTAAATATGGAAACCAAACTGCGCACATTGCTCCAGGTGTGGTTTCACCAAAGCCCTGTGCAATTGTAGCAAGACTTCTTTATTCTTACATTCTAATCCCCTTGCAATAATGGTCAACGTGCTGTTTGCCTTCCTAATCGCTTGCTGCATGCATACTTTTGTGTTCCTTGTACAAATATACACAACTCTCTCTGAATACCAATATTTGGAAGTTGCACACCTTTTTAAAAAAATTCTGCCTTTCTATTACTGCCAAACTCCCTACATTGTACTCCATCTGCCATCTTATTCTCACTCACTTAACTTGTCTTTTTCTGTTTAGCATTATTTTGCCCTCCTCAAAGTTTATATTCCCATCAGCTGTGTACCATCAGCAAACATAGATACATTACTCTTGGTCGCTATTGTAAATAGCTGAAGCCCAAGCACAGATCTTTGCAGCACTCCATTAGTTACAGCCTGCCAACTTGAAAATGACCATTTATCTCTACTCTCTGCATTCTTCCCATTAACTAACCTTCCATCCATGCTAAAATATCACCTCAAACTCCATGAGCCCTTATCTTGTATATTAAACTTTTGTGTGGCATCTTATCAAATGCCTTTTGAAAAATAAGTATATAACAAGTATACTAGTTCCCCATTAGTGAGATCCTCAAAAAAAACTAATAACCTTGTCAGACACAATTTCCCTTTGTAAGACCATGTTGGCTACTTCTTTAATGGTAGATTTCAGCATCTTCCCAATGACAACTGCCAAGCTAACTGGTCAATGGTTCCTTATTTCTCTCCTTTCTTGAAAAGCTGTATCACATTTGCTAACTTTCACATGGGATCAGAGGTGAGCTGGCAAGATGGATACAGAATTGGCTTGGTCATAGAAGACAGAGGGTAGCAGTGGAAGGGTGCTTTTCTGAATGGAGAGCTGTGACTAGTGGAGTTCCGCAGGGATCAGTGCTGGGACCTTTGCTGTTTGTAGTATACATAAATGATCTGGAGGAAAATGTAACTGGGCTAATTAGTAAGTTTGCAGACGACACTAAGGTTGGAGGAGTTGCAGATAGTGAAGAGGATTGTCAAAGGATACAACGGGATATAGATCGGTTGGAGACTTAGGCGGAGAAATGGCAGATGGAATTTAATCTGGACAAATGCGAGGTAATGCATTTTGGAAGGTCTAAAACAAAAATAAAAATACCTGGAAAAACTCAGCAGGTCTAGCAGCATCTGCAGAGAGGAGCACAGTTAACGTTTTGAGTCTGAAGGTCTAATACAACTAGGAATTATACAGTAAATGGCAGAACCCTTAAGTGCATCGACAGGAAGAGGGATCTGGGTGTACAGGTCCACAGGTCACTGAAAGTGGCAACGCAGGTGGATAAGGTAGTCCAGGAAGGCATATGAGTATAAAAGCTGGGAAGTTATGCTGCAGCTGTATAGAAACTTGGTTAGGCCACACTTGGAATATTGCGTGCAATTCTGGTCGCCACATTACCAGAAGGATATGGAGGCGTTGGAGAGGGTGCAGAGGAGGTTTACCAGGATGCTGCCTGGTCTGGAAGTTATTAGCTATGAGGAGAGATTGGAGAAACTCGGATTGTTCTCACTAGAGCGACAGAGATTGCGGGGCGACTTGATGGAAGCTTACAAAATTATGAGTGGCATGGACAGAGTAGATAGTCAGAAGCTTTTTCCCAAGGTGGAAGAGTCAATTATTAGGGGACATAGATTTAAGGTGAGAGGAGAAAAATTTAGAGGAGATGTGCGGGGCAAGTTTTTTACGCAGAGGGTAGTGAGTGTCTGGAATTCGCTGCCAGAGGAGGTGGTGGAAGCAGGTATGATAGTGGTGTTTAAGAGGCAGCTTGACAATTACGTGAATAGGATGGGAATAGAGGGATATGGACCCCAGAAATGCAAAATGTTTTAGTTTGACAGGCAATATGATCGGCGCAGGCTTGGGGGGCTTTAAATGTTTCCCACTGTTTACTTATTGCCATACCTTTCAGTCTATTTAACCAAGCAACCTTGGCCTGTTCTTCCCTCATAACTATCTAATTATCACTCTGAAATGGCCCAGCAAGCCATTCAGTCGTATCAAACCGCTACAGAAAAGCCAATCAGAAATTAAATTGGACAGACCATCCGGCATCAACCTTGGCACTGGAAATAACAATGTCACACCCAGCCCTGTTGATATTACAAAATTGTCCATGATAACATCTGTGAGATTGTGCCAAAATTGGGAGAGCTGACCCATAGACTAGTCAAGCAACAGCCTGACATAGTCATACTCATGGAATCATATCTTACAGGCAGTGTCCTAGACACCACCATCCCTGGGTATGGCCTGTCCCACTGGCAGGACAGGCCCACCAGAGGTTGGGGGCAGAGTGGTATACAGTCAAGAAAGAGTTCCCTAGGAGTCCTCACACATTGACTCCTGAAGTCTCATGGCACCAGGTTAACCTGCCGATGGCCACCTACCACCTCCCCTCAATCCTTAGCTGATGAATCAGTGCTCCTCCATGTTGAACACCACTTGGAAGAAGCACTAAGGGTGGCAACAGCACAGAATGTACTCTGGATGGGGGACGTCAATGTCCAACATCAAGACTGGCTTGGTAGCACAGATGCCAGTCTTCTGCCAATTTGATTTGCTCCAGGCATTATCAAAAAATGGCTGAAAGCACTGGATACTGCATAGGTCATGAGCCCTGGCAATAGTACTGGCGACTTGTGCTCCAGAACTTGTCATGCCCCTAGCCAAGCTGTTCCAGTAGAGCTACAACACTGGCATCTACCCAACAATGTGAAAAATTGCCCTAGTATGTTCTTTCCACAAAAAGGAGGACAAATCCAACCTAGAAACGTAATGGAAGAGGTAATCAATAGTGCTATAAAGCAGCATTTACTCAGCAATAACCTGCTCACTGATGCTCAGTTTGGGTTCTGCCAGGGTCACTCAGCTCTTTGCCTCATTACAGCCTTAGTCTAAACATGGACAGAAGAACTGAACTCGAGGTGAGATGAGAGTGACTGCCCTTGACATCAAGGCAGCATGTGATTTCTTTGTTTTTTAAATCATTTATGGGATGTGGGCGTTGCTCACCAGGCCAGCATCCATAATTGCCCTTGAGAAGGTGGTGGTGAGCTGCTGCCTTGAACTGCTGCAGTCCATGTGGTGTAGGTACACCCTTGGAGGGAACTTGCAGGTGGTGGTGTTCCCATCTATCTTCTGCTCTTGTCCTTCTGAAAGGTAGTGATTGTGGGTTTGGAAGGTGCTGTCTCAGGAGTCTCGAGTTCCTGTAGTACATCTTGTAGATGGTATACACTGCTGCCACTGTGTGTCGGTGGTGGATTGAATGAATGGCACCACACGCAAAAACAATCAAGAGGGCTGCTTTGTCCTGGATGGTGTGGAGTTTCTTGTGTTGTGGGAGCTGCACTCATCCAGGCAAGGGAAGAGTATTCCATCACACTCCTAACTTGTACCTTGTAGATGGTGGACAGGCTTTGAGGAGTCAGGGGATGAGTTACTCGCTGCTTGATTCCTAGCCTCTGACCTGCTCTTGTAACCACAATATTTACATGGCTAGTCCCAGTTCAGATTCTGATCAATGGTACTGCCCTCCCCAGGATGTTGATAGTGAGTGTTTCAGCGATGGTAATTCCATTGTATGTCAAGGGGTTCTCTTGTTGGAGACGGTCATTGCGTGCTGATGACCCACAGTGCCTCTGAGTGTTGCATCAACGGAGCCCTAGCAAAACTGGAGTTAATGGAAATCAAGTGGGGGGGAGAACTGGTTAGTCATACGTAGCACAGAGGAAGATGGTTGTGGTTGTTGGAGGTCAATCATCTCTGTCCCAGGACATCACTCAAGAGTTCCTCAGGGTAGTGTGCTAGGCTTCAGCTGCTTCATCAATGATCTTCCTTCATTCATAAGGTCAGAAGTGTTTTTCTTTTCATTCTTTCAACGGATGTGGGTGTTGGTGGTTAGGCCAGTATTTATTGCCCGTCCCTAACTGCCCTTGAGAAGATGGTGGTGAGCCGACTTCTTGAACTGCTGCAGTCCATATGGTGTAAGTACACCCACAGTGCTGTTAGGAAGTGGGGATGTTGGCAGATGATTGCACAAATTTTCAGCATGATTTGCGACTCCCCAGATACTGAAACAATCCGTTTCCATATGCACAAGACTTGGACAACACTCAGGCTTGGGCAGATAAGTGGCAAGTTACATTCGTGCTACACAAGTGCCATCTCTAATAAGAGAGAATCTAACCATCTCCCTTGTGCATTCAATGGCATTACCATTGCTGAATCCCTGACTACCAATATCCTGGGGGTTACCATTGACTAGAAACTGAACTGGACTAGCCATATAAATACTGTAGCTACAAGAGCAGGTCAGAGGCCAGGAATCTTACGGCGAGTACTTACCTCCCGACTCCCCCAAAGCCTGTCCACCATCTACAAGGCTCAGGTCAGGAGTGTGATGGAATACTCCCCACCTGCCTGGATGAGTTCAGCTCCAACAACACTCTAAAAGCTCAGCACCATCCAGGACAAAGCAGCCCTCTTGACTGGCACCCCATCCACCACCTTCAACATTCACTCCCTCCACTGATGCACAGTGGCAGCAGTGTGTGTCATCTATAAGATGCACTGCAGCGATTCACCAAGGATGCACCGACAGCACCTTCCAAACCCGTGACCTCTACCACCTAGAAGGACAAGGGCACCAGATTGCATGGGAACACCACCACTTGCAAGTTCCCCTCCAAGACTTGGAACTACATTGCCGTTCCTTCACTGTTGCTGGGCCAAAATCCTGGAACTCCCTCTCTAATAGCACTATGGGTGTACCTACACCACATGGACTGTAGCTGTCAAGAAGGCAGCTCACCACTACCTTCTCAAGGGCAATTGGGGATGGGCAACAAATGCTGACCTAGCTAGCGATGCCCACATTCTGTGAAAGAATAAAAAGTAATTGCACAATACTAAATATAAAATAGCTTTGTCTCATTTTGGCTCCACAACATATTGTTTCAGGAAACTGTTGTGAAAGTTTCTGCAAACCTGTCTTGCAGACAACCTTTGCCAATTTGATTGGTCCAGCCAATACGACGAGTAAAGTCCCCCACGATAATTACATTGCCATTGTTACAAGCTCCAATTATTTTGTGCTTAATGTTCTGTCCAGTGGTTTAACAAGTGTTGGGGGGGCAATAAACCATGCCCTCCAGCATTTTCTGTCTTGTTTTATTCCTAATCTCTGCCCATACTGATTATATTTCCTGCTGCTTCTGCTACAATCCTTCCTCAGTACTGTTCTTATGTCATCATTTACTTTGAGGGCTGCACCTCTTCCTTTTCCATTCTGCTTTTTCAAAATATTGTGTGCCATGGAATATTTATTTCTGAACCATGATTGCTTTGTAATCAGAACCCAGCCACCAGTGCAGACAAGCCAGCATGCATTAGTCCGGTCCCCAGCCTGGATAAATGGCGAGGGTTAGTGGCAGAAAATGCATCTAGCTGTAAAACCAGCTGCCATATCCAAGAAAAAAAGATGGTTGATATGAAGGTGATTAACCAGTATTGTGGTGATCCCAAGATAACATGGGAAAAGAGAAATGAAGGAAGGTCACTTTGTAATCATATCTGTGTAATGGTAATTAGATCTAAACCATTTACCTCTATTTGTGCCAGTAGTTCATCTATTGTATTACAAATGCTTTGCGCAGATAAAAAGCCTTTAATTTTACTTTTTACTCCTATTCTTTGCATAGACCATCTTTGTTGTTGCACCATTATTTTCAAACTCTGTCCTTCCTGTCTTAATCTGCTTGTTTTTACCCCAATCTCTACACTTTTTTAGCCTTGACTTTTCTATGTAGATTTCTAAATCTCCTTTCATCTGACCCCTTTTTCCCCCTCTCCCTTTCAGTTTAAAGCCCTTTCCACAGCCTTAGTTACATGTTTCACCAGGACGCTGATCCTAGCCCAATTTAAGTGAGTGGAACAACTTCCCCTTTCCCCAGTACTGATGCCAGTGTCCCTTGAATCAAAATCCCTCCTTTCCACAACATTTTTTGAGGCACTTGTTTAATTTTCTAATCTGTTTGACCCTATGCCAATTGGCGTGTGGCTCAGATAATAATCCAGAGAATACCTTTTGAGGTTCTGCATTTTAATTTGGACCCTATCTCCTCAAATTCTCTCAGCAAAACACTATTCCTAGTTCCACCTGTTATTGATTCTTTTGTGGACCGTGGCAACTGGATCCTCCTCCTCCACGCCCCACAGCCCCCCCCCCCCCCGCCCCCCCAACCACCACCACCCCTCCACTCCAAGTTCATCAGCGGCTGAAATGCTTTTAACTCTGGCACCTGGTGGGCATGACAACCTTTGGGCCTGAATTTTTGTGGTGATGGGTGGCCTTGGCGGGGGCAGTTGTGGAGCCAAGCACCGTCCACAATCAGCTCCACGCTGCCATTTTATGTGGGCGGGCCAGTTAAGACTGCGTTACCTGTGCAGGCAGGGGGAGGAGGGTGAATCAGGGTCAGAGCTCTTTTGCGCAAGAGCGAAGGAGCACTTCAATCTCCCCGAGGACATGGAGCTGCCTTAGGGAGATTGAAGAGCTTTTCAAATTATTAAATAAAAGATTTAAAAAATAATTTGAACATATCCCCTCATGTGACTGTGTCATCTGAGATGGGACATGTTTTTATATTTATGAAAGTTTGTTTGTTTGTTTAATAAGAGCTTTAGGAAACCTCATTCCGCTTGTGGATGAGGTTTCCTAAAAAATGCGAAGGCTGCCTGGGCATTTCGCCTGCCCACCAACCTTAAGGTTGGATGGGCAGCGTTAACAATTACAATAACTGCTTTATTAATGGCCTTAATAGGTCATTTACATTTTGGTGGATGTGCAGCTGATTCCAGTGCACGCCTGCCGAACGAAGTATCGCGGGACCGCGTGATGACATCAGGACCCGTGCCCAGCGTCATCGCGCATCATTTTACGCATCAGCGTGTCAGGCCCGCCCCCGCATGCTGACTGAAAAACCCTGTCCTTGGAAGTCGAGTCATAGCTGCAGAGAACAGTATCCCTGTTTCCTTGACCATACAGTCCCTTATCAGTATCACGTTCCTTTTGAATGTCTTCCAGCACTATGGTGCCATGGTCAGTTTGTCCCTTCCACCTGCCCTGGTCAATGTTTATCCCTTGCCTAACATTACTGAAAGCAGACCATCTGGTCATTATCTCTTTGATGTTTGTTGGACCTTGTGCACAAATTTCCTTTTGTTACAACAGTGACCACACCTTAGAAATACTTCTTTGGCTATAAAGTGCTTTGGTATGTCCTGGGGCCACGAATGTCATTATATCAATGAGAGTTTTCCATCAATCCTTCCTTCTTCCTTTACTTGAATTTATTAGTTAGCTGATGTTGAATGTAAGCTGGATCTGAATTTTAAATTGGTGGAAACATTGTGACTATAGCAGATAAGTAAGTTATTGATAGATAAGTAAGTTACTAATGGATTTATCTACCGCCCCCACACCCCACCATTCTGATTTCAGATGCCTGGGAGAGCCGATGGATTGAATCCAAACATAAATCAGACTATGGCAAATTCAAACTATCAGCTGGAAAATTTTATGGGGATCTGGAGAAAGACAAAGGTAAGTTATCCTTTGTACAATGTTTGAAGACGTTCAATGTTTTCTGTGGATCTGTTAAACTTCATTGCTAATCTCTGAGCTGATTTGATTTGGGAACAGGATCTTTAATTTTATTTCATATGGTACTCTGAGATCCTCAGTCATAATACTTTAACTTGTATGTATGTAATTTGTATCCTGGCAATGACCCTTTTAAACAGAACCCCAAGCTTCCCTTATTAACACAACTATAACTTTAAAGTTATAATTTTGTTTCTTGTTGTGATTTTTTTTCTGGCCTTGCACTAAATGTAACTAGAACAGCGTTTCCTTTGCTACTCCTCATTGCTGTAATGTATGGGAAGAACCAGTTGGCTCTTTGCTCTCAGGCCTCTGTCAATTTTGTTTTGTAAACAGCATTTACTCAATAAATGATAGCATACTCTGTTTATTCTCCTCCTTCCTACTGGAGATAGGATTTCAGTCACTTGGTAGAACAGAATTACCAGCAATATTAAGAATGGGATTTCCTTCAGATCTATGTTTCTCCCTGATGCCCTTG
This sequence comes from Carcharodon carcharias, assembly GCF_017639515.1. Lineage (NCBI taxonomy): Eukaryota > Metazoa > Chordata > Chondrichthyes > Lamniformes > Lamnidae > Carcharodon > Carcharodon carcharias. The sequence goes on from NC_054480.1 coordinate 98,854,401, forward strand.
TTGAGAAACAGGTTGGATAAGGAATCAGCGTTGGCCCAGCCAGTTTCTTGTAATGGCTTTAGTTCATATGGAAGATCATTAAGGTTCTGGTTCTTGTTTCATTTAAATTACTTTATATTGAAGTAATGTTTTGCAGACAGGTTTGATGCTTACACTTTTAAAAAATTCATTTACAGGATGTGGGCATTGCTGGCTAGGCCAGCATTTATTGCCCATCCCTAATTGCCTTTGAGAAGGTGGTGGTGAGCTGCCTTCTTGAACCACTGCAGTCCATGTGGCGTAGGTACTGTGCTGTTGAGGAGGGACTTCCAGGATCTTGATCCTGTGACACTGAAGGGACAATGATCTATTTCCACATCAAGTTGGCTAGTTACTTGGAGGGGAACTTCCAGATGGTGGTGTTCCCAAGGACCTGCTGCCCTTGTCCTTCCAGGTGATAGTGGCCATGGGTTTGGAAGGTGCTGCCTAAAGAGCCTTGGTGCGTTTCTACAGTGCATCTTGTAGATGGTACACACTGATGCCATTGTTCGTCAGTGGTGGAGAGAGAGTGAATGTTTGTGGAAGGGGTGCCAATCAAGTGGGCTGCTTTGTCCTGGATGGTGTCAAGAGTGTTGTTGATGAGCTGCACTCATCCAGGCAAGTGGAGACTATTCCATCACACGCCTGACTTGTGCCTTGTAGATGGTGGGGAGACTTTGGGGAGTCAGGATACTCTGTTGAGACAGTGCTTTGATGCTTGCCTGTATATGTCCTGATCAATGAACTTCATAAAAGTAGGGCCTTGTCAGTCAGCCACATGTGCAACTTTAGAACAGGAAGTTTCAGAGGAACTGGGAACTAATGAGTGCACATTTGCATTTTTAATTCCTATAAATGGGCTGATCACCAGAAATATCGTTTCGTATTCTTAAACAGGTGGCTCCAACTACCTTGTGCTTGTTATTTTTGAACTTTGAAATTTAAAGCTTTGGCACATGCACTTTGTTTGCAGTAATAGCAGTTTGCTGGTTGTACCCCATTTTAGGCTACATCAGCCTTTTTCCATTTTCTGTCCACAGTACTAATATAGAGTGAGAAGGCATTACAAGGAGGGTCTGTATTGTATATTTAAAAATCCTTTGTTCGCTCTCTCATCCTTATCTTTTTGCATTAAGAATTCTTGGGTCTGTGTTTACAATGGAAACTGCTTATGTAAATTTATTACACTGTAATTACACCTTTCTGTCAGTGGAGTGACTGCATTATCCAAACAGCATTTATTGAGGAAATAAAAAGAAAAGTACAGCACAGAAACAGGCCCTTCGGCCCTCCAAGCCTGCACCGATCGTATTGCCTGTCAAACTAAAACATTTTGTACTTCTGGGGTCCGTTTCCCTCTATTCCCATCCTATTCATGTATTTGTCAAGCTGCCTCTTAAACACCACTATCATACCTGCTTCTACCACCTTCTCTGGCAGTGAATTCCAGACACTCACTACCCTCTGTGTAAAAAAAAAACAAACAAACTAGCCCCGCACATCTTCTCTAAAGTTTTTCTCCTCTCACCTTAAATCTATGTCCTCTAGTAATTGACTCCTCCACCCTGGGAAAAAGCTTCTGAATATCTACTTTGTCCATGACACTCATAATTTTGTCAACTTCTATCAAGTCGCCCCTCAATCTCCGTCGCTCTAGTGAGAACAATCCGAGTTTCTCCAACCTCTCCTCATAGCTAATAACCTCCAGACCAGGCAGCAGCCTGGTAAACCTCCTCTGCACCCTCTCCAACGCCTCCATATCCTTCTGGTAATATGGCGACCAGAATTGCACGCAATATTCCAAGTGTGGTCTAACCAAGGTTAGGATGACTTCCCAGCTTTTATGCTCAATACCCCTGCCAATGAAGGCAAGCATGCCATATGCCTTCCTGACTACCTTATCCACCTGCGTTGCCACTTTCACTGACCTGTGGACCTGTACACCCAGATCCCTCTGCCCATCGATGCACTTAAGGGTTCTGCCATTTACTGTATAATTCCTACCTGTATTAGACCTTCCAAAATGCATTACCTCGCATTTGTCCGGATTAAACTCCATCTGCCATTTCTCTGCCCAAGTCTCCAGCCGATCTATATCCCGTTGTATCCTTTGACAATCCTCTTCACTATCTGCAACTCCTCCAACCTTAGTGTTGTCTGCAAATTTACTAATTAGCCCAGTTACATTTTCCTCCAAATCATTTACGTATAGTACAAACAGCAAAGGTCCCAGCACTGATCCCTGCGGAACACCACTAGTCACAGCTCTCCATTCAGAAATATTTGGGAAAAATCAGACAGAATTTATGACTTAGAAAATCACCGTTAAATGATGTGTGCCATCCAAGCCCTCTAACCCCTTTCATCTGAGGACTGCATTTTATTTAGTTTCCCTGTGTATGATGTCACAGCAGAGCATCTTGGAGTTTGGAGTACTGCTATGAACATCCTTGTGATCCAGACTGTTTATGAGAGAACTAAAATAAACCACTACATGATCTAATTATCAAAAAGTGAGCTGTGTATTTTTTTTGTTAATTTTGTATTTGCAGAACCACAGGTTAAATGTAACTTGGCACGCGTTTTCTATTAAACTTTTTACCATCTGAGGTTCCAGTTGGCGTCTCCACAAATAGGCTAAAGCAGCACGACCCACTCATGTCATTGAAAAGGGATTTCTATATGATGCCTTTGCTTTCAGGCTGTTTCCAACCTGTTGCCCAATATGGAAGCAAGGGGTGACTAAACAACAGTAAATGTAACATTGAGAGAATATAGAATAGTTACAGCACTGGAAGCCATTTGGCCCATCGTAATCGTGCCGACTCCTTGTCCCACTCATCTGCTCTTTCCCTGTAGCTCTAAATGGTTTTTCTTTCAGATAATTATCTAATTCCTTTTTGAAAGCCACATTTGAATCTGCCTCCACCACACTCTCAGGAAATGCATTCCAGATCCTCACCACTTGCTGCATAAGAAAAAAGCTTTTCGTCATGTCGTCTTTGGTTCTTTTGCCATTCACCTAAAATAAGTGTCCTCTCATTCTTGATCCTTCCACCAATGGGAACAGCTTCTCTTCTACTCTGTCCAGACCCCTCAGGATTTTGAACAATTCTGTCACATGTCCTCTCACCTTTCCCTTCTCAAAAGGAGAACTGCCCCAGCTTCTCCAACCTAACCTCGTAACTGAAGTCCCTCATCCCTGGAACCATTCTCATCAACTTTTCTGCACCTTACAAGACAATAGGTAGTGTTAACTTCTCCTTTTAACAAGCTAATATCGCCACTTTTTTAAAAAAATACCTGTGTTGGAGGGTTGTCCAGTGACTCATCAAGTTAATTCCATATGCAGTTAAGGTGTCCAAACCAGGAAGATCCCAGACTTGATGCTCAATTCTTAGTTGGCCTCAGCTCAGGGTGGCAGTGAAAGGACTATAGTTGGCCTCTGTATCACTGAGTTAGGAAGAAGAAAGTTGACTGGACTTCCCACTACTAATTATTAACCTGTGACTCCCACTGGAAGTGTGTAAGCAATGTAGTTGACTCTAACAACCTTCAGATATGGGCTAGCAAGCCATTCAGTTGTATCAAAGCTGTTCAACTTTCACTACCCCACTATCATCTTCTTGAAGGCAATGGGGGATGGGCGATAAATGCTGGCCTTGCCATGAATGGAATTTTTCCTTTGAAAAAAGGATGTTGGGCGATAGGGTTAGGCTTGGTTGCCATTTTCTCCCTTTCCCATCCCCATCTCTAGTTGAATGACTTATGAATACTCATTTTTGTTACTCTACATGGAAATAAAAATATTTGGGCAAAAGAGGGAACAAGGTTCAGGCAGAACCTACCTCAGCAGAGAGTCACCATTTTCAAGAAGGAAAGAGTCAAAAAGAAAAACACCCGTGAAAATTTCTCATTAACCTTTACAGATTTCTGGAATAAACAACACCAAGAATAACTATTTTGATGAATTATTGCCATATCTTATTTTGATGTTCCCAAAGAAAATGGAATTCATAGGAATAAAGGAACAGGAGTACACTGTTCCACTTTGAGCCTGCTCCACCATTCAACCACATCATGGTTGATCTGTATCTCAACTTCATTCACCTGCCTTAGTTACATATCCCTTGATACCCTTACAGAAATCTATTGATCTCCATCTTAATTCCTATAATGCAGCAGTTTTTGAACATTTCTATAGATATAATCTGCAAAAACCGATACATAAATTCCAAGGAACCCCTGTACAGTATCCTAATAACTAAAAGGCAGAATTACGTACCCAAAGCAGCAAGTTCCATAACTATAGCAAATCTTTCCTAGTTTATATTGCCAGAAACAACATGCTAGAAAATCTGCAAATTTAAAGGATGAAAATCAGAAATATGATAACAGACATAAAATTGGTGACCATGCAGATTCCTTAGGATCACTGGACTCTCTTGGGTTCAGTAACCCTGGTTTGAATATCAATACTGTGGGGATGGGGGCACAGTGGTGGGTACTACTGTATCTGTGGTACAATCTAATAACTGTTCACTATGATATATGGATGGAATAGAAGTGAGCCAGGGGCTCTTCCACACTCTCCATACCAAAAGTTGCCTTTTATCTTCAGGGTTAATATCTGTCAAGGACACAAGAAATAGAAGCATGAGTAGGTCATATGGCCTAACGAGCCTGCTCTGCCATTCAATACGATCGTGGCTGGTCCTGGGCTTCAACTCCATTTTCCTGCCTACTCCCCATGTCCCTTAATTCCCTGAGAAACCAAAAATCTGTCCATCCCAGCTTTAAATATATTCAATGATGGAGCATCCACAACCTTCTGGGGTAGAGAATTCCAAAGATTCACAACCCTTTGAGTGAGGTAATTTCTCCTCATCTCGGTTCTAAATGATTGGCCCCTTATTCTGAGACTGTGCCCTCGTGTTTTAGATTCCCCAACCAGTGGAAACAACCTCTTAGCATCTACCCTATCGAGCCCCTTCAGGAATTTTGTAAGTTTCAATGAGGTTGCCTCTCATTCTTCTAATCTCCAGAGAATATCTAAACTACAGAGAATATAAGCCCAATTTATTCAGCCTCTCATTATAGGACAACTCCCTCAGACTTGAAGAAAGCAGCCTCTAGATTATAAAAGAGTTAGGTGGCTGGCCAGAGACCAAACTAGCAAAATTTCGCTGTACTGCCTCCAATGCAAGTATATCCTTTCTTAAACGTAGAGACCAAATCTACACATAGTATTCCAGATGGGGTGTCTCCAAAATCCTGTACAATCATTGCAAATCAGTTGTCAATTTCTCTGTGCCTGTACTTGTGCTGTTGTTAGGACAGGCTTGTATTTGATCTGTGTCAAGTGCAGTTATATTTACGTGGCTGCCATTAGCACACCAGATGTGGGGTTCTGTTGATAAACATTGGAGCAGTCATTTTAAAGTCCATTGAATGGTTGGTTGTGGACAGAGCCAGAGCTACTTAGCTACGGAGCAGGTACACCTGTGAACATGAGTTGAACTTCTTTGTTCACTTCCAAAAGTCTCATCAAGATGACCTAAACCCACTGCACAGCATTGTATCTGCCTATTCCTGTTCTTGGTGTAATATCACTTTTATACTGGTGCCTATCCCATATTGATCACCTTGTTACTGCTTGTACCGGTGTACAACTTGTGTTCATGCTATTGTACAATTAGCTGTTATGTGAAATTTATGAAAACTTACACTCCTTTCCAGGTATCCAGACCAGCCAGGATGCTAAATTTTATGCCCTTTCGGCAAGATTTGAGCCATTCAACAATGAGGATAAAAACCTGGTGATTCAGTTCACTGTGAAACATGAGCAGAAGATTGACTGTGGCGGTGGTTACATTAAACTCTTCCCAGCAGATGTGGATCAGGAAGCCATTCACGGAGAATCTGAATATTTTCTCATGTTTGGTGAGCTTACCGAGCCTGGGTGGCCAATGTCAAAGCACTTCACAAGGAAGTTATATCAGATTATAAACCAATTCCATTGGCATATCACAAATTAGGAAAGAAAGCAGCCTCTAGATTATAAGAGTTAGGTGGCTGGCCAGTGACATGCTTTCAGGTAGGTTCTCCCAGTGTGCCTCAGCCATCTGTTTTAAGTTTAGTCTAAGAATCAGCTGGCTATTATTGCTTTTTACCACAGCTTATTTGGAAACTAAAGATTCAATGAATTCACCATGATCTCCTCTTCAGTTCCCATGCGAAGTCCGCAAGTAATTTAATACCTGAAGCATTCTGCGTGAGGCACTGACGAGGCCCATATAACATATTCTGTGATGTAATACTGTACAATATACTGGCCACAACATTGTGTGTCATACTAGTGTTCACCATGCACACGTTCTATGTGCTACGTTAATAAGTGAACTGGGTACATGGGGTTCCATGTCCTATATACAGGATATACTGTGCCCTGTACAATACTGTAAAAAGAGAAGAAATTTACATTTAGAAGTGATGTTTAATCGAGCTGTCAGGAAACCCCTTGCACTTTGTATCCAATAAATGACGTTTGAAGTATGGTCATCGTTAGAGTGAAGGCATATTTACACACAGCAAAGATTCTGCAAACAACAAATTTCCATTTCTGTATACAAATAGTGACAAGATCTGCTGCAGTTTTCTTCCTTTCTTTAATCAAGAATCGAATTGAAAATTATGTGTCTGTTTTCATTGCATCCAAGGTCCTGATATTTGTGGATACTCAACAAAGAAAGTACATGTAATTATCAACTACAAAGGCAAAAACCATCTCATCAAGAAAGACATTAAGTGCAAGGTATGTATTAACAATTTGTATGGTACCTGTACCATAGTAAAAACATGCCTATGTGAAGTGATGTGGAATAAGGAAAATGAAAACTAAGCCAAAGGGGGGCTGACCAAATGATTGGATGAAGAAACTGCTTTTAGGGAGGGTCTGAAAAGAGCAGAGGGAAATGAAGAGTTTGAGGGAGGAAATTCCAGAAAGTGCGTTCTAGGAGACCGAACGCATGGCTGCAAATGAAATGGGTGAAATGGACAAAGAGGTTGGAGTCTGACAAATGGAGAGTTTGTAGGTTTATAGGTCTGCAAATATTCAAGTATTTGTGAATGGAATATTAGTTTTGGACTACAGATTTTAAAGAATGACGAAAAGGAGGTTGCATGCCTTGTCAAAGCACCACAGTGAGTTGGTGCTTTGCATTTTATCACGGATGATGAAACATAGGTTCCCACTCATGAATCTCCACAGACTGGGTTTGTGATCTGATCTGTATTGGTGAAGGGTGTTAAGTGTATTTTAATTATGTTTAATTGTATGCAAGTGGGGACTCACTTAAGCCCTATAATAGGCAGAGACTAACACTGTGTTTGTTCGGTTAGGAGGTGTATGTTTGTAATGTGTAACTCCTTAAATACAAACTTGTAAAGACTGGTTCCAGTTCTATCCTTCACCAACTAGCTTTCTGGAGTAGAACAAAAGGGAAGGTGGCAGACCTACTTTGGGGGAGAGGGGCAGTGAAGGGGAAAAATGGGGAGAGAGAGAATTCCCTTCACATTTGTTCTCATGCTGAGAAACAATACTGATGGAAGCTGCGAAGCAAGTTTTTCACTTGGGATCTTGACCAAGGAACTGGGATATTCAGAGAATGGGAAATGTTCAGAAGGGTTCAAATGGGCAACAAATGCAATGGAATAGGAATGGATTCCAGTTTTATTTCTAATCTGCATTAAATAGACAGATGCCAAATGGAAAAAGTATCTTGAAGCATGGGAAAAGATAAATGAAAGGGAATGCCATGCCTGGGTGGTTCCATACCACAAACAGCAAGTTCATTGAAAAACTTAATTTTCAGACAATGTGTATTTTCCCTTTATCTATGCGGTCTTGCAATGGCAATTTTACATACAATACTTTGCACTTTTCCCCATTCTTACTAGAGTATACTTGCCTCCTCCTGTGAGAGAGAGAGAGAGGTTACAAAGCACAAACTCTGGTACAACAGTACTTTGTGATCAAATTGGTTTGTGAGGTGAGAATGACTGCCCTTGACATTGAGGCAGCATATGACCAAGTGTGACATCAAGGAGCCCTAGCAAAACTGTAGTCAATGGGAATTGGGTGGTGGGTGGCAGGTGTGGGAGGGGTGGGGGTGTTAAAACTCTCCACAGGTTGGAATCATACCTAGCACAAAGGAAGATGTTGTGGTTGTTGGATCTCAATCATCTCCGTTCCAGAACATCACTGCAGGAGTTCCTCAGGGTACTGTCCTAGGCCCAACCATCTTCAGCTGCTTCATCAATGACTTTCCTTCCATCATAGGTCAGAAGTGGCAATGTGCAATCATTAATGAACAACGTTCAGTACCATTTGCGAATCCTCAGATACTGAAACAGTGCATGTCCAAATGCACCAAAACCTGGACAATATCCAGGCTTGGGCTGACAAGTGCCACCTAAGTGCCTGGCAATGACCATCTCCAAAATGAGAGAATCTAACCATCGTCCCTTGACATTCAATGGCATTACCATCGATGAAACCCCCATTATCAACATCCTGGAAGTTATCATTGACCAGAAACTGAACTGGACTAGCCATATAAATACTATAGCTACAAGAGCAGGTTAGAGGCTAGGAATCTTGCGGAAAGTAACCCACCTCCTGACTGGCCAAAGCCTGTCCACAAGGTACAAGTCAGGAGTGTGATAAAATACTGCCCACTTGCCTGGATGAGTGCAGCTCCAAAAACACTCAAGAAGCTTGACACCATCTAAGACAAAGTCCCTTGATTGGCACTCTATCCACAAACATTCACTCCCTCCACCACCGATGCACAGTGGCAGCAGTGTGTACTATCTACAAGATGCACTGCAGCAGCTCCTCAAGGCTCCTCAGACAGCACCTTCCAAACCCATGTTCACTACCATCTAGAAGTACAAGGACAGCAGATACATGGGAACACCACCACCTGCAAGTTCACCTCCCAAGTCACTCACCATCCCGACTTGGAAAAATATTGCCGTTCCTTCACTGTTGCTGGATCAAAATCCTAGAACTTGCTTCTTAACAGCACTGTGGGTGTACCTACACTACATGGATTGCAGCGGTTCAAGAAGCAGCTCACCACCACCTTAAGGGCAATTAGGGATGGGCAATAAATGCTGGTCTAGCCAGTGACGCTCACATCCCATGAATGAATTAAAAAAAAATCCCATACAAGTGGGCTGACACTGCTGTAAGCACCATTTTATTTTTTGTTCTTTGTAGGACGACGAGTTGACTCACCTGTATACGCTGATCATCAAACCTGATCAGACATACGAAGTTAAGATTGACAATGCAAAAGTGGAGTCCGGTAATCTGGAAGATGACTGGGACTTCCTGCCAGCGAAGAAGATCAAGGATCCTGAGGTGACGAAGCCAGAGGATTGGGATGACCGAGAGACAATCAATGATGTTGATGACAAAAAGCCAGAGGTGAGATCAGAGAACTATGACCAGCCATTGCCTCTGTCTCTCTGTGATTGCTGGGCATATACCCTCTATTGGTCAAGTGTATACACACTGCTGATGGCAAGTAGCCTTTCACAATTACTGCAGAAAAATTTTATATAGTACTTTAATCCGCCAGAGCAAGCTTCTGCCGTTACACATGGTGGCAAAGCCAATGAGAGGGCAGATGGAAGGTTGAGAATCTCAGACTGATGTTGCACCTCTTACTGGCAGAACTAAGAGCAATGTAGAGTATCATAAAAGTGCATTACTTGGTGCTGGGGAACTCAACTTTTCATCAGCTTCAGCAGTGATAACTTTACAATAATACAATCCGATTAAAGGCCTTAACTAGGAATAAACTGACATAGCCATGTATATGTGTAAGTGAGAAAGCTGACAAGAGTTAATGAAGGACAATAAGTGAATTGAGGCACCTGCTAACTATTCCAGTTTGGGGGGGGGGGGGGGGGGGGGGGTGATAATCGCCTGATCTGACCACAGCATTCTTTATCTCTCTATTGACAAATGCAGGATTGGGATAAACCTGAGAATATTCCAGACCCAGATGCCAAAAAACCAGAAGATTGGGATGACGAAATGGATGGGGAGTGGGAGCCTCCAATGATCCCAAACCCAGAGTACAAGGTATGGAGGTCAAAATGTTGGCATTGCATAGAATTTACAGCACAGAAATAGGCCATTTGACCCAACTGGTCTACGCCAGTTTCTATGCTCCACATGAGCCTTTTCCCATTCTAATTCATTTAATCCTAACAGCGTATCTTTCGATTACTTTCTCCATGTAATTGTTTAGCTTTCCCTTAAATGCATCTGTTGTTTGTCTCAATAATTCCATGTGTTTGCATGTTTAACATTCTAACATATGGAATCCTGGGCTTTATAAATAGAGGCACAGGGTACAAAAGCCAAGAAGTTCTGATGAACCTCTATAAAATATTAGTTTGGTCACAGCTTGAATATTGTGTCCAATTCTGGGTGCCAGGCTTCAAGAAGGGTGAAGGCTTTAGGAGAAGGTGTAAAAGAAATTTATTTGTATGATTTCAGGGATGAGAGGATCACAGTTGCATGAATAAATTAGAGAACCTGGGGTTCTTCTGATTACAGAAGAGAAGGTTAGGGGAGATTTGATGGAGATGCTTAAAATCATTCGGGGTTTAGATAGAGTAAATGAAGAGAAACAGTTTCCAATGGCTGAAGGATGGATAACCAGGGGGCACAGATTTGAGGTGATTGGCAAAAGAACCAGATGCAACATGAGGGGAAAAATTTGTTTTAATGCAATGAGTGGTTAGGATTTTGAATGCACTTTTTGATGGATACTGATTCAAAAGCTTTCAAGAGAAAATTGGATAAATACTTGGAGAAAAAAAATGTCAGAAAGAGTGGAATAGTGGGAATAACACGATTGCCCTTCAAAAGAGCCAGGGCAGACTTGATGGACTGAATGACCTCCTTTTGTGCTGTACTATTCATGATTCTAACCACTTTCTGGGTAAAGCAGCTTATTTTGTATGCCTTATTTACTGTTAGCAAAAGAAGGGAAATGGGGAAGGGATTTATTAGTGAAGATCTTATGGCCCCTAGTTTTGGTCTCTCCACAAACAAAAACATCTTCACTACATCCACCGTGTCAAACTCCTCCATAATTTCAAAGACCTCTTTCTAGATAAAAGAGCCCCAGCCTGTTCAGTCTTACCTAATAGTTATATCCTCAGGTCTGGTATCTTCTTTCTCCACTGCTTTTATATCCTTTTTGTAATAAAGAGACTAGATCTGTTCACAGTTGCCTCTGCTTTGGCTATAAATTAGACAGCAGAAATTAATGTCCATTCTACCTAAATACAGTGGCACATATTAGGGCTCTAAGCCCTTTCCCTACTATGTAGCTGTATGCAGTAACAGTTTAACCCTATACAATGAGTAGCTCTTATCCTGCTGTTATGCCCCATAGTTACACAATTAATAACTCTTAAACTGAAAGATCTTGAAACAAGCTGTCCACTTTTGTCAGCTATGATAAAAATATATCAAATATTTGCAGAAATGTGTAAGTTTGAAACATGCCAAATGCAGTTTCTAACTGGGTTGTTAATTAGCAGAAAAAAACAGGTATACCCCTATTTTCCATTAAGGGTATTTCACTCTCCCCTTCCTCCCTGTAACTGAATCTTTAGTCACATTTTATTTGGTTCAAGCAGGGTAGATGCAGTAATGGCTTCACTATTTGTTTTATTAAGGATCTTTGTTTCTCACAGCCTTCGGAAGCACAATAGCACTGAACAGAAACTGTGTCATGAAGCTATGAATGTATATATATTATTGGAAAATATTTTTCTTTTAAAATTGAAGTTTAGTCTGTGGGTGTGTCTTAATTGGATTAAAGACAGCTAGTTTGGGTGCTTTGATGTGTATTAGTTTTGAGATGTAAAAAAGATAGAGTGCATTTGCAGTTCTTGAATAGAGCATTCAAGATGTGGGGTGAAATCTGGCACTTAACTAGCAGAGACCAAGCAATATGTTTATATTACTAATAAAATTGGTACTATAAAAGGGGTTTTATTGTTAGAAGGGGTGGAGTTCAAAGAGGCTGGTGATACAATGAGAATTTACATTCAACGAGGTGTGCTAGATATAAGGATAGCAGTTTTGTGTGCAGAACAGAGGCAATGTAAGGTCAAAGTAGCTGTAAGCCTACAACTGTCTCCATAGGAACCAAAGTGATGGGAACATCATTTTGAATTTGTAAGGTGAAAATACTTTGCCTGGTGTCTGGTTAAGTCTATGGGTTGCTGTCGCTTTAATGGAGATTAGCTTAGGAATTTGTTAAAAGTTATAGTAGTAATTTGTGACCACGTATATGTTTAATGTGTTGTAACTTAATAAAATGTTTCATTTAATTTAATATAAAACCCCTCGAGAACTGGGGGTCTGATTCCTGAATTTAGAGTTGCATCTCAAATATACCACTTAAAAAATATAGGTTGTGACAGTTGTTTAAAGTTTTCCTCTGGGATTTTTGAATAGCTCAGCTTTAACAAACTGCTGTCTCATAACAAACTGTTAAATTCTGAGAGTGCTTGGAGTATTGATAACAAAGGGCAGTTTCTCCTTTTAATTAGCTTCACACACGTATTGACATCCTGTTTTACATACTTTGTATGTTGCATTAAACATTGACAGATTGAATGTTCTTTTTTAAACCTAGGGTGAATGGAAACCAAAACAAATAAAAAATCCCAGCTACAAAGGTGCCTGGGTCCATCCGGAGATTGACAATCCTGAATATGCTCCTGACACTAACATCTACAGATTTCAGAACATTGGTGCGATTGGACTGGACCTGTGGCAGGTCAGTAATATGCAGTGATACTGACTGTCTTTAGTATGGTTTATAGCAATATTTACAATGGGAGTACCTGGAATTGCAAACTTAGTCCTCAAATATCAGGTCTGCCCTTTGTCCTGGCAGTAAATCTACAGAAATGTGGAACACACTAACACCATGCACCACCATGGCTATCTTACAAGTGGTTACCGAGAACTCTGATTAGCAAGCTTGTGCATTCATTCCAGTTTGAACATTAAATGCTGACAATCCAATCTTAGTAACTGGCTTTGGAGAAGACACCGAGCCAGATGCCATAAGGGAGTTAGATTAATTTACATTCTGCTGAAATCGTACTTGTTCTGTGATTCTCCAGGTTCAGGATGATGTCTTTACTGATGTTTAAATTCAACTCCAGCACTCCTGATAGCTTTGGGTAGTTGCAGTGTGAGCCAAACAGACTGAAAATTCCAGGTTTGTGCTGCAGCAGCTGGTACTGTAATTGGGCGTCCATAGTTCAGCTCATTGCCTCTGAGCAAGAAGACGGATACAGCTATTTCTGCCCACAGTTTAAGGTTTCAGCTATGACCTGAGTATCACTGTTGCCTCTGAGTCAAAAGATTGAGTATTCAAGTCTTGCTCCAGAAACTTTGACACACAATCTACACTGACACTTCAGCGCAATACCAAAGGAAATGCTGTCTTTCAGGTGAAATGTTTAACTGAGGATCTGTCTGCCCCCTCAGGCAGAAGTAAAAGGTCCTTTGGCACTATATCAAATAAGAGCTAGAGAGCTTTCGTTGATGTCCTGGCCAACATTTATCACTCAACCAAAACCTTTTTAATTAATTAATTAAACAAATAATTTGGTCATTCATTGCTATGTGGGGGGGAACCAGGCTTCACTTCATTTGGCTGCCATATTTCCTATATAACAGTGACCATACTTCAAATACCAATTAAGTACTTTTGTTTTGGACATCGAGGTCATGCAAGTTGCTGTAAAAATTCAAATTCTTTATTTCTTTCAGTGACCACAGCCATGTGTGGGTATTGTGCAAGGGAAAATTGAGTTTGCCTGTCTTGTCTGCATAGAGGATTTTTTAAAAAATGATGCGTTAGTATTATATGGTGCAGTATGTTTTAGCATTGGCTTAAAGAAAGCCACTGGGATCAGGGCTCAGTAGAACCACTGGATGAAACATGAGTCCTCAGACTCAGACCAGCTCCTAGTGGATGTGAATCTATGGCGCAACACAGTAAAAATTTTAACAATTTTGCTCAGGTGCTAAGAATTGGTTTAGGAAGTGGCAAAACTCTCACTGGCACGTTGGATGGTCCTGAGCTGAAGTTCAGATTAAATTTGGCTGTGTTATTCCTGAACTGACCTGTATTTTCAGCAAATGGGGTTGATTCCAGTAGCAAAAGCAGTGAAGATGGCACTGCCTTGTTGGCTCTTTCCCTTAAAGGTGTCAGGCTTGGCTTAGTGCTGGCACACACCTGAGTCACAATCCAGAGACTTGACCATTTAATCTAGGCTGACAGTTGAGCACTGAGGTGCTGCAGTATCTGAGATGCTGTCTTTTGGATCAGTTTCTTCCAACTTCTTCAACAAATTGGAAGGCCAAAAGTCCATTGCCTGGTTTCTTGTTACTTTATAACCATAGTTGTAGCGAGTTTATTACTGTGCTGAATTCTAGGTTTCCTGGTTTGCGAAATGGCTTCATTGTCTCCTTGAAAAATGACTTGACATAGCACTTTGTGACATTGTTATCCCACATTTATTGAAATTGCTTTGCAGGAAAATTGCATGCACATTACATGTAGGGTAATGAGCAACCAGTTCAAGGACTTTATCCTAATTCTTGTTTTACAGGTGAAATCTGGTACTATTTTTGACAACTTTCTCATCACCGATGATGAAAAATATGCAGAAGTGTTTGGCAGTAAGACATGGGGAAAGACCAAGGTGAGATGGTTGTGAATTGGAGGTGGAATGGGAGAAAGAATTCGGGAATAACCAGCTAATTAATTGTATTAATATGTTGATCCTGCAATACTTTGTCTTAAGTAGGGCACATTGATTTGTGCTCATGATATTTAACGTGCCAAATAATATTGGCAAAGGCCCAGTAATATAACAGCCAAAAACTGCAGATGCTGGAAATCCAAAACAAAAACAAAAATACCTGGAAAAACTCAGCAGGTCTGACAGCATCTGCGGAGAGGAACACAGATAAAATTTTGAGTCCCTGTGACTCTTTACCAGAACTAAGGGAAAATAGAAAAGAGGTGAAACATAAGCTGGTTTAAGGGGGGGTGGGACAGGTAGAGTTGGATAGAGGGCCAGTGATAGGTGAAGATTGCCAAAAAATGTCATAGACAAAAGGACAAAGGGGTGCTAACGGTGGTGATATTAGCTAAGAAATGTGCTAATGGTGACATTTAAGGGTAGAAAGCAGGACGAGTAAGTGACAGATAGCCCTAGTGGGGGTGGGGTGGGGGGGAAGAGATTGAAATAGGCTAAAAGGTAAAAGATAAAACAATGGATGGAAATACATTTAAAAATAATGGAAATAGATGGGAAAAGAAAAATATATATAAATTATTGGAAAAAGGGGGATCGGAAAGGGGGTGGTGATGGAGGAGAGAGTTCATGATCTAAAGTTGCTGAACTCAATATTCAGTCCGGAAGGCTGTAAAGTGCCTAGTTGGAAGATGAGGTGTTGTTCCTCCAGTTTGCATTGAGCTTCACTGGAACATTGCAGCAGGCCAAGGATGGACATGTGGGCATGACGGCAAGGTGGTTTGTTGAAATGACAAGCGACAGGGAGGTCTGGGTCATGCTTGCGGACAGACCGAAGGTGTTCCGAAAGCGGTCACCCAGTCTGCGTTTGGTCTCTCCGATGTAGAGGAAACCGCATTGGGAGCAGTGAATGCAGTAGACCAAATTGAGGGATGTGCAAGTACTTCACTTGAAAGAAGTGTTTGGGTCCTTGGACGGTGAGGAGGGGGGAAGTAAAGAGGCAGGTGTTGCACCTTCTATGGTTGCATGGGAAGGTGCTGTGGGAAGGGGTTGAGGTGTAGAGGGTGATGGAGGAGTGGACCAGGGTGTCCTGGAGGGAACAATCCCTGCGGAATGCCGCCGGGGGGATGAAGGGATGATGGTTTGGTGGTGGCATCATGCTGGAGTTGGCGGAAATGGCGGAGGATGATCCTTTGAATGTGGACGCTGGTGGGGTGATAAGTGAGGACAAGGGGGACCCTATCATGGTTCTGGGTGGGAGTAATATATCCCCTGATTGCTTTATAAACCAGGTATTGTACCATGAAGGTGGGTTGGGGGAATGGAAGAAAGGAAAATAAAATGTAATACAGACCTTGCCACTGTCATGCATATTAATTACTATAAGCAGTGACATTTGTTAACTTTGTTTCTTTTCTCCCTTCCTTTGTTGGATTGTGATTGCCTGTCTTTCACCTTATATAATGATGATGTAAACCCAAATGCAGGTTGGACTGTGAAGCATGTTAGAGCTGAGCCTGGTCCTGTTCTTAACAGATTCTCGCATGCCATCTTTCCAAGTGGAGACAATATAGAATGATTTAAAACACTAATGTTTTTAACTCCCACTCCTTCCATACTTCCCCCAGGGATGCTGAGCCCCATTCCAATGCCCCTGTTACAATCTTAGACTAAACAGCACAGAAGGTGGCCATTTGACCTCCTGAGTTTGTGGCGCTTCTTTTGAAAAACAATTGTTAGTCCTACTTTTCCTGGCCTCTTTCCTCAAATCACTGCAATTTTTTTCACCTTCAAGTATTTATCCAACTTGCTTTTGAAGGCTGCAGTTGAATCTATATCGACCACCTTACAGCGGTACATTCCAAATCCTAGCCACTTGTTGCATGTAAAAAGGTTTATTCATGTCACTTCTGGTTCTTTTGCTTATAACCTTAAAGCTGTGCCTTTCGATCATCAATTCTTCAGTCTCCTTGTCGCCTTCTTTGCTCTAAGGCAAAATTACCACTTTTCCTTTAATACCATTGGCTTCTACTTTCTAACTAAGTCTTGTACGTACTTCATTAAATGTCTTCTGGAAGGTCGTCTACCGCATTAGCACTTTCATTTTTACCCAATCTCTGATACATTGAAGAACGTAGTCAGGTTAATCAGATGTAATTTTCCTTTAATAAATCACTGCTGGCCATCCCTTATTTGCCCATGTTTCTTAAAGTAAGAATTAATTTTGGTCTTGACAAGAGTCTCTGGTAATTTTCCCGTCACTGATGTTAGAATGATTGCTTATAGTTCTCCGATTTATCCCTCTTTTTTGAACAGGAGTGTAACATTTTCAATCCTTCAGTCCACTGGTATCATTCCCATATCTAAGCAGGATTCAAAAATTGTGGACAGAGCTCCTGCTACCTCCACCCTAGCTTCTCTCGCAACCTAGGATGCATCCCATCTGGACTGGGTGACTTGTAAAATTTGAGTGTTGACAACCTATTCAGCACCTCCTTTCTATTTTTATCCTGTCCAATATCTGCATTCCCTCTTCCTCTCCTGCAACTTTAAATTCATCCTGTTCATTGAGTACTTTGCATCTCTCTTCACCATTCCTACCTCATTCATGCCCTCTGCCTCCATAAGAAGAATTCCCCAATCTTCCTTTCACTAACCCCCCAACCCTTTCACTTCTTATATGTTTACAAAATATTTTGGGGTTTCCTTTGATTTTACCTACTTTCCTTTGCTTGGTCTCTATCTTTGGCTATGAATTAAGCATGGGCGCAGGAACATAGGAATTGATAGGTGAAATTAGACTAGTCACACAATCAAAAACTAATTCCCTTTCTAAGCCTCTGTCTCTACCTTTCCTCCTTTCGATGGCTTAAAATGTACCTCTTGGATCAAGCTTAAAACCCATATGTTCTCTAATGTCCTTTAGGGAAGGAAATCTGCTGTCCTTACCTGATCTGGCCTACATGTGACTCCAGACTTTCAGCAATGTAGTTGACTCTTAAATGCCCTCTGAAATGGCCTAGCAAACCACTCAACTGTATCAAACCACGACAGAAAAGTTGATCAGGAATGAAGCCAGACGGATCACCCAGCATTAACCTAGGCATCGGAAACAACAATGGCAAACTCAGTCCTGTCGACCCTGCAAAGTCCGCCTAACTGGGAACTTATGCCAAAATTAGGAGAACTGTTCCACACACTAGTCAAGCAACAGCTTGACGTAGTATTAATCATGGAACAATACCTTACAGATAATGTTCCAGACATCACCATCGCCATTCCTGGGTACGTCCTGTTCCATTGGCAGGACAGCCCACCAGAGGTGGTGGCACAGTTGGGACAATGGCCCTGGGAGTCCTCAACATCGATTCCGGAACTCATGGCATCAGGTTAAACATGGGCGAGGAAACCTCCTGCTGATTACCACCTACCACCTCAGCAGATGAATCAGTGCACCTCCATGTTGAACTCCATTTGGAACAAGCACTGAGGGTGGCAAGGCCACAGAATGTGCTCTGTATAGGGACTTCAATATCCATCAATGAATGGCCCGGTAGCACCAGCACTGACTGAGCTGGCCAAGTCCCAAAGCAGTGAAAGCAGCATGCAATAGACAGCTAAACAATCCCACAAACAACAGTTCAGATTTAAGCTCTGCAGTCCTGCCAAATAATGTTGTGAATCAAGCCCACAAACATCCCCATGGGGGAGCCCAGCACATCAGTGCAAAAGACAAGGTTGAAGCATTTACAATTATCTTCAGCCAGAAGTGCTGAGTGCATGATCCATCTCGGCCTCCTCTTGAAGTCCCCAGTGTCACTGATGCCAGTCTTCAGCCAATTTGATTCACTCCACATGATATCAAGAACAGCTGAAGGCACTGGTTACTGCAAAGGCTATGGGTCTTGACAACATTCCAGCAAAAGTACTGAAGCCTTGTGCTCCAGATCGTACCCCTAGCCAAGCTGTTCTAGTACAGCTACAATACTGGCATCTATCAACCAATGTGGAAAATTGCCCAGATATGACCTGTTCACAAAAAAGATAAATACAAGCCAGCCAATTATTGCCCTATCAGTCAACTCTTGATCATTAGCAAAGCGATGGAAAGGATCATCAACAGAGATATCAAGCAGCACTTACTCAGCAATAACCTGCTCACTGATGCTTAGTTTGGGTTCCACCAGGGCCACTCAGCTCCTGACCTCAGAACACCTTTGGTCCAAACATGGACAGCCTTGGTCCAAACATGGACAAAAGAACTTGAACTCAAGGTGAGATGAGAGTGACTGCCCTTGATATCAAAGCAGCATTTGACTGTCTGGCATGGAGCAGCCTTAGAAAAACTGTAGTCAGTGGGAATCAGGGGAAAAACGCTCCACTGGTTGGAGTCACACCTAGCACGAAGAAAGATGGTTGTGGTTGTTGGAGGTCAATTATCTCAGTCCTGGGACATCGCTGCATGAGTTCCTCAGGGTAGTGTCCTAGGCCCAACCATCATCAATGACCTTCCCTGGAACATAAGATCAGAAGTGGAGATATTCACTGATGATTGCACAATGTGCAGCACCATTCGCGACGACTCAGATGCTGAAGCAGTCCATGTCCAAATGCAGCAAGACCTGGACAACATTCGGGATTGGGCTGATAAGTGGCAAGTAACATTCAATCACACAAGTGCTGGGCAATGACCATCTCCTACAAGAGAGAATCTAACCATCTCCTCTTGACATTCAATGGCATTACTATCACTGGATTCCCCACTATTAACATTCTGGGAGTTATCATTGACCAGAAACTAAACAGGACCAGCCCTAAACACTGTGGCTACAAGAGTAGGTTAGAGGCGAGTAACTCACCTCCTGACTCCCCAAAGCTTGTCTACCATCTACAAGCACAAGTCAGCAGTGTGATGGAATACTCCCCACTTGTCTGGATGAATCCAGCTCCAACAACACTCCAGAAGCTTGACATTATCCAGGGCAAAGCAGCCCGCTTGATTGGCACCACATCCACCACCTTAAACATTCATTCCCTCCACCAC
This sequence comes from Carcharodon carcharias, assembly GCF_017639515.1. Classification (NCBI taxonomy): domain Eukaryota; kingdom Metazoa; phylum Chordata; class Chondrichthyes; order Lamniformes; family Lamnidae; genus Carcharodon; species Carcharodon carcharias. The sequence continues at coordinate 98,874,349 of NC_054480.1, forward strand.
CGATGCATGATGACAGCAGTGTGTACCATCTGCAAGACGCACTGCAGTAACTCACCAAGCCTCCTTCGGCAACACCTTCCAAACCCGCCACTTTATTAGCTCAAAGGACAAGGGCAGCAGATGCATGGGAACAACACAACTTGAAAGTTCCCCTCCAAGCTGCCATCCTGACTTGGAACTATATCACCCTTCCTTTACTGTCGCTGGGTCAAAATCCTGGAACTCCCTCCCTAAGAACCAAATCAGACACAAAGTGAGGAAACCCCTAGTGATGGAAATCTTTGGGAATCATAGCTCCAAACTTGCCTATTCCATTAATACCCCAAATTCCTCATACTGTGTTCCAAATATTTCCTAGGAGAAATATGTTATTTATTTGTACTTGAATGAAACAACACATTCTGCTTCCACTCTTTCCAGAGGGAACCTATTCCATATATTTACCTTTCACTCACTGTAATAATAGAAATTTTTATTTGTTGATGCACTGCAGGGTGGGGGGAAGGCTGGGGCGTAAGGAGAGTGGTCTGGAGCACTCTAGAAACCCGGATGTCTGAGTTCCCTTACATGCCTTGGAGTGCAATGTTTGAACCCGGAAGCCAGCCTGTTTGATGGGCTTGGGTCCAATCAAACAGAAGGCAGTCTACAGAAGGCCACAGAACCATGTAGACCTGGTTTCCAGTCCCTGGGAGGGTATCTGATGGTGTGGCGTCCTGGTGAGGATGCACTCCTGCTCCTCCTGGCCTACAAGGACTGCTGTGAAGGCACTTGTAGTTTCCCAAGGTCCAAAAAACCCAGCTGGCCACAGTTAAACTTGCCAATTGCAAGGCTTCCAGCTTCATGATCATAATTCAAATGTCAATCCACCCCTTTGTCCCACTTCAGTAAAATCCAGAAGTTGGTGCGTTGGAGTTGCCTTCCTGAAGCTCTCAGAACCTTTGCACATTTAAGGACCCCTACCTCTTCACCCATGCTAAAATTCCTAATTTGTTCAGATTGGTTTGGCACTTTTTCCCCTTTCAAATGGGGGCCATGTCCTCTCAAAGTGAAACAGCTTATCGTGGTCTACATTATCTTGTTCCTTTCAGAATCCTAAAAACAGAAATCCTACCGTATATCAACCCTTTCTTTTCTAATGAGAATATGCCAGTTTACATAATCGTAAACATAAGCTAATCCCTCCTTTTCCTCAATCATTCTGCTTGCTCTTCTCCTGTATTCTCCCAATAGCTGCAATTTTCTTTTTGTTTGGCAGAGACCACAAATGCACACGTTAGTGTGGTCACACCAATTATTTCATAAAATGAAAGACTTACCTCACCATAGTCAGTACTGATCTTTTAATACATCCCAGGATTTGATTTACTTTGTTCAGTCACCAAGCATTACTGGATAAGTTGTATTAAAGACCTTATTGAAATCCAAGTTTTTCACACTCACTGCTTTACTCCTGTCAAGTGGCTTTGTCACACCTTAAAGAAAACCAGTAAAATTAGATTAGCAAGAACTCCTTTCATGAATCTATATTTGCTACTTTTTTCCAGAAAACGTTTTATTCATATAATTTGTATAACTGCAAATAACAGTTCAAATTTGATATTACATAAAGTGCAATTCAGATCAGTTTCTTTCAATACAATATGTAGCACTCAGAGGTGCCTTACAATATTAATTTCATGCTAAACACAGCCCCAGGGGTTTAACACTGGTTCTAGTATCTCAATGCACCATGGCTGGGAGGCCTTCCCCCATTAAGGGGCCTTACCCCATTAAGCCTCTGCGGTGGCTGCTCCCAACTTTAGTGCATCCCTTAGCATGTAGTCCTGGACTTTGGAATATGCCAGTCTGCACACTTGGTGGTGGACGGCTCTTTGCACTGGAAGACCACCAAGTTTCAAGCAGACCAAACAGCGTCTTTCACCAAGTTGATAGCTTCATCCACCTTTGTGCTAGAGGTTTAAATAATCCAATCCAAGATGTTTTATTCCCTTGTTAGCTGTTTTACAAACTGAGTCATAAAACAGTCTTCTATTCGCTCTTAAAAATCCTTCCCCTACCTTAGTCATAGAGACATTGTTGTCCCAGTCAACCTCTGATAAGTTTAAAATCTCTGAGTACTATACCTTGTAGGTGATTTGTTCTTAGTCACTGTCCTTATTTCATCCCACAGCTCCAGATCAAGGCTCAGGCCTGGAGGCCTATAGCATAGCACCAGCAATAATTTACCTCTGTCAGCACCTATTAATTCTGCCCAAAGTGAAACTGTTATTGCTCTTTTCGATATCTTCTCATTTGTCCCTTAATATTAGAGTTTATATATACATTATCACATTATGTTCTTTCCTTCTGATATGGTTTCTTCTTAAAAAAAACTCATCCTTCCAGGGATGTATGCCATTGATTGAAAAGATTCCACTATGATTCTGATACTAATGTCCAAGCTATCAACCCAGGTCACACACCTTAGTTATCATTCTTGTGTTAATAGAAGCATAGCACTTTTTTATCTTCCCCATTTGCTAACTTAATTGTTATTGTTTGGTTTTTCTCCCAGCATTAAAATTGGACATATTAAACCTATGTTTGTCTTTTCATTAGTACAGCTTCAGATTTGCTCCAATTAGTCTGGATGCTCTTTTACATCCACCACAAGCACCCCTGCATCTAATTTAAATACATTCTCACCATACTATGTATCGTGCATGCCAACACCTTATCCTGCAGCACCCCCACCCCACCATCTTTGTTTAGGTCAAGCCCAGCTAGTTTGTATATTCCAAAAGACATCCCATTGTTTGAGAAATTGGAACCCTAATTCCCAAATCATAGCCTTTGCCAAGCTTTAAACTGCCTAATTACCCTCTGACTCTTTCCACTGACACAAGTTTTAAAAAAGAAAATCCCTATCATTTGAATATTCTGACTTTGCAAATCGATGGTCCTGAAATTTTACTCCTCACAAAGTGTATCAGTCTGAGATACTTGCTTCAATTGAGTCATTTTATGTTTGTGGGAAGACAGTTTGCTGTGTGGGTGTGATGTGGATTTGGGCCTAGGTTGGGGTGCAAGTTGCTCATGGGCTTCTCCCCACCTATGTTACCTGATGTCTCTTTACTGCTTTTGTTTAGGAGCCTGAGAAAAAGATGAAGGAAAAACAAGATGAGGAAGAAAGCAAACGTATTGCTGAGGAAGCAAAAAAGAAAGATGAGGAAGCTGATGAGGAAGCTGATGAGGAAGCTGATGAGGAAGCTGATGAGGAAGCTGATGAGGAAGATGAGGATGATGATGAAGATGATGATGAACAGGAGGAAGAGGAAAAGAAAGATGAGGAGGAGGAAGAAGATGCATCAGAAGATAAAACTGCAACAAAAGATGAATTGTGAAATCTGTATATTTCCAGCCATGCCCAATCATTAATGTTTTTCTGCAATTTAATCCTTTCACCAGTGTCTTTCTTTGGAGTTTCTAATTGAAATATTGCCTGCATAGCAAATGTCATTGTTACAAACTTGAGACTATCAGATTTCATAATACAGTTTCTTTTTGAGGTCTACAACTTCACCACATCTTGCACATTGCTGCCCTGGGAGAATCATTCAAGCTTGGTGGGTGCTGGGCACTCCCTATTGAGAATAAGAATCACTCTTTTTGTGCCATTAGTATCTAACAGAGTCATCAATGGTTGCAGTTGATTCATTGGAACCTACTGATTCACACCATGCTGGGGTGAAATCTGGCTCATCGGGAGTCTGTTATTTACTTGTCTTCTCCTTATTTCTCCCCTTCAACCCCCTTGGCAGCTATGCTTTTTGTTTTGTTGTTGGGAAGGCAGAATGTCTGAGTCATTTGAGGAAAAATTCCCACGGCAGATGGGAATTTACTGCTGAGGACCTAGAGATGTTGATTTGTTCCTGGAGGAACTCCTGAAACATTTTTCACCATTATTTTAGTTCCTGTGCTGCTGCTGCTGAATGTCTCTGCCTGACATGGTGAATGTACGACCATGAACTGTACTGGGTGTGGATCCCATTTCTGACCCAGCATAGTGGAGCATTAATGAAGAGTGTAATGCCTTCTAAATTTAACAGAGATCAAGGATAAAACAGTGACTGCATGTTTTTACATACGACTGGCAATATTAGTTTTGTCACAATGATCCTGTAATGTATGTAAATTGGCGTCATTGATATAAATACTACAGCTGTATAGCATGAATGAAATGCAGGAATTGGAAGGATCAGAGAGCAATGAAAGCATCTTAAAAAAACCTGTTTTGGTATTTATCAAAATTATAGTGTAGCTTTGTAGCTCTGCATCAGGATCTTTTCTTCAAATGGATGAGGAGCTGGTGATTTGATTAACCATTGCATTGAAACTGCATTCACATTATTACCTGATGGAAGATTCCATCTCAAAGCATTGTCCGATTTTGGTGTAAATAATTGCAACCTGAGGTATTGCCCCACTTTACAGCCGAGGTTTTGATTATTTTTGGTACCTTTTGACAAAGAAATGAAGTTCATCTTCAACTGATTTTGTAGGATCTGAATGTATTTCCAGAGACAAAAAGTTTGTTTTAAATAAACGTGTACAAAAATTGTCAAAGGAACTATAGTGCATTTTTTTCTCTATCACAGTGAAGTTCAGGAACTCGCATGACTAAAAATCCATTCATGTAATCTTCCATGCCAGATTAAGGCTAGAATTAAATGATGACATCGGGTGTGTGTCCCTTCGTGATATTTTGGTGGGCGGGCGCTATGAGGACGGAGGCGTGCCTGCCATTAATTAACAGGCCACTAAAGGCCCTTGAGGCACCAATTGAATTTGATTTGCGCAGCCCCTCTCATTTTTCAGGCTGTTGCATAGGCACAATGGGCAGGCGGGTAGGCCACATTTTCAAAAACCTCATCCATGGGCAGGATAAGAGGGGTGAGTGGGCTCACTAATGCGAGTTGTTAGTACTTTAGATTATAACTTACTGTGAACAGGACAACTTCATTTCGCTTCAGAGCTGCTTTGACAGAAATAACAGGCTTCAGTTCAGGACTACGGAGGAGTCCTAACACTTGGGGTCTTCCTGGTACCAGACAGCCTTCCCTTACCCTGGGAATGAGAATTGTGCTCTCTGCTGGAGGCACCTCCTCCTCTGAGGAAGAGAGGGCCAGAAGGAGGAGGAGGCCAGGTGTCTTTATTCAGCTTCCAGGGGAGCCACCTGTGGGAGGAGAGGCGCAGGGGTAACAGCAAGTCCAAGAAGGAAGGGGCCACAGAAGACCCCACTATCCTGCTGCCAAAGTTTACAGGTGGCGATGCAGCTACCTCAAAATGTTTGAGGTGCAATGTCAAAGGAAGCTTCTCCAGGGAGACAGTGACCTCCATCTGTCAGATGATCGGCCCTGAGATCAGCTCCAACCGTGTGGGTGGCCACCCCATGCCAGTGGCGCTGAAGGTCACAGTGGCCCTCAACTTCTATGCCTCTGGCTCTTTCCAGGCGTTGGGTGATCTTTGTGGAGTCTCCCAATCAGCTGACCACAGTTGTGTCAAGCTGGTGACAGATGCTCTGTTTAGACGTGCATTGACTTTCATTCACTACCGCACGGACGAGGCCAGCCAGATACAGTGAGCCAGAGACTTTGCAGCAATTGCTGGGTTCCCCCACATCCAGGGTGCAATCAACTGAACACATGGCCATCAAGGCGCCAGTGGGTGAGCCGGGTGCCTTTGTCAACAGGAAGGGATTCCACTCCATGAACGTGCAGATAGTGTGTGACCACAGGATGCAGATTCTACAAGTTTGTGCAAGGTACCCTGGCAGCTCCCATGATGCTTACATCCTGAGGCACTCCCAGGTGCCGAGGCTCTTCAGTGCTCCAGCCCGGCTGGATGGATGGCTGCTGGGCGACAAGGGCTATCCCCTCAAAAAGTGGCTCATGATGCCTCTCCGCCATCCAAGAACAGCAATCACGCAGCAGTACAATGACAAACAAGTCACTCATAACATCATGGGTTACCCTTCAGCTGCAGAAGTAATGAAGCACCCAGAGACTTGTTGAAAATAAACACATTTACTGGTGTGGTGCCTGACATACATGAATCAAATTAAGTGGAAAGGTGTTCTCCATCACACCTACCTATAAATAACTTAAAAAGTGGGGCAAAAAAATAACACCAGTGATAAGTCTCGGTTGTGCCTAAGGTGCTTTACATTTACATTTTTGGGTGCTACGTCTTGGCACTCCCCCCTTGCTGGCACCGGCATTGGAGGCAGCCTGCTCACTCTGCTGTCCTGTTGGCCTTGACGATCTTGGCTGGCGTCCTCTGGTCCGTGGAGCCTGTGCTGGCCCCACCTGGGAGGGAGTGGCCAGTGGCATGGTTGGCATCTCCCCAGTTGCCGCACCTCATCGGATGCCACGGTCCTGGCAGAGGGGTGAGGGAGCAGCTGCCCTCATCCGGAGCACCCTCAAAGGAGCCCTCGGAGATAACAAGCAGCTCGCGCGCCGTCAGGTTGCTGTGGACCTCCCTGCTCACCATTGATGGATGAGCACCTAGCTGGGATACTGGGTGCCCAATCCATCTCCCACAATGACACTGACCATCTGAGGTCATCGCCGGTGTGAGGGCTTGCAGGTCCAAGCGCATTCCCAGGAATCCCTGATTGAGCTCCTGGAGGAGCCTCTCCATGAGAGTTGCCACTCTCTCCATGGAGGAGGCATTGCACTCGGCCATGAGGGTCATTGCATTGCTCATGCTCCGCAGGGACTCCTCCACAACAGAGCCCATGGCATGCATTCCCTCATGTATCTCTGCCAGATCCTCCCACATACCCTGCTGGACTTCCAGCATTTGCTGTCCCAGGGACAACTCCAGAGGCACATCATCAGCCACCGACTGAGCATGTTCCTGGTCAACAGCCGCCTACTGACTGCTGGTACCCTGGGCACTCTCTGCCTCCGCCTGCACCTCAAGCAACTGTGAAGTGCCCTCACCGCTGTGCACCAAGACACTAGCCAACAATCTAAAGCGCACCGAGGTGCTGGTATCTGAGCTGGTGCCCGCCTGGCTGGCAGGGTGTGATACTGGTGTGTTTATATCCTCTATGTCCTCTGGGGTGAGCGGCAGTCCTTCAGGCTTCTGACCCTGATGGTCTTCTGGTGAGCCTGAAAGGAAGAACAAGGACATGTCATTAGTTGAAGTCATTATACTGTTACTGTGCATGCCTGGCACCCAGATCAGGGTGCCCTCATCTTTCCATTATCAATGAGGATTCTATGTTCGAGCCTCACATTAATATACAGGCAACAGTGGAATGGTTGCTATGACAGACATTCTGACCTCAGTGCACTGCACTCTTACCTCCCTGTGGCACCCCAACATCACAGCGGATGGTTGATCTAGCGCATGGCGCCACTCCAGCTCCAGTGCCTTCTGCACGTATCTGGACAGGATTAGAAGGTGTAGTGCTCCTCCACCAGTCCACAACCTCTCAGAATTATTGTGGGCTGTCTTCTCCTAAAAGGAGAGAGAAGCATTGATTAGTCCAGCCTGTACCTGCATTGCCATTGCAGGCTGGCCAACCCCATCTGAGGAATACCTCACAGCCGATTCGGGAGCCGCAAGACACACATTCCAAGCAGCCAGGACTCATCCCTCACCCAGATGCAGCCTCATTGACATTTGCCTCTCAGGGCCAGGGGGCTGGGGGGGAACCGCTCCTACCTGCTGTGCTAAGTGACCCATGCCAACACGGTACTCACTCTTCCCGATAGCAGGAGGTCATTGAACCCATGTATGCCTTACCACATCATGGGAGCTGACCATGGATGCCACCTCCTCCCAGGCATTTTTGGTGATGTGGGGGCCTCCCAGCCATTGGGACAAGGATATCCCGGCGTGCTGCCACCTCCTCCAGGAAGGCAGCGAGACACTCGTCAGAAAACCACGGGGCCAACTGCCTCGCCGACCTGCCCTCCTGCTGTTCTGCTACGATGTTCTGCATGGCAACGGTACTCCAAGTCAATGACAGCCTTCGTATGGCTGCCTGCACTATTTTTGAATAGGCCACCGGGACGCCATTGGACCCAGTGGACATTGAGCTTCTGCCCCCGCTCGCCCCTTCACACTGATGCCGGAGACACGTATTAGACCTGGTGGGCCTTAATTGGCCCGCTCATGTAAAATGGCAGTGCGGACCTGGTCGCCACCGAGCCCAGTCTGACGCAGGAAAAGTTCAGGCCTAAGAGCTGCTGTTCCCTGTTTAATCAACAGGTTTGAGATCAAAGAAATGTTCCACCACCACTTCAAAAATCAATGCAGCTGATCCTTGAAATCACCATACTTAAGCTGCACATCGGTCCAATATCTACCGTAGTACACACATGCAGCAGCGTATTGCAGTGAAGGACAAATGAAAATAGTAACACACGTTTGCACTTTTGATGTGGGCCATTGAAAACAATAATTAAACTCTTATGGAACTTTGTTAATTAGGAAGACTGTCAATTTACACAAAAGTCCTGTCCTTTGAGGTAGGTGGGTGGGTTTGCAGAGCGAGTGGTGGATTCCATGTTTCTCCTGCCCTTTAACAGAACTCATGTGACATGTTGACATTATTGGTCAATTCCGCATCTTCCCTACAAAATAAGAGTAAAAGAATGACTTGCATTTATATATCACTTTTTCATGACCTCAGGATGTCCCAAAGAGCTATACAGTGAGTGAAGTACTTTTGAAATGTAATCACCGTTATAATATAGAAAATGTGGCAGCCAGTTTATGCACAAGGTCCACGAACAGCAATGAAATAAATAAAAATTCCGCCCATTAACTGCAGTGGTGGGCAGGAAACACGGTGTGATTCCCCCTGGGCAGTAGGGCAGGTTCTTGCCCCAGCTCTTGGGCTTTTCAGCTTATTATTTATGCATCAGTGAGGAGTTTGTCAAACCTCGTGGCAAGAGGTCCAAGTGCACTCTGTTATGGCCATTTGTGTATGTATATTAAACAAAACTGGAATAAACCAGTTCTGTTGGGTACTAGAACTCCATATATATGCACCACCATTTTTGTCTTACAAAGATATCTCAGTCTGCTAATGAGAGTGGGATTGTGGATTTTCCTACCTGAACAAATTTAGATTGGAGAAGCTTCCAGCAAATCAGCAGAGGAACTGAGATGTTTTTTTCTGCTGAGAAATAGGCTTGAAAAATCTGGTCTTAGAGAAAAAGCTGTTGGTACATGTGGATGGACTGAGTTTCAGAAATGGCTACATCATCAGGCGTTTTTGGGTGACTGGGAAGAGTATTGCTGTGACCAAGTCTTTTGGTGTGTAGTGGGGTGGCTTGAGATATTTTTCACTGCCTGTAATATCCTTGAAAATCCTAAGAATCCAACTGTTAATCAGACTGTGGGAAAAGGGCTATATTTTTGATGGAAGCAGGCCTAGAAGTGTATGAAATGCTCAAGAATTTGCTCACCACTGCTAAGCCAAAAGGCATGTTGCTGTCAAACATTTTGTAGAGATTGCTCAAAGCTATCGGTTTGGAACAAGGAATCAGTTGCCCAGTGAGGACATTGTTGAGTTTATTGTGGCTTTGAAAACACCGTCCATTCACTGTAATGTTGGAGAATTTCAATAGAGAGCACTTTTGGACAGATTTGTGCGTAGTTTAAAAAGTGAATGCATTTGCAGTAAGTTGCTGACACTGCCAAAGTTAACTTTCAACATACCTTGACAAACAACATTGCCCATAGGCACGGTGGAGCATGACTCGAGATAAGTTAGAGTTAACAACCGCCAGTTGCCGAAGTAAACAAGCTGAAGCTGAGTCAGCCGAACATCCCAACAATGCAGCTAGTAGTGGCAGGATGAGTACAAAGTCTTGCGACTGGTATTTATGCCAACATTGGGCACAGAATTGTCCATTTCTGAAGGAAGACTGCTATAGCTGCAGCTTGCACTTCTTGTCAAATACAGGATGAGGTGCAAGTTGAGAAGGGGCAGAAGGCATTAACATACTGTCAGTCTTAAACACTCTTGGCTATGAGCTCTGTTGCAGCCAGCCCCATGATGCACAGCACCATCTCTTCCGTTGGGTTCAGGAGCTGGATCTGCCTTGCTGCTTTCTATTGTGGTCAATTCTGTCCTGCAAGAGAGATGGCAGAATGTCAGTGAATATGTACCCGGAAATGGGTGCAAACAAATAGGTGCAAACAAATTTTCAGCTTCTCTTCAAAAAGCTATCAAGTTATCCATGTTGCCTATGTTATGTTTTTGGTTTCCAGAAATTTGAAATAATCACCCTTCAGACTCAAATTGCTGGAGTTTCATCGAATGTATTTCTTGCTTCTCTCCATGTGGCTGATGGACTGGCAGACAGATACATCGTTGCTTGGCATATGACTGCAGAGCAACAATGAAATGTAGCAACCCAGGATATATATATTCACATAATCATTTGTTCCTGGCTCTTCATGTATAATATAACAATGTGACAGCCTTCTAAATATTCATTTATTTTGGTTCGTGGTAATGTTTTCAATACCAATATAAAGTTAAAGGCTCAATAGTTGTCTTTTTCCCCCATTTGAACAGACGTGTCAAGTATGCCATTACTTTAGCACAGATACTAGCTCTAATTAATTTTTAAAAATCAGTTACTCCCTTTGCCATTTCCTGGGTGCATACATAACACAAGTGAATGAATGCTATGAATAGGCATTTACAGTAAACACTAATCTCATTCTAAGTGGGACAGTCTAAGGTACTTCATCTCTCCTAATTGTCAGTATAAAATTAACCATTGAAATACTGCTGTTTATTGTATGCCAGTGTACTACACAGCACTCTCTGATAATCTCTGTCACTGCAGACTTTAGACTGCCTGTTAGATTTAGCTACTAAATTCTATTTAACATATCCCAGACCAAACGAAATTAAAATTGTATGGCTCTTAGCTATATTTTTAATTATATTCTATACCTGGCTGGATGTTTATAGAATTCAAAACAGTGCCTGTTGATTTTCTTTATAGATAAAAGATGTTAACTTCATGACAACACAATGCACAAATTAGAAGGCACAACATTAGCACAAGCAAAAATAAAAACAAAAGGTTTTCTTTATTCTGTCATGGGATGTGAGAATTGCTGGCAAAGCCAACATTTGTTACCCATCCCTAATTGCCCTTGAGAACGTGGTAGTGAACAAACTTCTTGAACTGCAGGTGTTCACTGTCAGGAAGATATAATAATGTCCATAATGTTATTGGAATTTATTGTAAAATAGAGTCTGTGTCTATGTGAGAGACTTAATTGAATTAGAGGCAGCTAGACTGGGTGCTTTGATGTAAGAAGAGAAGATAGGTTTGAAATGTTAATTAGGTAAACATGGGGAAGTTTTAGAATGTGAAGTGTCAAGGGGGCAATTTGCATTTTTAAGCAAACTAGTGTGGCTTGAATTCAAAAGTGGGGGTTTAATGTTTATCTAGTCAGCAGAAGTAGTAAGATTTGTGTGTTTATTTCTTTTCCTCCTGCTGCCTCCAGGAACTGAAGTTAAGAGAATTCACTTTGAATTCGACTGTTCAGGGAATTGTTTACTTTGCCTGGGTCTTTTTAAAATGTGTCTTACTGTTGCCTTAACAAAAATGTAACTGGGAGTCAGATTAAGTAGGGGATTTAGAAGTTATTTGTAGATCTATGTATTTAAAATAATTTCAACTATTAATAAATGTTTAATCTATTTTTGTAAAATCCCAATTAGACTAGGTGGTCTTATTACTACTGAATTCAACGCATGCATCTCGAAATTTATACAAATTGCAAAACAGATTGTGGCAGTTGTTTCAAGTTTCCCTTTGGGATTTGAACAACTCAGCATTTACCAACAGCTGTGCCATAACATCCACCTAGAGTGCTATTAGGGAGTTCCAGGATTTTGATCCAACGACGGTGAAGGAACAGCGGTTCATTCCAAGTTAGGATGGCGTACAGCTTAGAGGGGAACTTGTAGATCGTGGTGTTCCAACGCATTTGATGCCCTTGACTTTCTAGTGGTAGAGATTGAAGGTTTAGAAGGTGCTGTCAAAGGAACCTTGGTGAGTTGCTGCAGTGGATCTTGTAGATGGTACCACACTGCCACTGTATGTTGGTGGTGGAGGGAGTGAATGTTGAAGGTGGTGGATGGGATGCTAATCAAGCAGGCTGCTTTGTCCTGCATGGTGTTGAGCTTCTTGAGCGTTGTGGAGCTGCACTGAACCTGGCAAGTAGAGACTGTTCCATCACAGTCCTGACTTGTGCCTTGTAGATGGTGGGATAGGCTTTGGAGAGTTAGGAGATGAGTTACTCGCTGCAAAATTCCCAGCCTCTCTGATCTGCTTTTTTAGCCATAGCCAGTTAAGTTTCTGATCAGTGGTAATCCCCAGGATATTGATGGCAGAGGAATCAGCAATGGCAAAGAACATCAAGGGGAGATGGTTGGATTCTCTCTTTATAAGATAGCCATTACATTGCCTGGCATTTGTGTGGTGCAAATGTTTCTTGTCAATTATTAGCCCAAGCATGAGTATTGTTCAGGTCTTGGTGCATGTGGTTACATACTGCTTCAGTATCTGAGGAGCTGTGAATGGCACTGAACACTATGAAATCATCAGTAAACACTCCCACTTCTGACCTTATTTTTGAGGATAGATCATAAATGGAACAGCTGAAGATGATTGGGTGTAAGACAATAACCTGAGGAACACCAGCTGCATTGTCTTGGAGCTGTGATAACCACAACTATCTTCCTTTGTGGTAGGCATGACTCCAACAAGTGATTCCATAGGCATCAATTTTGCTAGGGCTCCTTGATGCCACACTTGGTCAAATGCTGTCTTGGCATCACAGGCAGTTACACTCACATAACCTCCCGAATTCAGATCTTTTGTCCATGTTTGGACTAAGGCTGCCAAGCAGTCTGGAGCCAAGTGTCCCTGGCAAAACCCAAACTGATTATCACTGAGCAGGTTATTGCTGTGTAAGTGCCACTGCATACCACCATTGCTGCCACCTTCCATCACTTTGCTGATGATTCAGAGTAGATTGAAGTCAGTTGGTCAGATTGGATTTGTCCTGCTTTTTGTTGACAAGACATACCTGGACAAGTTTCCACATTTTCAAGTAGATGCCAATATTGAAGCAATACTGCAACAGCTTGGCTAGGGGCATGGCTAGTTCTGGAGTACAAGTCTTTAGTTCTAGGGCCAATGGCCTTTGCAGTATCCACTGCCTTCAGCCATTTCCTGAAATCATCTGCAAATCGAATTGACTGAAAACTAGCATCCATGATGCTGGGGACTTCAAGAGACAGCCAAAATGGATCATCTACTCGGCACTTCTGGCTGAAGATGGTTGCAAATGCTTCAGCTTTGTTTCTTCCACTGATGTGTTGGGATCCCTCATTTTGGAGGATGGGATTGTTTGTGCAGCCACCTAGTTGTTTAATTGTCCATCACCATTTACATCAGGATGTGGCAGGACTGCAGAACTCTGACCTGGTGTGTTGGTTATGGGGTCACTTAGCTTAGTCTATTACATGCTGCTTCCAGTATTTAGCATACATGTTGTAGCTTCACCAGACAGGCACCTCGTTCTTAGGTATGCCTGTACTGCTCCTGGCATGCTCACCTGTACTACTCATTAAATCAGGCTGATCCCTTGGCTTGATGGTAATGGTAGAGTGAGGGATATGCCTGTCCACAGGTAAGGACATCCTTCTCAAGGGCAATTAGTGATGGGCAACAAATACTGACCTTGCCAAGAATTTTTAAAAATCCTTCCTTAAAGGACCTTTGAGGACCAGGTGAGTTTTTATCACAATCTGGCAGTTTCAGGCCCGTAACATCCACACTCCCCAGTGTCGGATTTGGGGGGTACCCCAAAGACGCACTGGGGAATTTCTCTGGAAAGTTTCCAGATAAGGGTTTGCACAGCAATTGCCCAGAAGTGCAAACTTCCTCTGGACAATTGCGCTGTACAGGGAACCATCCGAAATGCAGTTTAAATCGTAAACATTCAGGTGGTTCTGCCAGGGTTCTACCAATAGTTACCCAGAAAAGGTTAGAAGAATTAAAATCTCTTCTAAATTCTGAATAATTATTGTAATGACCCAGTCAACCCCATGGGACTCCCCACACCTCCGAACCCCTCCCGTGGGGCACCCCCCACTCCTGACACCACCCCCACCCCCCCAACCCCCCTGGACCTCCTACACCCCCCACCCTCCTCCAACCTCTGACACATCCCAGCCTCCAACACCTCCAAAACTCCGACTCCCATCCACCCCCTCCGGACCTTGGATCCCACCCACCCCACAAGCCCATGGACTTTGGACTCCCCCACAACCCCCCCAGACTTCCGACTGACCTCCTCCTCCGACAACCCCCTGGACCTCAGAACAGCAAGCCCTCTAACACCCTTGGACACCCTCCACGACCCCTCTGGACCTCATATTCTCATCCCCATCAACACCACCCCCTCGGACCTCTGACCAACCTCTGCCCCCCAATCTCAGACTCCCCAATGACTCCCTAGGGCCTCGGATGCCCCAAAGCCTCAATCCCCACAGAACTCAGTCCCCCTTGATCTCAGACCCACCACCCCCACCTCCTGGGCCTTTGACCCATCCCCCGTTCCCCGTTCCCCACCCACCCCACCCCACCACCACCCCCAGACCCAAACCTTCAAACCCTACCCACTTACCTTCTTCTGGCCTGTCAATTTCCCTGGCCCTTCAAAGTTACCTGCTTTATGGCAGCTAGTGTCATAAAAAAGGGGGCATAGCTTCCTTGAACATGCTGGAGTTATGCTTTGTTGGGACCTGCGAGGAGCCTTTCAATGCAGGCCCCAAACAGCTCTGGCGGAAGTGGCAACTTAATTTTCAAGACCAGGTAAGTATTTATTTCTTCTAATTTCAGCGGGTCAGCACTTTCCGAAACTAGTTGAAGGTTTCGGCCCTCATTGTCACCATCATTCACCAGTTTTTAAACTCCAGATTTATTAATTAAGTTTAAATCCCATCAGTTGCCATGGTGGGATTTGAACTTGTGTCCCCAGAATATTAGTCAGAGCCTCTGGATTATTAGTCCAGTAACATCACCACCAGGCCTCAGTCCCCCTGTTTTCTTGATGAAACAAAAGTTTGGTTGATTTGTGTGCAGATACAGCACAGTAACCTGAAAAACCTGGATGTGAGCCATGGACGGGAGACTATTAGCGATGACCAAAACCCAGCCAAAAAGAATTTTGTGAAGACTGTTAAAGGAGCAAAGACAAGTGAAATCCAAAGGAGATAAAAACAAAAATAAAAACAAAAAACTGCGGATGCTGGAAATCCAAAACAAAAACAAAAATACTTGGAAAAACTCAGAAGGTCTGGCAGCATTGGCAGAGAAGAACAAAGTTGACGTTTTGAGTCCTCATGACCCTTCAACAGAACTAAGTAGAAATAGGAAAGGGGTGAAATATAAGCTGGTTCGGTGTGGGGGGTGGGGGGTGGGGGGTGGTTATTGGGACAAGCAAGCAGTGATAGGAGGAGATAACCAAAAGATGTCACAGACAAAAGAACAAAGAGGTGTTGAAGGTGGTGATATTATCTAAAAGAATGTGAACAAAGAGGTGTTGAAGGTGGTGATATTATCTAAAAGACACATTCTTTTAGTTAATATCACCACCTTCAACACCTCTTTGTTCTTTTGTCTGTGACACCTTTTGGTTATCTCCTCCTATCACTGCTTGCATGTCCCAACAACCACCACCCCAGCCCCCCACCTTAAACCAGCTTATGTTTCACCCATTTCCTATTTCTACTTGGTTCTGTTGAAGGGTCATTAGGACTCGAAACGTCAACTTTGTTCTTCTCCGCTGATGCTGCCAAATACAAAGGAGGTTGGTGGGAGGAGAAGAATGAAGCCAATACCACCAAAGGATCAAACCCTAGTGAGATAAAGGTAGGGATTATATAAAAGGAAATCAGAATCAGAGGACTGAAGGGTGCCGCAGAAGGTAAGATGTGAAAACAGAGGCCAGGATCTTTAGGTCGGCGAGCTGGGGTGGGGCCTGCTCGCTGATGCTTAAAATGACATGGGATGACGTCGGGCGGAACTCCCGACGTCACCCGTCACTTCAACTTTCAGGTCGATGGGGCCGCAGCCGAATCAGCTGTGCGTTTGCCGACCTGTCAACAGCCTATTGAGGCCATTTAAAAAGTAATTGACTTAATTAATGGACCTGCCCATCCAACCTTAAGGCTGGCGGGCAAGCCAGGAGCTCTGGCAGGCTTCAGAGAAAGCATGAAACCTCATCCATGGGCGGGATGAGGTTTCATGAGGGTTTTTAACAATTTAATAAAAGTTCGAGTTAAAGTGATAGACATGTTCCAACTCATGTGACAGTATCACATGAGGGGACATATCAGGGAAATTGTGTTTCTGCTTCTTGACCATTTTTAAATTTGGCACCGATCTCCCTGAGACAGCACTGAGGCGCAAAAGAGCACACTCCTGGCTGAGGGAATCCCCCCCTGCCCACACAGGGAGCGCATAGTGCTTTCTGGCGGATGTCACGCTGGGCAGGCCTTAATTGGCCCGCCCACGTAAAATGGCGGCACACCCCCAATCGGGTGTGCTGATCGGAGGCATGCCTGCCCACATCCGCTCTTGCACTTTCCCCTCGATGGGGGGAAATTCTTCCGAATAACTCATTTATACAGTGTCTTTAACATAATGCAATGTCCCAAGGCGCTTCCCAGTAACATTATAAAACAATATATGACACTGAGCCGCATGAGGAGAATTAGACTAAAAGTTTGGTCAGAGGTAGGCTTTAAGGAGTGTCTTAAAGGAGGAAAGGGACATAGAGAGGTGGAGAGGTGTTCCAGAGCTTGGCGCCTAGGCAATTGAAGGCGTGGCCATCAATGGTGCAGCGATTTAAATTTTGGATGCACAGGAGGCCAGAATTAGAGGAGTGCAGATATCTTGGAGGCTGTGAAGCTGGAGGAAGTTACAGAAATAGGGAGGGGTGAGGCCATGGAGGGATTTGAAAACAATGATGAGAGTTTTAAAATCAAGATGTTGCTTGACCAGCAGCCATTGTACATCAATGAGCAAAGGGTGATGGGGGAACGGACCTCTTTGTGGGTTAAGACAAAGGCAGTGTTTTGGATGACTTCAAGTTTACGGAGGGTAGAATGTGAGAGACCAGCCAGAAGTGCGTTGTAATTGTTGGGTTTAGAGAAAACGAAGGCATGAATGAAGGTTTCAGCAGCAGATAAGCTAAGACAGGGGTGAAGTCAGGCAATGTTTTGGAGGTGGAAATTGGTTTTAGTGATAGAATGAATGTGAAGGCGGGGGTTCATCTTGGGATTGCGAACCTAGGAGCAGGAGTAGGCCATTTGGTCCTGTGAGCCTGCTCCACTATTCAATAAGATAAAGGCTGATCTAGTGTGATCTCAGTTCCACTTTCCTGTCTGCCGCAACCCCCCCCCCCCCCCCCCCCCCCCCCCCCCCCCCCCCCCCCCCGCCCAACCACCCCATAACCCTTGACTCCCTTGCCTAACAAAATCTGTGTAACTCAGCCTTGAATCAACTTAAAGACCCAGCCTCCACTACTTTCTGGGGAAAGAATTCCACACACCAACAACCCTTTGGAGAAAAAAACTCTCCTCATCTCTGCCTTAAAAGGGAGACCTCTTATTTCTAAACTATGCTCTCTGGTTTTAGTTTCCCCCCACAAAAGGAAACATCCTCCTGATATCCACCCTATCAAGTCCCCTTAGGATCTTATATGTTTCAATAAGGTCACGTCTCATTCTTCTAAACTTCTATCAATCTCAGTCTTGAACTTACTCAACGACTGCGCCTCCACAGCCCTCTGGGGCAGAGAATCCCAAAGATTCACCACACTCTCAGTAAAACAAAAATCCTCATCTCAGTCCTAAATGTTCTGTCCTTTATTCTGAGTCTGTGTCCCCTGGTTCTACACCCCCAAGCCATGGGAAACATCCTTCCTGCATCTACCCAGTCCAGTCTTGTAAGACTTTTGTATGTTTGAATAAGATCACAGCTCATTCTTCTAAACTCCAGAGAATAAAGGCCCAGTCTAGTTAATCATTCCTCATAATCCCTTCAACCCAGGAATTAATTGAGTGAACCCTATTGCGCTGCCTCTATGGCAAGTATATTTTTCCTTAGGTAAAGGAGCCAAAACTACACACAATACTCTAGGTGCAGTTTCACCAACGATCTATATAATTGCTGTAAGACATTGATACTCCTATACTTAAATCCTCTTGTAATAAAAGCCAACATTCCATTTGCCTTCTTAATTGCATGCTTTACTAGCATGTTAGCTTTCAGTGACTCATGAACAAGGACAGCCAAGCCCCTTTGCAGTTCAACACTTCCCAGCCTCTCACCATTTAAGAAATACCCTGTATTTCTGATTTTCCTATTAAAGTAGATAACCTCACATTTCCTCACATTTTATTTCATCTGCCAAATTTTTGCCCACTCCCTTGACCTCGCCAAATCCCCTTGAAGGGCCCTTGCATCCTCCTCACAACTCACACTTCTAACTAGTTTTGTGTCATCAGTAAACTTCGAAATATTACATTTAATCCCCACATCCAAGTTATTGATGTAGATTGTAAATACCTGGAGCACTAAGCACTGATCCTTGTGGCACCCCACTAGTCACAGCCTGCCAACCTGAAAATGACCCATTTATTTCTACACTCTGGTTTCTGTCTGCTAAACAGTTCTCAATTTATGCCAGTATATTACCCCAATCCTATGTGTTCTAATTTTGTTTATTAACCTCTTGTGTGGGACCTTATCAAAAGATATCTGAAAATCTAAAAATACCATCAAATGCTTCCCCTTATCTATTCTGCTATTTACATCCTCAAAAAATTCCAATGGGTTTGTTAAACATGTTTTCCCTTTCATAAATCCATGTCGACTCCGCCCAATTCTACCATTATTTTCTAAGTGTCCTGTTATCATATCCTTTATGATAGATTTTAGCATTTTCCCTACTACTGATGTCAGGCTAACAGGTCTGTAGTTCCCTATTTTCCATTTCCCTCCTTTCTTTAATTGCGTGGTTACATTTTCCACCTTCCAATCTGCAGGAACCATTCCAGAGTCTAGAGAATTTTGAAAGATGGCCACCAATCTGTCTACCATCTCTACAGCCACATCTTTCAACACTCTAGGATGTAGACTGTCAGGTCCAGGGGATTTATCTACTTTATTTCCCATTAGGTTCTCCTGTACTATTATTACTAATATTAAGATCTTTCAGTTCCTTGTTTACACCAGCCCCTTGAGTATCCATTATTTCTGGGAGGTTTTTAGTAGTTTCCTCCGTGAAAACAGACACAAAGTATTTGTTTAGTTCCTCTGCCATTTCCTTATTCCCCATTATAAATTCTCCTCATTTTGCTTGTAATGGATCCACAATTGTTTTTGCTAATCTTTTCCTTTTTACCAATCTATAGAAGCTTTTGCAGTCCATTTTTATTTTTCTCGCTAGTTAACTTCCATATTCTGTTTTCCCTTTTGTCATGATCAGAAGACAGGGAGAAAAATATACATATCTATATCATCCTGGCTACTTTATAAACTTATTACATTTTTAAAAATGGACCAAGGACTGGACTGATTAAATAGCCACAGCTGACCACATGTTTATAGTTCTGGAACAGTCTAAGCTGTTCCAATGGACAAAGGATACCTCATCGTCCTCTGAAATGTGACTTGTATTGTAGAAACATTCCAGCTAAGCCAATACAAAGGATTCTTAGATAATACGTCTGCACCAGCTAGCTCTAGACAAAGGTACAGCTGTTTAGGACTCGTCATTTCCAACGTTGTATTAATTGTTCTTCAGTTACCTGCTCAAAACACAATGGGTTTTAACAGGGGCGTCTCATTAGCTGAATAGCTCGACCCGAAACTACCTTGTCACATGACTGAGACTTGAGCTGTTTGAATTCCTCTAATTATACAGCTCTTGAGTTTTATCTTCAGTTGCGATCTAACCTCAAAGAAAACCAGGTTCCAGGCTGCAGCCTGCCTTTTTACCTCCATCTCTCTCCAGGTCTGATTTCCAGAAATAACCCTGTACTTCGCCTACAAAGTGAACTAACACCCAAGATACAAGAATACTTTGCTGCGTCTTCAATGGACTTAACCTGCAACTGAGTTCCTAGGACTAAGACCAGGAATGCTGCCAGACAAACCACCAAAAAGAACCTTCCTTGATCATTGATTCTGGACTCTGGACTCACATGAAACTATAATACTTTTATCGTAGTCTTTGCCCTGAACCCCTCTCTTTACCTTATCCCTCTTTTATTGTGTGAATGCAAAAGGGCGGACATTCTGAAACCCCTTCCCACGTTTTGTGTGTGTGTGTGTGTGTGTGTGTGTGTGTATAAAATAAACTACCCCTCTCACTTCATCTTATCTCGAGTTTCTTGTGGGGCTATTAATAGAGGATTGGATGATTCCAAAACTGAAGGGTTGGGGAAAACACGCCACCACTTATAAAGGGGGAAATCAAAAATCAAAACACCTTTCTGCTCACGAACAGATAAGTGAATTGAGAAATCAGGGTTATTTAAATTAATCCCTCTCCTGTCTGTAACATTTTCTTAATCTTTTTCTTGGTCCTCCTTTGCAGAATTATAAAATGCTCTCAATTCTCAGTCTTACCAGTTTGTTTGGAAACTTTATATGCCTCTTCCTTTGATCTAATACAATCCTTGACTTCTTTCGTTAGCTACGGTTGGAACACTTTCCTGCTGTTTTTTGTGCATTAAAGGAATGTATTTTTGTTGTAAACTATGTATTAATTATTTAAATGTTAGCCATTGTCTGTCTCCTGTCATAGCGTTTTAATGTTGTTTCTCAATCTACCATAGCCAATTTGCCCCTCATTTGTTCATAGTTTCCTTTGTTTAAATTTAAGACCATTGTCTCTGATTGAACAACATCACTTTCAAAATTAATGTAAAATTGTATCATATTATGGTCACTCTTTCTTAAAGGCTCCTTTACAACAAGATTATTAATTAGCCCTTTTTCATCCTATAATACAAGTTCTGAAGAAACATATTCCCTACTTGGTTCCTCAACGTACTGCTCCAGATAACTATCTCGCACAGATTCCAAGAATTCGACCGCCAGAACTTTAGTACTAATTGGGTTTATCCAGTCCATATGTAGATTGAAATTCCCCCATGATTACTGTATTTACTCCTGTTATGCACACTTCTAATTTCCTGACTTATACTGTGATTTATATTACCACTGCTGTTTGGTGGCTAGAAACAAGTCCAAATATTTTCTGCCCCTTGCTGTTTCTTTGTTATGCCCAAACTGATTCTACATCTGAATCTTCAGAACTAAGGTCATTTCTCACTAGAGTACTAATGCCCTCTTTAATTAACAGGGCTACCCCACCTCCTTTTCCCAGTTTCATGTCCTTCCTGAATTTTACATACCTTTGAATATTCAGGTCCCAACTTTGATTTCCTTGTTGCCATGTCTCTGTAATGGCTATCAGGTCAAACATATGAATTTCTATTTGAACTGACAATTCATCTGCTTTATTGCGAATGCTATGGGCATTCAGGTGCAGAGACCTTAATTCAGTTTTTTTACTCTCTTTGTAAACTCTGGCCGTATCTGCTGGCACTCTCTCAAGTTTGCAATCATTGTCCCTTCCTACCATACTCTGATTATCATTACCTTTATTGCTACCTTGATCTGTTGCCTTGTCATTTCCCTTTAATTTACTTAATCTTCCCCTATATGATCCCTTCCCCCCTCTAGTTAGTTTAAATTCCTCTGTTCTTCCCTAGTTACATGACTCACTAGAACACTAGCCTCAGTACGGTTCAAGTGTGGACTATCTCAATGGTACAGCTCCCACTTTCCCCAGTACTGGTGCCAGTGCCGCTTGAATTGATACCCATTTCTCCTACACCAAACTTTGAGCCATGCATTCATCTCTCTAATCTTATTTACTCCATGCCAATTTGCACATAGCTCAGAGATTATTACCTTTGAGACTCTGCTTTTTAATTTAGTGCCTGGGTCCTCATTCTCTCTACGCAGATCCTCTTTCCTAGTTCTACCTTTGTCATTGGTACCTACATGGACCACGACCATTGGATCTTTCCCCTCCCACTGCAAGTTCCTCTCCAGCCTTGAGCAGATATCCTGAAACTTGGCACAAGACAGGCAACACAGCCGTCTGGACTCACGCTCTCTACTGCAGAGACCAGTATCTATTTAGGGAGGGCGGTGAACTCAGAGAAGAGAGAATGTGATGAATTGACATGGAGGTTGAAATCACTGAGGATTAGAAGTCGTTCAGTGCAGAGGCTGAGGGAGGAAAGCAGTGAATCTCGGTGATAAAATCTTTTATCACACTTGGGATGGTGGTACAGGACAATGATTTTGAGAGGTGAACATGCTGGAACAAGGTGAGATGCTCAGAGGAGATTGGTAGAGTATCAGCTGTATCAGCCCGGTGATCTGGTGATAAGCACCACAATGTCAGTGCAATGGTCTTGACAGGGAAAGTGGTGGAAGATGTAGCCTGGCAGGAAGGCTGCATTAAGGGGGAAGGTGTCATCACTCCTCAGCCAGATTCCTATTAAGGCCATGATGTTGATGCACAATATGGATAGCAATGGTCTTGTTCACAATTGAATGAGCATTCTGGAGGTAGAACCATAGAGGAGTGGTGAGAGTTGATCCACTGGCAGAAGCCACAGGGTCAGCAGTGGGAGGTCTGAGTTAGACAGGAAGGTGATTAGCAAGATGAGCCCACAGCGGGTTCACACGGTGCAAATTTTGACACGAGAGTAGGATGGGGCAATTGGTGTTGCTGCTAATAATGAGTCACCTCCTGACTCCTGAAAGACTATCAATCAATTACAAGGCCCAGGGCAGGTGTACAATAGAATATTCTCCAATTGCCTGGATGAGTACAGCTCCAACATGTTAGGAGTCCATGTCTCTAGGACCGATGTGCTTTTTTTGAAGAATTGGAAGGATATTGAATTATTTGGATAATTATTTTTTAAAAAGATTGCATGTTCACTTTGGTCTGTGAGCAAGCTGCTTTTTCCATGAAATCACATGACTTCATGACTTCAGCTAGATAACCAGAAAGACACCTGGTGAGATAAGAGTTATTTTGTTTATTTGGGTTAACATAAATGCACCACATTAGACATGCATTCTATCCACCGCTGGCACACAGTGGCAGCAGTGTGTAACATCTACGAGATGCACTGCAGTAACTTGCCAAGATTCCTTTGACAGCACCTTAAAAACCTGCGACCTTTATCATCTTATCAACTAGAAGACAAGGGGAGCAGTCACATGGGAACATCACTTGCAGGTTTCTCTCCAAGCCACACACCAACCTGACTTGGAACCAAATCATCAATTTTTCATTGTTGCTTGGTTAAAAACCTGGAGCATCCTTCCTAACAGCACTGTGTGTGTACCTAAACCAGGTGGACGGCAGTGGTTCAAGGAGACTCACCATCACCTTCTCAAGGATAATTAGGGATGGGAAACAAATGCTGGCATCGCCAGCAACACTCAAGTCCCATGAAAGATTTTTAAAAAAAAGTTGGATGACATCATGAAATCCAAAAGCAGCGCAGGTTTGTTCTACTGATATGCTGGCCAGGAACAGACTGAAACCAAAAAACAATAGAACCAGTAGCCAGTCACAAGCTCAGCAGGAGACTCTCAGCCTCTCAATCACAAGCAGTGGTGAGGAAAGGGCAACAGATTAGTGGAGATTATGACTGCCACTTTCATCTTTACTTGCCCCCACAGTATGGCATACCATGATAGCAAGCAGAGTAGTTCCATAGTCAGACCATTGGCAACAACTACAAATCATGTTTACCAAACCTGTTGGCGTTTTTTGTGGCACAATGGTAGTATTCCTACCACTGGGCTGGAAGCTCCAGGTTCAAGTCCTGCTTCAGGGCTTGATGGCTACAGAAGGTGCATTCATAATGTGGCCAAAGACGTTGATTATCAGCCAGTAAATCTTACCAATACTCTTGATGACAAACAATAAGTGCAGGAAAGCTTCCTCGTCAGCCATACTGCAGAAGGCATCAGCAAACCACTACAGTACATTGCCAATCATAATCATGGACCAATCCAATGGAAGTCCATGGTCGCCAACACCGTCTTAAGGGGCTAGAGTGCATCATGAGCGGTGTCCACCTGTATGCTTGAGGCCTTCCATGGCCGGTGGGCATTGCAGGGGCTGGAGTGCATCATCAGTCTTAGAAAGTGTATTTAAATTTCTTAAGTTTTTTTTTAAAGTTTTGTTTTTCGTTCGCGTCCCTTAAATTAATCAGTTTATATCTGTTTATTTGTTTTCCAAAAAAGGTCTTATAAAGAGAGACTAGAAACATAGGAAATAGGAGCAGGAGTAGATCATTTGGCCCTTTGAGCCTGCTCCGCCATTCAATATGATCAGGGCTGATACTCTATCTCAATGCCGTACTCCCGCTCTTTCCCCATACACCTTGATACCTTTAGAGTCTAGAAATCTATCTATTTCCTTCCTAACTATATTCAATGATTTGGCCTCCACAGCCTTCTGTGGTAGAGAATTCCACAGATTCACCACCCTCTCAGTGAAGAAATTTCTCCTCATCTCAGTCCTAAATTGCCTACCCCCTATCCTGAGATTGTGATCCCTTGCTCTAGACCCCCCCAGCCAGAGGAAACATCATCCCTGCATCCAATTTGTCCACCCCTGTCAGAATTTTATACACTTCAATGAGGTCCCTTCTCATTCTTCTAAACTCTAGTGAATACAGGCCTAGTCAGCCCAATCTCTTCTCATACAACAATCCTGCCATCCCAGGGATAAGTCTGGTGAACCTTTGCTGCACTCCCTCTATGGCAAATATATCTTTTCTTAGGGATGGCACAGAATATTCCAGGTGTGGTCTCACCAGGGCCCTGAATAGCTGCAGTAAGACATCCTTTCTCCTGTACTCAAGTCCTCTCACAATGAAGGCCAACATACCATTTGCCTTTTTAACTCGGACTCGAACTCAAGTTCTGTCGAAGGGTCATGAGGACTCGAAACGTCAACTCTTTTCTTCTCCGCCGATGCTGCCAGACCTGCTGAGTTTTTCCAGGTAATTCTGTTTTTATTTTTGTTTTGCCTTTTTAACTGCTTGCTGTACCCACATGCTTGCTTTAAGTGATTGTTGTACAAGGACACCCAGTTCCCTTTGTACAACAATATTTTCCAATCCATCACCATTTAAATAATATTCTGCAGACTTGGTGTTGGTTCGGGAAGAGGCAAACAAATGTAATGTTTACTCCGTAAATAAATCAGGTATTAAGTAAAAATACTTGTGTATGATTTCCTACTTCACCATCTGGCTTCAGAATGATTTAACTCAATTTACTGAGCAATTTACGATTCAGAATATCACCAAAACATTATGCGCCTGTATTTGAATAAACAACTTCACCTATCATATCAGTGACAAGTAGTACTTTTAAAACATTGTTTAAGTTTTCTGTGTATTATTAATTATACATTCTGTGCATCAAGTGGTTAAAATTTTAAGCCTATTCACTGTAGCGGTATGTGAACAACTGATAGAAATGGAATGGGGTCGCAGTTAAGTAAAGATTGACAACCTGATCTAGGCTAAAACTTCAGTACAGTACTGAGAGACTTTTTCAACGGCAGTATGCATTGTTTTTTAAACGAGGTATTAAACCATGGCGATGTAAAAGGAAATTCACCTGTATTTTAAAAGGGAAGGGGAGCTTTCCTGGTGAAGATTTATCCCTCAACCAATCTTGTTCATGGGATCTTGTTGTGCAAAATTGGCGGCTCCTAATTCATTACACAACAACAGTAAATACTTCTTATAAGTATTTCAGTGACAACAAAGTGCTTTGAAATGTCATGAAAAATGCTATATAAATGCAAGTTATTTTCTTTTACTGCTCTAGTCACCTAGATTAGTGTTTCTAATTCACTTCATTCAGTTACGCAGGGAAGCAATCAAGCTCCAGAAGCAGGGCAAGGAAGTTAATTCTAATGCTATATTTTGAGGAATGACTGGATAAATTATCTTTTCAGCCAAGAGTCATTGGAGAAGTAATGTAAGAGGTAAATAAGGATATGGAAAATGTAAATCCAGAATGTCACTTTTAATTAAGTTGCAGAGTAGGTCGAGTCCAAACAAGCTAAAAGGAAATTTCATGAAGTTTTTCTATAACTAATGATCAACATATTAAATGGACTTCCAGATACAGTTGTAGAACTATTTCATATCATAGTATGTTGACAGCACAGAAGGTGCTTGAGCCTGCATTGCCATTCAATATGATTATGGTTGATCTTCTGCCTCAACTCCACTTTCCCATCTGCTCCCCATATCCCTGAATTCCCCAAGAAGCCAAAATTTGCCTATCTAAGCTTTAAATATATTCAATGATGGAGCATCTATAATCCTTTGGAGTACAGAATTCCAAAGATTGACAACTCTGAGTGAAGAAATTTTTGCTCATCTCAGTCCAAAGTGATAATCTTATCCTCAGACTGTGCTCCCTTGTTCTAGATTCCCCAGCCAGAGGAAACTGCTGTAGAATGTGCTCAACCAGGATTCTAGTAAGGAAGAGCTGTTGGCATATCATGGTATCTACCTAAAAACTAGTTAATTTACACTATAGACCATGGGGAGAACTTTCTCCCTGTCAGGGTGGTTGCACAGGAGCAGGCGCAGGCGTGCGCGCAGCCAATCACTGCTTGCAATCGGCTGCACATGGCCGTTTTATGTGGGTGGGCCAATTAAGGCCCATCCAGCACGACGTGCACCCAGAAGTACTGAGCACTCCCTGAGCAGTTGGGGGGAGTAGGCTGAGTCAGGGCCTGTGCTCTTTCGCGCATGTACATGAAAGAGTGCAGAAATCTCCCTGAGGCAAAGAGCTGCCTCAGGGAGATTAGTTTGATCTTTAAAAATTTTAACAATGACAAAAAAATGTTTTAAGACATGTTCTCTCATGTGACAGTGTCACATGAGCTGGGACATGTCAATGAATTTTATTAAAAGATTTAATTAAACTTTAAAAACCTTCACGAAACCTCATTGCGCCTGTGGATGAGGTTTCATGATAAATGTGAAGCCCGCCTGGGCTCTTCGCCTGCCTGACAACCTTAAGACTGGACGGGCAGCTCAGTTAAGTATTTAAATTAATATTTAAATGGCCTTAATAGGCCTTTGACAGTTTGGTGGGCACGCAGCTGACTCCAGTGTGCGCCTGCCGAACTCAAGATCTGAATGATGTGTGGTGATATTGGGACGCACGCCCGACATCACCAAGTGTCATATTACACGTCAGAGAGCAGTGCCCGCTCCCGCTCACCGACCTAAAGATTCTGCCCCTTATGTACATAGTGAGTTACAGGGAAGGCACATCTCCCCTCAGTGATGCCTATCTGCTCCCTACAGTACCTCGCACAGGACTGCCTTACATTAGTGCCATATCATCATGTGCCCCATAGATTAGCATATTCATTCTGTTAACCCTTTACACTACAAAAGCAACAAAAATAAAAAGAAAATGCTGAAAATTTTCAGCAGGTCAGGCAGCATCTGTGGGGAGAGAAATAGAGTTAATGTTTCAGGTCAATGTCCTTTCATTAGAACTGGGAAAAGTTAATAGATTTTGAACGAGGGGAGGGTGGGACAAGGGCAAATGAAGGTTTGTGATAGGGCAGAATACAGGAGAGATTTAAGGACAAAAGTTAGTCAAAGGAACGAAACATACATCTAGAACAGGTGTGCTGCTGACTGAAAGCAAAAATAAGAGACAAACCATTACATGCAAAGAAAAGGAAACAACATGGGAGACAAAGTTTATGGTTTGAAATTGTTAAAGTTAACGTTGAGTCTGGAAGTCTGTAAGGTGCCTAATCATAAGATGAGATGCTGTTCCTCAAGCTTGCATTGAGCTTCAATGGAATAGTGCAGCAGGTCGAAGACAGAGATGTCAGAGGAAACAACCTCTCAATGTCTACTTTGTCAAGTTGCTTCAGAATATTATACAATTCAATGAGATCACCTCTCATTCTTCTAAACTCCAGAGAGTATAGGCCTAATATGCACAACCTCTCATCATAGGACAAAACCTAGTGAACTTTGCTGTACCGCCTCCAAGGCAGGTATATCCTTCCTTGATATGAAAGATCAAAGCTGCACATGTTCAGCCCATTGTGCCATGCCGATTCTCTGCGACAGAAAATCAGCGAGTCCCACTCTTCGCAGGATTCCTAGCCTCTGACCTGTTCTTGTAACAACAGTATTTACATGGCTAGTCCAGATCAGTTTCTGGTCAATGATAACTCCCAGGATGTGGGGGATTCAGCTATGGTAATGCCATTGAATATCAAGGCGAGATGGTTGGGTTCTCTCTTGTTGGAGATGGTCATTGCCTGGCATTTGTGAGGCACGAATGTTACTTGCCACTTGTCAGCCCAAGCCTGAATGTTGTCCAGGCCTTGCTGCATATGGCCACAGACTGCCTCAGTATCTGAGGTTTCGTAAATGGTGCTGAATATTGTGCGATCTTCAGCGAACTTCCCTACTTCTGACCTTATGATGGAGGGAGGGTCATTGATGAAGCAACTGAAGATAGTTGAGCTTAGGACACTACCATGGGAACTCTTGCAGTGACATCCTTAAACTGAGATGATTGACCTCCAGCAATCACAACCATCTTCCTCTGTGCTAAGTATGACTCCAATCAGTGAAGAGTTTTCCCCCTGATTCCCATCGACTCGTTTTGCTAGGGCTTCTTCATGCCTTACTCGGTCAAATGCTGCCTTGATGTCAAGGGCAGTCACTCTCACCTCACCTCTTAAATTCAGCTCTTTTGTTCATGTTTGGATTAAGGCTGTAATGAGGTCAGAAGGTGAGTTGCCTTGGCAGAACCCAAACTGAGTGTCAGTGAACAGTTTATTGCTGAGAAAGTGCTTATTGATAGCACTGTCAATGACCCCTTCCATCACTTTGCTGATGATCAAGAATAGAATTATAAGGTGGTAATTGGCCAGATCGGATTTGTCCTGCCTCTTGTGGACAAGACATACCTGGGCAGTTTTCCACATTGCCGGGTAGATGCCAGTTATGTAGCAGTGGCATAGTGGTATTGTCACTGGAGAGACCCAAGATACCTGGGTACCTGGGTTCGAATCCCACCATGGCAGATTGTGAAATTTGAATTCAATAACAATCTGGAATTAAAAGTCTGATAATGACCATGAAACCATTGTTGAATGTTGTAAAAACCTATCTGGTTCCATCAGGAAATCTGCCGTCCTTACCTGGTTTAGCCTACATGTGACTCCAGACCCACGGCAATGTGGTTGACTCTTAAAATGCCCTCTGAACAAGGGCAATTAGGGATGGGCATTAAATGCTGGCCTGCCAGTGATGCCCATATCCAATGATTGAATTAAAAAAAACTTGAACACCTTGGCTAAGAGCACAGATAGTTCTGGAGCACAAGTCTTCAGTACTATTGCTGGAATGTTGTCAGGGCCCATAGCCTTTGCAGTATCGAATGCCATCTGTTGATATCATGTGGAGTGAATTGAATTGGCTGAAGACTGGCATCCATGCTGCTGGGGACATCAGGGGAAGGCCGAGGTGGATCATTCACTCAGCACTTCTGGCTTAAGAAGCCCTTTGTCTTTTGCACTGATGTGCTGGGCTCCCCCATCATTGAGAATGGGGATATTTGTGGAGTCTCCTCCTCTTGTTAGCTGTTTAATTGTCCACGACTATTTATGACTGGATGTGGCAGGACTGCAGAGCTTAGATCTTATCCATTGTTTATGGGATCACTTAACTCTGTCAATCGCTGTTTGGCTTGCAAGTAGTCCTGAGCTGTAGCTTCACCATTTTTGGCAACTCATTTTTAGGTATGCCTGGTGTTGCATACTCCCCTGCACACTTCACTGAGCTAGGGTTGATTCCCCCAGTTTGATGGTAACGGTGGAGTCGGGAATATGCAGGGCTATGAAGTTACAGCTTGAGGTTGTATACAGTTCTGCCTCTGCTGATGGCCTAAATGCCTCATGGATTTGAGTTGTTAGATCTGCTCGAAAGCTATCCCATTTAGCACGTTTGTAGTGCACACAACACAATCAAAGGTATAAAAACAAAAAACTGCAGATGCTGGAAATCCAAAACAAAAACAGAATTACCTGGAAAAACTCAGCAGGTCTGGCAGCATCGGCGGAGAAGAAAAGAGTTGACGTTTCGAGTCCTCATGACCCTTCAATAGAACTAAGTAGAAATAGGAAAGGAGTGAAATATAATCTGGTTTAAGGTGTGTGTGTGTGTGTGTGTGTGTGTGTGTGTGTGGGGGGGGGGGGGGGGGGGGGTGTTGAGTGGGGGGAGAGAAGTGGAGGGGGGGTGTGGTTGTAGGGACAAGCAAGCAGTGATAGAAGCAGATCATCAAAAGATGTCACAGATAACAGAACAAAAGAACACATAGGTGTTGAAGTTGGTGATATATATCTAAACGAATGTGCTAATTAAGAATGGATGGTAGGGCACTCAAGGTATAGCTCTAGTGGGGGTCGGGGGAGCATAAAAGATTTAAAAATATTTAAAAATAATGGAAATAGGTGGGAAAAAGAAAAATCTATACAATTTATTGGAAAAAAAATAAAAGGAAGGGGGAAGAAACAGAAAGGGGGTGGGGATGGAGGAGGGAGGTCAAGACCTAAAGTTGTTGAGTTCAATATTTAGTCCGGAAGGCTGTAAAGTGCCTAGTTGGAAGATGAGGTGTTGTTCCTCCAGTTTGCGTTGGGCTTCACTGGAACAATGCAGCAAGCCAAGGACAGACATGTGGGCAAAAGAGCAGGGTGGAGTGTTGAAATGGCAAACGACAGGGAGGTTTGGGTCATTCTTGCGGACAGACCGCAGGTGTTCTGCAAAGCGGTTGCCCAGTTTACGTTTGGTCTCTCCAATGTAGAGGAGACCGCATTGGGAGCAACGAATGCAGTAGACTAAGTTGGGGGAAATGCAAGTGAAATGTTGCTTCACTTGAAAGGAGTGTTTGGGCCCTTGATACAATCAAAGGTATCCTTGATGTGAATATGGGACTTCGTGTCCACTTGGACTGTGCAGTGGTCACTCCTATCAATACTGTCATGGATAGATGCATCTGCAACAGGTAGATTGGTGGGGACGAGGTCAAGTAAGTTTTTCTTTCTTCTTGGTTCCCTATACATCTGCTGCAGACCCAATCTAGCAGCTATGTCCTTTGTGCTACGTATACTACAATTTACTGTGTTTTTTGAAAAAAAAGATTAGCATACATGGGAGAAAGTAACTGAAGTAAATTAACTAAATAACATAAGTTAGGATGGTGGGACAGGTGTTAAGTTGCAGCTGTGAGATGTGGGAGCTTTTGGATGCCAAGGTGTTCCATGACAAACACGTCTGCAGGAAGTGTAAGCAGCTTGAGGAATTCCGGATCAGGATTATTGATCTGGAAGCTAAAATGCAGACACCGTGCAACATAAGGGAGGGGGAGAAATACCTGGAATCTTAGTTCCAAAAAGCAGTCACACTTCTTGGAACAGGGTCATCTGTTTTGGTCAGCAGTGAGGGACAGCAGGATGTGACTGTCAGTGAGGTAGGTAATGGGACCGAGCAGATAGTAGGGAGGACTCTCAGGCTTTGCAATTGTCAAACAGGTTTGAGGTGCTCACAACCTGTGTGGATGAAAGCAAAGTCTGCAAAGTGGATGAGCAAACTGACCATGGCACTGTGGTACAGGAAGCCATTCAAGTAAGGGAGCAAAAAGGAGTGCAGTGCTAGTAGGAGACAGTATAATGAGGAAGAGTGACACTTTTCTCTGCAGCAAAGACCGAGAGTCCAGATGGCTATGTTGCCTGACTGGTGCCAAGGTTCGGGATATCTGCTCAGGGCTGGAGAGGAACTTGCAGTGGGAGCACGAGGATCCAATTATCGTGGTCCATATAGGTACCAATAACAAAGGGAGAACAAGGAAAGAGGTTCTGCAAAGTCAGTATGAGGAGCTAGTTCCAAATTAAGAAGCAGAACCTCAAAGGTAATAATTTCTGGATTATTACCTGAGCCATGTGCAAATTGGCATAGGACAAATAAGATTAGAAAGATGAATGTGTGGCTCAAAGGCTGATGTGGAGAAGTGGGTTCCAGTTTGTGGGGCACTGGCATCAGCACTGGGGAATGTGGGGGCTGTACCGTTGGGACGGTTTACACTTGAACTCTACTAGGACGAGTGTTCTCGCAAATCGCATAACTAGGGAAGGAGAGAGGGCTTTAAACTAAACAAGAGGTGTGAGGGATCAAGCTTGGGTGGAGGTAATAGTTCAAGGTATAGAGTCAAGACAGGGGAGCAAAATAAGTAATATGGAAAACGAGAGTCAGGGAACGGCAGGAACGAACAGAGAGAAAAAAACCTAACAGTCAAGAGCAGATGTTACAGGGTGACAAAAATACAAAACTGAAGGCTCTCTATCTGAATGCACATAGCATTCATAACAAAGCGAATGAACTGATGACCCACACTGAAGTAAATAAATATGATCTGATAGCAATTACGGAGGTGTGGCTGCAGGACAACAAAGATTGAGTCCTGGATATTGAAGGGTACATGACAATGAAGAAGAATAGGAAGCTTGGTAAAGGTGGAGGGTAGCGCTGTTAAACAATGTGGGCGTTGGTGCAATAGTTAGAAATGACCTTGATTTAGGAGATCAGGATGTAGAATTGGTTTGGGTGGAGATAAGTAATAGTGAGGGGGGAAAAGTCATTAGTGGGAGTGGTCTACAGGCCCCCTAAGAACCATAGAAAAGTTACAGCATAGAAGGAGGTCATTTGGCCCAACTTGACCATGTCAGCCTGGGGATACCGAGGTGCCCTTTCTAATCCCACCTTCCTGCACCTGGCCCATAGCCCTGCAGCTTACAACACTTAAGGTGCAGATCCAGGTACTTTTTAAAAGAGTTTACAGTTTATGCCTCTACCACCAACTTGGGCAGTGAATTCCAGACACCCACTACCCTCTGCGTAACAAAGTTCTTCCTCATATCCTCCTTATACCTTCTGCCAT
This sequence comes from Carcharodon carcharias, assembly GCF_017639515.1. Taxonomy (NCBI): domain Eukaryota; kingdom Metazoa; phylum Chordata; class Chondrichthyes; order Lamniformes; family Lamnidae; genus Carcharodon; species Carcharodon carcharias. The sequence continues at coordinate 98,907,591 of NC_054480.1, forward strand.
TTATCTTGAATCTATGTCCCCTGGTTCTAGAATTCTCCACCAAGGAAAACAATTTTATCCTGTCCACTCTATCTTTTCCCCTCACAATTTTGTACACAATCGAATCACCTCTCAGCCTTCTTTGTTCTAAGGAAAATAACCCCAACCTATCCAATCTCTCCTCGTAGCTACACTTTTCTAATCCTGGCAACGTTCTTGTAAGCCTCGTCTACACTCTCTCTTGGGCTATTACGTCTTTCTTGTAATGTGGTGACCAGAAATGCACACAATACTCCAGTTGTGGCCTCCAACAATTCCAACATTATATCATTACTTTTATATTCTATACCTCTACCAATGAAGGAGAGCATTCCATATGCTTTCTTCACAATCTTGTCTACTTGAACTGCTGCCTTCAGGGACCTGTGTACTTGTATGCCAAGATCTCTCACTTCATCTAACCCTCTTAGTATATTCCCATTTCTTGTGTAATCTCTGTAACTGTTTGACCTCCCTAAATGCATGACCTCACACTTCTCTATGTTAAAATCCATGAGGGTGATAATGCCTTTCCTCATGGATCCTGACACACTGCCGGCCAGGAGCATATTCTCGTACACGTCTAGCAGGTCCGGGCCGATGCAGCCCCACAGAGCCGAATACAACTCCGCCGGCAAGCTGTCGCTTCCGGGAGTTTTACTCTTTTCGAAGGACTCAAGGGCCTCAGTCAGTTCGTCAGGAGTTAGCGCTTTGTCCAGACTCTCCCGTGTGCTGTCGTCTAAGACCTCCGTGATAGAGGACAGGAAGGACTGAGAGGCCGTGCTGTCTGTGGGCTTCACGTCATACAATCCGGCCTAAAAAGATTTGCTGATCCTCAAAATGTCGGACTGTGATGACTTTACTGAACCATCTTCTTCCTTCAGGCTGCTGATCACAGAGCTTTCTCTGTGTACCTTTTGGAAGAAGAAACGTGAGCACGTCTCGTCCTGCTCCATGGAGCGGACTCTGGAACGGAAGATGGTCTTGGAGGCCTCCGAGGCAAAGAGCGAGGCTTGCTGGCTCTTCACCTCTTGGAGTTCCTCCTTGACATCGACCCCCATCGACTGCAGCCGGAGCAGATTCTGCATGTTTTTCTGGAGTCGGGACATTTCCCTCTGTTCCTTCCTAGCTTTCTGGGTGCCTTTGAGGATGAAAAACATCTTGATGTTTCCCTTGATCGCTTCCCACCAGTGTGTCAGTGACTCAAAGTGGGGTTTCATGGTTCTCCAACCTTTGTAATCCCTCTTGAGCTCCTCAATGTTCTCTGGGGTCAGCAGTTTCACGTTTAGCTTCTATGCCCCCCTCGCCAACCCTCTGGTCCTTCTCTAAGTGACAGTCAGCCAGTAGGAGGCAGTGGTCAGAGAAGAACACCGGCTTGACGTCGGTGGATCTGACTGTGAATGCATGGGACACAAACAGGAAATCTATCCTGGAACAGATGGACCCGTCAGGCTGCGACCAGGTGTATCTACGCTGCGCTCGTCTGCAGGGTTGCTGAAGACGTCATGCAGCTTGGCATCCTTGACTGTTTCCATCAGGGATCTGGACGTAGTGTCCAATCTGTTGTCGGCTCTGCCGGATCGTCCAGCCGCATCGATGATGCAGTTGAAGTCACCGCCCAGAATGACCGGCCTGGAGGTTGCCAGCAGCAGTGGGAGCTGCTGAAAAACCTCCAGCCGCTCAGCCCCTTGTGATGGGGTGTAGACGTTAATTAACCGGAGTGGAGCATTCTTGTACATTACGTCTGCTACGAGGAGGCGCCCGCCCACCATCTCCTTAACCTGGGAGACGGTGAAGCTGCCTCACCGCAGTAGAATACCCAGGCCGGAGGAACGAGAGTCGTTTCCTCCCGACCAGATCGATGGCCCATGTGACCACCATCGTGACCATTGCCTGTAGGAGCTGAGGTGAGGTATCGCACACTCCTGCAGAAACAACAGGTCAGCTTTGACCTTGGCAAGGTAGTCCAAGGTCGCAACACATTGCATAGTAGATTTAATGCTACGCATATTTATGGATACAATCTTTACACCCATTTTAAAGCAGTTAGTCGCTTACCAAACCTGTTGTCTCTGAGAGTTCCAGATCTTTGGTCTGCTCCTTCATGCCCGTAGTGTGCTCAAATTGCTTCACTTTGGATGGGCTGAGGAAAGTGTCCTGAACCTCCCCATTGGTGGTGTTCTGCTCGGGTGGCATCTGGGGGTCCGTGCAGAGAGCGGGGTTTGAAATGTCCTCTGTTGGAGAAGCTTCTCCAATCCTCTCCCCCTCTAGGGCGTTGCTGCTCCCGGCTTCCTGGAGCTGGGGTGCGCTGAGCGCCTCACTGTTCCCAGATTCCTGGGGTTGTGGTACACTGGCCTCTTCGGGTTGTGGGCAAAGTTGGGGTGCGCTGGTCTCTTCACTGTCTCCAATGTTCTGGAGCTCGGGTGTCTCATCCTCCAACTCCCTAGCGTTTTGTCGCTTCTTCTGCTGGCGCCGCCCTGGCCCTTCTTCGTCCGAAGAGCTGCTGCTCTTGTTATCCGTGTCGGATAGGAGACGCCTCTTGACTCTTGTCTGGGAGGTGGCTTGGTTTCTTTTTAGCCCCTTCTTCCTTTTGGCTCTCTTCACCAGCTGCCACTCCCCCTGCTGCTTTCCCACTGCTGCCTCCTCCTCCTCCGTTGATTCGCTCTCCTGAGGAGTGGGAGGTTCAGGGGGCAGTGCTGTTGGTTGGCCGTCTGTTGCCCCAATCTTTTCCTCCACCTTGTCTCTCTCTGTGTCCTCCTTTATCCCGTTGTTCTCCCTGGGGGCCTTGGTGGTTGGAGTGACACGAGGCATTTCTTCTGCTTCCCCCTTGTTGGCTTTGGCTGCTTGTGCATAAGTACGGCAACGTTTGGGGCAGGTCTTATAGAGGTAACTTGCCTCGCCACACAGGTTGCAGCACTTAGCCTGTTAACAGTCTTTTGTCTGGTGCCCTTCCTGTTTGCAGTTCTTGCAGAGGACGGCGCTGCAGTTGGCCGCCACATGACCAGACTTGCCGCATGAGCGACAAAGTTTGGGTTGCCCAGCGTAGACAAGGTAGCCACAGCTTCCCCCGATAGTGAATCCGAAAGGGGGTGGAAGATGGCTCCCTTACCGACGGTCTTGAGCGTTACCTTAACCTGGCGTTTATATGTCCAGATCCCCAAATCATCGCTAACCGCGGTGCAGCTCCCAACCTTATCGAAGTACCTGGTAAGGAAGGTAAGCACGTCAGCGACAGGGACGTAGGGGTTGTACAGATGCACCGTCGCAACCCGTTCTCGTTGCAACGGCAGAACAAAGAGCGGCTCTGCCGTCAGGATCATTTCTGGCAGGTCTTTCTTTTCCTCAAACACCTTCAGGAGTTTGACACAAGCTGCCACTTGCTTGAAAGTCACATCAAAAAATCCAGCGCTGGGGAAATCCTGTAGATCTCCGCAGCCTCGAAACCACACAGCTTGAATAGGATCCTCTTGGTGAAGAAGGTCCTATCCATTCCTGTTCCTTGCTCGCTGCACTTCACCATGACTCGGATGGTGTTAGGTACCCCATGGTAAGGAGTTCCACTGGTTATAGCCATTGCTCTTTCCCTGGCAGAAACGTGACTTCTCCCAGAATGCTTCTCAGTCACTTCTCACTACCGCCCTCAGTTGGATGATCTTCCTCCTGTTGAGTGCAAGGGTCCTTCTCCTCGATCCCCTTCTGAGTTGCGGTTACTGCGCTGACTTCTCCCAGGATGATTTTTTTTTTTGCAAAAATGTACTTTATTCCTAAATCTTCAAAAACATTTCGAACCATTTCAATATCACCATTACAAAAATACAATCAGGTTCAACTTTTACAACATAAATCACAAGGTGTATCAGTACAAACAATGAATATTACAATCATTGGCAGCCATTCATTTTAAACTGTACAGTCTGAGGGGCTCTTTACAGTTCCCAGCCCCTCAGTGCACTGTGGCAGAAAGGCCTTAGGCAGCGACCCTTCCCCATTGCGCCTTTGTGGCGGCTGCCCCAAGCTTAACTGTGTCCTCAGCACGTAGTCTTGGACCTTGGAATGTGCCAGTCTGCAACACTCGGTCGGGGACAACTCTTTGCGCTGGAAGACCAACAAGTTTCGGGCAGACCAAAGAGCATCTTTCACCGAGTTGATGATCCTCCAGCTGCAGTTGATGTTTGTCTCGGTGTGTGTCCCTGGGAACAGCCCGTAGAGCACAGAGTCCTGAACTGGGGGATGAACCTCGACAGAAACCACTGCATCTCTCTCCAGACCTTCTTAGCAAAGGCAGAATCTACAAGGAGGTGAACAGTGGTCTCTTCCCCACCACAGCCACCTCGAGGGCAACGTGCTGAGGGGGTGAGACTCCTGGTGTGTAGGAAGGATCTGACGAGGAGGGCCTTTCTCACCACCAGCCAAGCTACATCTTGGTGCTTGTTGGAAAGTTCTGGTGATGAGGCATTCTGCCAAATGACTTTGACAATCTGCTCGGGGAACCATCCGACAGGATCCACCCTCTCCTTTTCCCGCAGGGCCTCTAAGATGTTACGTGCCGACCACTGCCTGATGGACTTGTGGTCAAAGGTGTTTCTCTGCATAAATTTTCCCACGAGGGACAGGTGGTACGGCACGGTCCAACTACTTGGAGCGTTCCGCGGCAGCGTGGCCAGACCCATCCTTCGCAACACCGGGGACAGGTAGAACCTCAGCATGTAGTGACACTTGGTGTTTGCATACTGAGGGTCTACACACTGCTTGATGCAGCCGCACACAAAGGTGGCCATCAGTATGAGGGCGATGTTGGGCACATTTTTTCCCCCTTTATCTAGAGGCTTGTACATCGGATCCCTGCGGACACGATCCATTTTTGACCTCCAGAAAAAGCAGAAGATGGCTCGGGTGATCGCCACCATGCAAAAGTGTGGAATGGGCCAGACCTGCGCCACGTACAGCAACAGCGAGAGTGCCTCACACCTGATGACCAGGTTCTTAGCGCAATGGAGAGGGAACATCAATCCCACATGCCCAGTTTCATTTTCACCATAGACACTTGCTCCTTCCAGTTTCTAATGCATGCCCTGGTCTCTCCGAACCATACCCCCTCTCAGACACTTCTCACTACTGCCCTCTGTTGGATGCGCTACCTCCTGTTGAGTGCAAGGGTCCTTCTCGATACACTTATGAGTTGTGGTGACTGGGCTGAATTCTCCCAGAATGCTTCTCAGTCACTTCTCACTAACGCCCTCTATTGGATGTAGCCTCAGTGTAGGACAAAGTATTCAAGAAAAAATATTGTGTACTTGTGATAAAGGCATGGCAATAAGCATGAGGGATTTTGATCTATACAAAAACTGGAAAAATCAGGTTGGCAGTAGTAGCCTGGATGAGGAGTTTTTAGAATGCTTTTGAGATAGTTTCTTAGAGTAGCATGTTCTGGAACCAACCAAAGAGCAGGTTATATTAGATTTGGCATAGTGTAACATGACAGGATTAATTAGTGACCTCAGGGTAAAGGCACCCCTAGGTAGCAGTGACCACAGTATGGCTGAACTTTGAACTGTGGTGATGAAAGCTGAGCTAGTTGAAGTGAACTGGGAACTAGGCTAGAGGATAGATCAATAGAGAAGCAGTGGCAGACATTTAAGGGGATATGTCAGAGTATTCAGAATAAGTACATTCCTACTATAAAGAAAAATTCTAAGGGGAGGACCCACCATCCGTGGTTAACTAGAGATGTTAAGGAAAGCATCAAACTTAAGGAGAAAACATAAAACTCTGCAAAGATGAGTGGTAGGCCAGATGATTGGACAGAATAGAAAAGATGGCAGAGAATGACTAAAAGGTTAATTATGAGAAAGAAATTAAGAGTATGAGAGGAAGCTAGCTAGAAATGTAAAAACAGATAGCAAGAGGTACTTAAAAAGGAAAAATTGTAGTGGGTGTTGGTCCTCTAGAGAGTGACAGTGGGGAGTTAATAGTAGATAATAAGGAAATGGCGGAAGAAGTGAACAAATATTTTGCTTCTGTGTTCACTATAGAGGATACAAAAAACATTCCAGTAATAGCTGCAAATCAGGAGGTGAACGGGAGAAAGGAACTTGGTGAAATTGAAATCATTAAGGAAACAATACTGAGCAAATTAATGGAGCTCCAGGCTGGCAAGCCTCCGGGTCCTGATGGACTACATCCAAGGATCTTAAAAGGGGTGGCTAATGAGGTAATGGTGTTCATTTTCCAAAATTCACTGGATTTGGTAAAAGTTCATCAGATTGGAAAGTAGCAAATATAGCCCCTCTATTCAAGAAGGGAGGGAGGCAGAAAACAGGAAAATATAGACCAGTTAGTTTGACATCTCTCATGGGGAAGTTATTAGAATCGATCATTAAGGAGGTTATAGCTGGGCACTTAGAAGAGCTCAAGGCAATCAGGAAGAGTCAGCATGATTTTGTGAAAGGAAAATCATGTTTAACCAATTTATTAGCATTTTTTGAAGGAGTGACATGCGCAGTGGATGAAGGGGAACCAGTAGACGTAGAGTACTTAGATTTCCAGAAGGCATTTTATAAGGTGCCACATCAAAGATTATTACGGAAAATAAAAGCGCATGGTGTAAGGGGTAACATATTAGCATGGATAGAAGATTGGCTGGCTGGCAGAAAGCAGAGAGTATGCATAAATCGGTCTTTTTCTGATTTGCAGGATGTGACGAAAGTTGTCCCACAGGGGTCTGTACTGGGGCATCAACTTTTTATGATTTACATCAATGACTTAGATGAGAGGAGTGAAGACACGGTAGCTAAATTTGCAGGTGACACAAAGGTAGTTAGGCAAGTATGTTGAGAAGAAGACATGAGGAGGCTGCAGATGGACATAGATAGGATGAGTGAGTGGGCAAAGATCTGGCAAATGGAGTTTAATGTGGGAAAATGTGAAGTTGTTCACTTTGGCAAGAAGAACAAAAAAGCAGAGTATTACTTAAATGGGGAATGGCAGCATAATTCCAAGGTACAGAGGTGTCCTAGTACATGAGTCACAAAAAGTTAGTATACAAGTACAGCATGTAATTAAGAAGGCTAGTGGAATGCTATCCTTTATTATGAGAGGATTGAAAATAAAGTAAGGATGTTATGCTTCAGTTATAAAGGGCATTGGTGAGGCTGCACCTTAAATACTGTGTGCAGCTTTGGTCTCCTTATTTAAGAATGGATGTAAATGTATTGGAGGAGGTTCAAAGGAGGTTTACTAGATTGATACATGGGATGAGTGGGTTGTCTTATGATGAAAGGTTGGACAGACTGAGCTTGTTTCCATTGGTGTTTAGAAGAGTGAGGGGTGATTTGATTGAAGTATACAAGATGCTGAATGGCCTTGACAAGGTGGACGTCGAAAGGATGTTACATCTTGTCGGTGAGTCCAGAATGAGGGGCACTGATTTAAGATTGCCTTTTAGAACAGAGATGAAGAGAATTTTTTATCTCAGAGAGTTGTGCGGCTTTGGAATTCTCTGCCTCAGAAGGTGGTGGAGGGGGGGGGTGGGGTCATTGAAAATTTTTAAGGAGGAGGTAGGTAAATACTTCTTAGGCAAGGGAATCAAAGGTTATCGGGGAATGTGGAAATCATAACACAAGATCGGCTTGAGGGGCCGAATGGTCTACTCGAGTTCCTATTTCTTACGTTCTTAGGACTTGGCCAGCTCGGTCAGTAATGGTGCTACCAAACCACTTTTGGTGATGGACAATGCAGTCCCCCACCCAGAGTACATTCTGCGCCCTAGCCACCCTCAGTACTTCCTCCAAGTGGCGTTCAACATGGAGGAGCGCTGATTCATCAGCTGAGAGAGGGTTGATTGGTGGTAATCATCCAGGAGTTTCCTTGCTGTGTTTGACCTGATGCCATGAGACTTCATGGGATTCAGAGTCGGTGTTGAAAACTCCCAGGGCAACTCCCTCCCGACTATATACCACTGTACCATCACCTCACATGGGTCTGCCCTGTCGGTGGGACAGGACAGACCCAGGGATGATGGTGGTGTTGTCTGGGACATTATTTTTAGGTATGTTTCCATGAGTATGATTATGTCAGACTGTTGCTTGACTAGTCTGTGGGACAGCTGTCTCAATTTTAGCACAAGCCCCCAGATGTTAGTAATGAGAACTTTGCAGGGTCAACAGAACTAGGTTTGTTGTTGTTGTTTCCAGTGCCTAGGTCAATGCCGGGTGATCCGTCTGGTTTCATTCCTCTTTGTAGACTTTGTAGCAGTTTGAAAAACTGAGTGGCTTGCTAGAGGACATTTAGGAATCAACCACATTGCTGTGGGTCTGGAGTCACATGTAGGCCAAACCAGGTGAGAATGGTAGATTTCCTACCCTAAAGGGCATCAGGCAACTGGATAGGTTTTTACGACAATGGTTTCATGGCCACTATTCACGAGAATAGCTTTTTAATTCCAGATTTATTAACTGAATTTAAATTCCACCAGCTGCCGTAGTGGATTTGAACCAGTGTCCCCAGAGCATTAGCCTGGGCGTCTGGATTAATAATCCAGTGACACCAGCCACCACCTCCTCTTGAAAACCATCATTATCCTCCTCAGAGTTCACAATACTTCCAAGTTTTGTGGCCTCTGCAAATTTTGAAATTGTAGCCTGTGTACCCAATTCTAGGTTATTAATATGTTAATAGTTCAAGTACAATCAAGGTACATTCCCACAAAGGGGAAAGGTAAGGTAAATAAATCCAGAGCTCCCTGGATGACAAAAGAGATAGAGATTAAGATGAAGCAGAGAAAAGGTGCAAATGAAAACTGTCAGGTGGATAATTGAAAAAGAAATAAGGGAAGCAGAGAAAGAGCATGAGAAGAGACTGACAGCTAACATAAAAGGAAATCCAAAAGTCTTCTATAGGCATATAAATAGGGTGGTAAGAAGAGGAGTGGGGCCAATTAGGGGCATAAAAGAGGATTAGGCATAGAGATAGGGGGCATGGCTGAAGTATTAAATGAACACTTTGGATTTGTCTTTACCCAGGAAGATGCTGCTGCCCGGGTCATAGTGAAAAAGGAGGTAGTTCAGACATTTGAAGGTTTAAAACTATAAGAGGGAGTTATTGTATAGGCTGTACTTAAAGTTGATAAGGCACCAGAAACAGATGGCATGCATCCAAGTATACCGAAGCTAGTGAAAGTAGAAATTGCGGAGGCGCTGGCTATAATTTTCCAATCTTCCTCGGACTCAAGGCAATGCCAAAGGACTGGGGAATTGCAAATGTTACACCCTTGTTCAAAAAATGGTGTAAAGATAAGTCCAGCAACCACTGGTTGTGGGGAAACCTGTAGAAATGATAATGTGGTACAAAATTAATAGGTTCTTGGGCAATGCAGGTTAATTGAGGAAAGCCAACATAGATTTGTTAAGGGAAAGCTGTTTAATTAACTTGTTTGAGTTTTTGATGAGGTAACAGAGAGTGTTGATGAGGGTTGACGTGGACTTCCAAAGGTATTTGATACAGTGCCATGTAACAGATGTGTGAGCAAAGTTATAACTCATGGAATAAAAAGGACAGTAGCAACATTGATACAAAATTGGCTGAATGATGGGAAATAAAAGCACTGGTGAATGCTTGTTTTTTGGACTGGAGGAAGGTTTGTGGTGGCAGGACAGACTGAGAGAGCAGTTAATAAAGCATACAGCATCCTGGGTTTTATCATTAGGGGCACAGAGTACAAAAGCAAGGAAGTTATGTTAAACCTGCAGTACACACTGATATGGCCTGAACTGAAGAAGTGTGTCCAGTTCTGGGCACCACACTTTAAGAAAAGATTCACAAGAATGAAATTCCTCATCCCTGCAACCAATTATGTAGGTAGATTGGAAAATTTGGAACTGTTCTCCTTGGAGGAGAGAAGGTTGAGAAGACTTTTGATAGAGTTGTTCAAAACCATAAGGGGACTGGACAGAGTAGATAGAGAGAAAGTATTACCATTGGTGGATGGATTGAGAACCAGAGGGCACAGATTTAAGGTAATTTTCAGGATCAAAGAATTGTTACAGCGCAGGAGACCGCCATTCAGCTCTCTGAATGAGCAATTCATTCGTGCCCTTCTCCCGGTAACCCTGCACATTCTTCCTTTTCAGATAACTGTCCAATTCCCTTTGAATACTTTGATTGAACTCTACCACACTCTCAGGCAGTGCATTCCAGGCCTTAACCACTCACTGCGTGAAAGTTTTTTCTCATATTGCTTTTCCTTCTTTCGGCCATTAGTTTATTCCATGGGTCCCAACATTGATAGCAAGCCTTTCATGTGGTACTTTATCAAACACCTATTGCAAGTCCACCACATCAACTGCATTACCTTCATCAATGTCCTGTTACCTCAATGAAAAATATGATTTGCCTTTAACAAATCTATGTTGGCTTTCTTTAATTAATCTGACGGGCATATAGATGCTGACGGGCCGAGGAGATCCTGCTTGAAGATGCTGACAGGCCGAGAAGACTCTGTTTGCAGATACCGAAGGGCCAAGGAGATCCTACTGGGAGATGCCGATAGGTCGAAGTGACCCTGGAGCAAACAGCAGCCCAGTGATGTCACCACGATCTGATGCCAAGTACACGTCATAGACACTGGTGACGTCATACACGGCGCCCCAGTACAGCAGGTGTCGAACTTACCGGGGAAAAAGGCGGAATCATTGCTTGCGTTGATGGAAAGAAGGGCTAGTGCTGCTTTCTTCAATTCCATGCACGACGGTTTTAAATCGCCTTGTTTAATTATCGCGAACGGACGCTCGAGCGCGCTCTCCCAGCCGCAGATCGTCTCCATCACCAATATGGCGGCGGCGGCGTGACAATCACGTGAGGCCGAGAGCGGTCAAGCTGCGCTGCGCAGTTGGTGGGGAGGGGGCGGAGGAAGTGGGACATGCGGCGCATCGGAGGGGGCCGGAGAGGGGCGGAGCTACGGCTGCTATCGTGTACGCGCCGTGTCACCTTGAGGGACGGCGTGATTGCCCCGCCCCTATCCTGATCAGCATCTTCAATGGGCAGCGAACGCAAAGATGTCTGGTCGATGCACACTGGCGGGGTTCCAGCGTGATGACGAAGAGATTTGGGCGCGAGGACGCTGCGGGAGCGCGCACGCTGACATTCCGAGTGACTGAGTGGCTGGAAGGGCTTAGACGGACCGAGAGCGGGAGACGATGCAGATCACGCTGAAGACCCTCCAGCAGCAAACCTTCCGCATAGACATCGACTCCGAGCAGACGGTGAGTGTGTGTAGGCGGCGCTTGGCCCAACCTTCTGACCCCAAAGACACAGTGGAGTGGGGCTGCGGTAAGGCGAGGAGAGACCGCGGCGCATTGGGAGCAGGCCGCGGGAGCGGACAGTAGATTGGCGGTGTGGGCCTCGGCCTGGAGTAGGAGCTGGAGCCGGTCTCCTGATGCGAGAATGAAGGGGAAGCCTGGTCGTACCGGCCTGAAAGTAGACCTGTCCTTTTCCACCATCTCCGATTGGCATTGGTTAGGCTGTGGCCTTAGGAAACTCCGGGGATCCTGGCGGCTTAGGCCGCCCCTAGCTACTCAGTCAGGGCCGTATTTGTCCTGCCTTCCCCCCACCCCCCACTGAGGTTAGTGACTCCGAGGTATCATCCCACACGGCCCTCGAGGCCTCTGGGGGAGGATTGTTTTCCAAGTTGTCCCACCCTTACCAGCAAGGTGGAAGCTTGGCTCACCCCCTGTGCAACCCGGCGCCTGCTGCGTTACACTGGGCTTTAATCAAGAAAGCGGGGGAGCAAACTTTCCATGTTTGGCCGGTTAAATGAACCTAGTTCTTAGTGCTAATACCTCGGCATGGAAGGTGGTGAATAGAAGGACTGGGCGTGATGCATCAAAATTAGAAAGAGTAACATAAATCTGCACTGGGATCGAACCCAAAACAACCATGACACAGCAGCGCAGTACAGTTGTCAATGTGAAGTGTGCAGGGGTAGCTAAGTCTGGGGCCTGCAGCTCAAATGTTATATTGTGTGTGAAATGCTCTCCATTAAGAAATAATTGTTATACCGCCCCCGCAACCCAATTTTCTGAAAACCAAGTTTAACTTTTGCACAAATCGTCACTGTAAAGAGAGAGTCATGCACTTGTGTAAACCTTCACGGCTCTAAACCCACTCCCTGTAACGAGAACGTTTAACTTTGTTGTCGTTTTTTAAAATTTGTGTTCAACTTTTTTTTGGGGGGGGTGGTGGATGTGGAATTTGAACATATTAAGTTGCCCTTCAGGGAGACCATTTATTTTGCAAATTAACTTTGAAAGCGTAATAAAAAGCTACTGAAATGTTTCATTACTGCAGTGGTGTAACATTGTAGTATTAGCAAAGTGAAAACTTTTAATGTTAAATAAATTGTAAAGAGATGAAGTGCGTTCCATAGTGAATAAATCAGTTTACAGTGTTTTAAAGGTTTAAACTGCAGCCAGATGTTGTCTCCCTGGTGCAAAGATATGTTGGTGTTAGCCTTAAAACTTCTGGTTTTTTTCATCGGTTTTCATTTTGGGGAAAAATAATAAAAGACTGCAATTGCTGAAAATGTGAACCATCTCAGAAAATAGTAGAAACACTCAGCAGGCCTTTCAGAATTTATAAAGAGAAAACATTGGAGCCTGAAGGAGTGAGAATGGGCTGGGAGATTACAGGTGTTAGTTCAAAACCAATTATTTTACAAGTTCATTTGAAGCTAGGGTAACCAGCTTTTGAAGCACCAAATCCTTGTTTTCTGAGAGTACAGATCACCTCTAACAACAACTATTTATATAGCACCTTTAAAGTAGTGAAGTGCGCTAAGATGCTTCATGGGCATACTAACAAACAAAATTTGACACTGAGCCACTTAAGATGTTCGTTCTGATGACCAAAAAGCTTGGTTAAAGAGGCGGATTTTACGGAGTGCCTTAACGGCAGGCAGAAAGAAAGGGGCAGGGAACTTCCAGTCTTTGATATTGTAGCAAGCACTAACTACAATAATACTGAATTTTGAGTGTTATGAAAATGAACTGTTGTATTATGCATCGACCGTAAGTAGGTGAATGGTGCAAGGTAATGATTACTGATATTGTGTTGAAAGCTGATTTTAGCTTTCCAAGTGGCTTAGTTAATAAGTAGACCATGGAACATGCTGAGCCATTCAGAGCAGACAGTCTTCTGTGGTTTATCTCTTGGCCTGTATTTTAGCTAATCTGATCCAGGGCAACGTTTGGGGTCCTGTTGGGAGGGGAAAACTTGAATCACAGTTCCCCTTGATTGCTGTTCAGTAACTCCTGCTGGAAAGTGTGCATAGGATTGAGTTCTGCAGTGATTTAGGCTTGACTCATGTGTGGGCTCTTGAGGTCAAGAATAACTACTTCAATAAGGTACTGGTGCCCATGGATTCATCTCAGGAAGAGTTGGTGCTTGGCACCTGTGAAACTGAGCCCCAACAAACACTTTCAGAAAAATGCGATGTTTTAGCTTCTAATGCTGCTTAATTCTATTTGTGTATTATTCTTTGACCATTGACTCTGTGCATATTTTTTCTGGATAACATATAAATGGTGATTGCACACATGGTGAAGTACTTACATAAAATAAAATTCTCCAGCTTCTACAGTGCAGATTGCAAATAGTTTGGAGTGGAGGTTTCTTTAACAAAGAACACCTTGCAGACACTATAATGTTTTCTGACACCTTGATTCTCCTAGCAGGGATAGGGAGATGTGAATTTTTATTTAAACAGTTTGCCTTGTACATCACGCTTTCCCCTGTCTGAGGATGCACAGATAACTTGTTCCCAGGTTTAAAATGTCAACGTTGTCATAATTCAGGGAATTGAATATGGAAGTGAAGCCTGGGTGACTTAATCCTGTCCTTCCCTTGGAAAGACTCTCATTGCTGATGTGTGCACATATGATTTTTTAAAATGAGACTGCATAACTTATGGGTAGCTAGTGAGTTTGAATGGAGGAATCTAGAACCTACCTGTTTCTTTTTTTCACTGTCCAGAGTAAATGAAGTAGTGCAGCTACATTCAGAGTTAAAGCTGGCTTCGAGCTACTTGTGCAATCAGGTTGTGGGTTCAGGGTAGCCAAGAGGAGGTGAGGCGATCCAATCACTGGAGCAATCTAATGAATGTGGAGACCAGATGTGCCCCTGCCTTCAGAAAGGGAACATCTCATATGGCATTTCATCTTGTTTGTGTGAGAAGTCATCCACTGTTTGTTTTAGAAAACTGGTGTAGGCAGCTTCCTTTCTTTCTGTGAAGGGTGAAAATGTTCACCTTCCACTTTGGTCATTTACTAGATGAGTTACAGGTTCAAATGGTATATATAGAGAAAGAAAGACTTGCATTTATGTAGCACCTTTTGCAACTTCAGGGTGTTCTGAAGTGCTTTATAGCCAATGAAGTACATCTTTCCCCTCCTTCCAAACTGTCATCATCGCGCCTCTCCTCAAAAGGTTGGCCCTTTACCTCCGTGCTTGCAACCCACAGTTCTATCCTCAAACTAATTTTTCTCTTCAAACTTATCTCCCAGATTCCTGGTGCTCCATGTTTGAATCCCACCAATCAGGTTCTGCCACATTACTGAAACACCCCTTTTCAAAGTCACATCACATGCCATGTGACCATGTCAATAAACTATCCCTCCTAGCCCTCCTTGACTTGCCTGCATCCTTTGACAGGGTTGATTACACCATCTTCCTTCAATGCCCTGCCCCACTGTCACCCTGCTGGGTTGGGACTGCACTCCCCAGGTTCCATTCTAATCTATTTAATCATAGCTAGATAATCCCCTGCAATAGCTTCTCTTCTCACTCCTATGTGTTGCCTCTGGTGTCATTTGAGGGCCTATTCTTGTCTCCCCTTAGTGACACCATCTAGAAACATTTTCCACTTGTAGGCTGAAGATACACAGCACTATTGCAACACTGTCTCTCCTGGCCCCTCTATCTGTATATTGTCAGACTGCTTGCCCAATATCAGAAACTTTCTCTGATTAAATTTTGCAAAGACTGGAGCAATTGGCTTCGGTTCCCACCACAAACTTTGTTCCTAGTTCCTGACTCCATCCATTTCCCTGGCGAATGTTGGAGGCTCAACCAGACAGTTCGCAACCTTGTCTTGCATTTGGCTGCAAGATAAGTTTCCAGTCACATCCATGCAATTACTAAGGCTGCTTATCTCTACTTGTCTAACATCATTCTCTCCACC
Organism: Carcharodon carcharias; assembly: GCF_017639515.1. Taxonomy (NCBI): domain Eukaryota; kingdom Metazoa; phylum Chordata; class Chondrichthyes; order Lamniformes; family Lamnidae; genus Carcharodon; species Carcharodon carcharias. The sequence continues at coordinate 98,922,841 of NC_054480.1, forward strand.
CTTGCCTCAGCTCATCTGCTAGAATTGGCTATTCTAATGCAGGCGGAACTGTCTCTTTCTACCCTCTGTAAACATGAGGTTATTCAAAGTTCTGCTTCCCGTGTCCTTACTTGCACCAAGTCCCGCTCACCCATCACCCGTGCTTGCTGACTTGTGTTGTCTCCTAGTTAAGCAACTCTTTAATTTTAAAACAAAAACAGAATTACCTGGAAAAACTCAGCAGGTCTGGCAGCATCGGCGGAGAAGAAAAGAGTTGACGTTTTGAGTCCTCATGACCCTACGACAGAAATTCTGTCGAAGGGTCATGAGGACTCGAAACGTCAACTCTTTTCTTCACTGCCGATGCTGCCAGACCTGCTGAGTTTTTCCAGGTAATTCTGTTTTTGTTTTGGATTTCCAGCATCCGCAGTTTTTTTGTTTTTATCTTTAATTTTAATCTCATACTTGTTTTCAAACTTTTCCATGGCCTCATCCTCTCCTGTCTCTGTAGCCTCCTCCAGCCCAACAACCCTCTGAGTTATCAACGCTTTTCTCATTCTGATCTTTCGAGAATCCCCAATTTTAATTGCTCCCTCATTGGTGGCCATGCCTTTAGCTGTTTGGGCCCTAAGCTCTGATATTCCCTCCCGAAACCTCTCTGCTTCGCTATCTCGCTTTCCTCGTTTAAGACACTTATTTACAACCAAGTTTTAGATCATCTGCAATGATATCTCCTTATATGACTCGGTATCATATTTTGCTTTATATGTGAAGCTCCTTGGGATGTTTTAATTACAATATAGGCACTATATAAATACAATGTTGTATAAAACAAATGTAGTCACTGTCGTAATGCAGGATGCATGGCAGCCAATTTGCGCGCACGACAGCCAATTTGCGCGCACGGCAGCCAATTTGCGCGCACGTTCCCACAAATTGCAATGACATAATAGCCAGATAATCTGTTCTTCGTAATCTTAGTTGAGGGATAAATGTTAAGAATAATGGAAAACCAAGAGTGTGTTGCAGGCTGAATCAAGGGATTTTGATATTGTATAAATATAATAATGGACACCAGGGAGTGAGTTGCAAGCACAAATATGAGGGCTTGTCAATGTTGTAAACTGCATTCTGTAGTTTTCAAGTGAGGGCTGAACTTTCAGATTGGATTGCAGCCTTGTAATTTTTAAACGTGCTATTTTTGTGCTGAAGAGGCTGCTGAAAGAGCTGTCGCCTATTGTTATTGAAAAATTTGCATATTAGAATTTAAGATGCCTACATTATCAAATTTATCAGGAAATTGCAATATTGATGTAGAAAATTATAAATATAGCCTGTGTTGCAAATTTCTGTCCTGTATAATTTCACAAATTTGTCAGCGTATTGTACAGCTGAGGGATTTTTCACTTTAACAGATGTTGCTCTGGTCACCTGTAAAAGTGTTTCTAAAAAAAACCATAATTGGTTGGAATGCTACAGGACATTTCTCATGCTCATACCATTAAACACTTTTGATTCATAACAATTTTGTTAGTGACATTGCATTGTTAGAATAATTATATACAAGAACAGTTATGTACAAGAACTTTAATAGCACCATCTGTTGGTTTGATGGCATAGAAAGGTTAGTGCTATCAGTTCAGTTGATCCCAGCTGTGAAGGACTCCAGTTGTCTGAAAGATGCCTTTACTTTTCGAGAGTTTGTGGAAGATTTGGCAGCAGGCAGCTCAGTATCTCTGCTGAAAATAGTGTATGGAGTGGAGTAACAGTGAATTGAGAGGAAAATGACTCTTAGGAGGAAGCACTTTAGAGGTCTAAAATTCCTTTTGTTACCATAAAGGGACAGTTAGCAGCTGGATGGGAAAATGTAGGATAGTGGGGCATGCATACTCTTTTGTCCCATCCTTTTTCATGGAGCTGCCCTGCATTGTAAGCAAAGTAACTGTTTAGGCTCATTTGGGACATGAATTTTGGTATAGCCTTATTGGACCAAATGCTTATTTCTGTACTACAAATATCATGTGATACTACGATGAAGTTCCAGAGGTGAAATTACCTGACGACACAGAAAAGGGGAAAAAAACTCGAGGGAGTCTTGATAAGAAAAGATATTTAGAATTTTTATATGTTCTATGGAGCAATTCTGCAAGAAACTATCAATTTGACCAGTGGACTGTTCCCTGGAAAAATGCATTTTTGACATGTAACACATTGATGTTTTAGTTTTTCCGAGGCTATCTTCAGGCTGAGGAATTTTTTTTTTAAAGTAGGCATGTTGCAGAGCGGCACATCATCTTTGAAAGCAGTAAGTGTGCTGTTAATTAGAATCATTGGCTTGATTCTGTGCTGTAAAATTCCATTGAGCCCATTGCACCTGTGCAGCTTTTTGGTACATTTGGCCTCAGCATCTTTGGATTACGAGTGGAGTAAATTGGATATTGTTTCTGCTTGTAACAGCTGTCTAATTACTCCTACTAAAAGCGCAAGTGTGGACATCAGCTGTGGACAAGGTCAAGCTGATCTGACGCCTCTGCATTCAGTTGGTCTGTTAACTTTGGCTAGGTGCTCAATGTGTGGCTCCTGTAAAACTGCTGCAGCGAAGAGTTAATAACTTCAGGGGAGCTGAGAAAGTAATAACTTCTAAGGTTTGTGAGTCTACAGACTCTTGCTGGTATGTTGATTATTGGAATTTAAATAGTGTTGATGATTCTGTATGTTTTTCTTTTGATAAGGCAAAATGCAAACAACTTAATTCCAGTAAACTTACCATCTGATGTAATTGATCCAGAAAACTTCTCCTTGAGTAGTCACCTCAGACCTATTCCAGTAATCATCTTCAGTCCTCTTATTTTCCTGACCTATATGTTGCCCTTTGGTGATATGATCTGTAGACATTGAATAAACTTCTACATGCATATTGATAACATCCAACGATACCACCACACCTCTGAGCCCCATGCCTACCTTGTGCTGTGGAACTGCCTGTCTAATGTTTCTTGAATAAACCAGAATTTCCTTTAGCTGAACAATACAAAGCCTGAAATCATTGTTTTTGTCCCTGTCAAAGACATTGCACTTGTCTCCCTTGCTGTTCATTCAAGGTAAAGCCAGACTGTATGTAACCTCTCCATTTTGTTTTGATTTATCCACTACCAAGCTTGGTTGTAATATCACTTTCACTGCCTCTGCCTTTATTGCCATTTCTCAAGTTCACCTTGTTGGCTTTCTATGTTCAACTTATATAACCTTCAAGCTGTCAAACTCTGGCACGCGTATCTTACCCATAGTAACCTGTGCTTACACATCACTTCAACCTTTACTGGTCTTCATTAGCTTATTGTCTCCTAACATTCCTTCCTGTGTTCTCGAGTGCCCTTGCTATGGCCTAGATTATTTTGTACCCCATCTCATCATCTTTGAATAGACCCTTAACTGAATTCCACTCAACTGTTTTGAATTCTGTCCCCACACCCCTTCACATTTTTACCTTTGTTCTTGCCTTTTAAAGGCTATTTCACATCTTTCAAGCCAAGTGTTTAGCCACCTCACCTAACACTGCAAAAATTGTTTACACCACTTCTCCTCTGTGAAGAGCCTTGGGTTTTTTCAATATTAAAGGTGCTTTATAAATGCAAGTTATTGATTTCTTATTAATTTGGTTATTGGTCAGCCATTGTACTTGCTGCATGTTAAAACAGTAAAGTCCCATGGGGCATTGGTGAGTAAAACACGTTGCCCCATTGACACATGGTTCACAATTACATGGGAGGCCTTAGTTAGAAATAAAGGAGGAACTTCCCCCATAGGTATGTAAATTGGAGGACTACTTTTGTATGCTTGGTTAAAGTGGAAGACAAACTGAACAAAGTAACTCTTCACCCCCGCTTTCTTGGGCAAGGAATGCTATGTAATACTGAGAGAATTGTTGATCAACTGGTGGCATGGTGATCCCAGTGCAGCTGTTTCCCTACTGCAGCACAATTGGCAGCCCTTTTTTTTTGTGTCTGTGTCATATTATCCAAAATCTGCTCCATCATCACCGTTTGTGCTTTCAGCTGCCTTGTTCCTAAGCTCTAGAATTCCCTCTCTAGCCCTCATATCTAGCCAGCTCTCTGTCTTCCCCGCTTTAAGTCGCTATCTCTTTGACTATGCTTTTGGTCATCTATCCTGATATTTCCTCCTGTGACTTGATGTCAAAATGTTTTTATTAGTATTGCTCTTGTTAAGTGCCTTGGGATGTTTTGCTATGTTAAAGGCACTAAGTAAATGGTGAAGTTAATGCCAGGAATTCTGCACTAGGAGGAATAAGAAAGAAAAGGAACATAGCAGATGTAGTGTTTCCTGGTGAAATGTACTTACACAATGTTATTGCCCAGGAGATCTTTTTGGCTGTCACTATAGCTTTCTGGAGAATGGGCAGATTGTTTGGCATGTGGTTGGTGTTAATTATTAAGACCATTGAAGGATGGCACTCTCCCACCAATCAGTCTGAGCTTAGAGGTGAAAGTACAGCACTGTAACCCAGAGCAAAGCACTTTTTGAAAAAGAAATCTCCAGCTTACTGACCAGTAACTTGCTCTTTTCAGACTTCACCTAAAATCATGTGATTGCGGTCAGTGATATTTTCTGGCCACAAATGTAGATTCCATTAACTCATTTGAATAGACACATGGTGTTCTATTCATATGAAACTTTAAGATGTTGCACAAGTCCTGAGTCGGTAAACTGTTAAAGATCCCAGAGGTTGAGAGTTCAAATCCCACCATGGCAAGTGAAATTTAATTCAATAGCTGGTAATTTGCGAACCAGCACCAGAAAAATGATCATGAAAGCTGCAGGATTGTTGTAAAAACTCAACTGGTTCAATGATGCCTTCTGGTAAGAGAATCTAGTTTTGCCGGCATGTGACTCCAGTTCCACACTGTGGGTGATGTTTGAAACTTCTAGGCAATGTCACCACATGCCCAAAATAAATACTGAAATAAAAAGTTACTTGTAATTATAGACCAGTTAATCCTGCACCCACACATTGCCAAAATGGTCTGCTCTCTCTCTCTCTCCCTAATTTGGATGCCAGATAGGTCTGCTTGCTTTGCTTTTTCTGCTTATGTTTATGTTTGAGAAATCATTAATGAATACAAAAAGGAGTGGTAATGACAGGATAGATCTTGCAGGTACTTTGATCAGTTGCTTTGTTTATTTAAAAAAGAATTCTGGAAATCTGAAGCAAAAACCTTAAGGTGGAAAGACACAACAGGTCCTCCGCATTTGTGGAGTAAACAAGAATTTGATGATTTGGGTACATCAACATTGACCTCAGTTCTGTTGAAGGATATGTCCACAGCTTTTGGTTGACCTGCTATAAATCGCTTTGTGTTCTCCTCTTCAGAATCAGGAAGCAGGTCATGCCAGGCTAGTTGGCAAGTGCCATCTTTTAGGCCTGGCTGTAAAAATGCTGTTAAATGCATTGCATGCAAGGCATATTTTCTGATGCTTTTCGTTCATTGTGAGCAGTGTTGAGTGACACGGAATTAAAAGCACCATAGTTTAGTTTCAGGCATGTTGTTGTATTTGGTTTGATGGTGCATGGCATAATGGCTTTGAAATAATGAGGAAAAAGTTCCCTGTGAACAAAATAAACTAATAGCTTTAACGTTCTAAGCCTAGTTTAAGTGGTGATCAGCTTTCAGAAGAAACTTTAAATAAAAATGCTGTTGTTTCAGGCTTCTGTATGATGCTGAGCACTAATGTTTAGTTTTGATAAACATGTAGTGGGGAGGTGAAAGGGGTAAATCTGTTCCAGCATAAAAACATGGGAGTTATTCTAGCCTTTTCTGCTGTTTATCCCTGTCCCAGCTGTCATACCAATGCAGGCAACCTAAATGATTTATTGTCGTTGAAGGTAGTCTACAGTGGTAGGTAGAACTGGCTGGACTTGATTGTCACTTTGGGTCAGATTGTCCAATTGATCCTGAGGCTCTGAAACTGTCATGAACGTGAGCTATCCCAAGTATAGGGTTGAAGTACCAATAAGGCCACCAGAGAGGTGTATCTCACAGTATTGTGCTGACTGATGAAAGCCTGCAATTGTCTCATGGGAGAGTTGGAAGAGACGTTAACCTATAAATGGTTTAAAATGATATTTGTATCATTTGTGAAGTCATTCAAGCCACCTTGAAAAATATCAAACCATAAAGCACCTCAAACTTGATGGAAAATGTAACTTTTTGTAGCAAATCTCATGATCATTGGATCTATTGTTGGTTTTGGCTAGTGCAGTAATCACAACTTCTGTTCTTGTTATATCTTTGGAAGCTATGAATGCATTGACATTGGTTTGCATAGTACTGGTTGTGTGTAATTTTCCCTCGTTCACATGAAGACATTTGTGTGGGTAATACGATTATATTGTTAAAATAAGATATATCTTTATAATACAGTAGGCTCTGTGTCTTTTCTCTCAACCGGTGAACACTGGTAATGTGAGAGATTAACTTATATACAAAGGACACAAGTATGATATAAAAAGAATGTATCACTAGTGGTGTTGGATAATTGACTGAAGGCCTAGAGCAGTGCGTGCAGTGACTGAATCCGCTCCTTGGCTTTAACACATGGGCCTACAATATTGATTTAATAAATTACAACCATGTTACTAATAGACTGCTGAAATTAAAATGAACAAATCAATAACCATACTCTATGGTTACCTTGAAAGTTAAGGGCAGCAAAGAAACTTGAATGCTGACTTCTTTCTGCTATTTATCCTTCAGGTAAAGGCACTGAAGGAAAAGATTGAAGCTGAGAAGGGAAGTGATGCTTTTCCAGCTGCTGGGCAAAAGCTAATATATGCAGGTAAGGTGCAACTTGTTTAGCTCAAAAGGCATCGTGTGCATAAATGTTCCAGCTGTAGATACATTTACACATAGGGAATGATGTGCAGGTGAATTAGGAACAGAGAAAAAGGAGTAGACCATTGACCCTGCTCCCCCATTCAATGAGATCATGGCTGATCTGTGACCAAACTCCATTTACCTGCATTTGCTTCGAATCCCTTGATACCTTTGGTTTAAAAAAAAATCAACCAGTCTCAGTTTTAAAATTAGCAATTGATCTAGTATCAATTACTGTTTGCGGAAGAGAGTTCCAAACTTCTGCCAACTTTTTCATGTAGAAGTGTTTCCAAATTTCACTCTTGAAAGGCCAGGTTCTAATTTTTAGACTATGCCTTGATTTCCCAACAAATAGAAATAGTTTCTCTCCATCTGCCGTATCCGTTCCCCTTAATATCTTGAAAACTTTCATCAAATCACCCTGTAACTTCCTAAACTGTTTGGAATACAACCCTAGTTTTTCAAACTCTCAATTTAACCCTTGGAGGCTGGGTGTCATTCTGGTAAACCTACTCTGCACTCTCTGCAAGGCCGGTATATCATCCCTAAGGTATTGTGCCCAGAGTTGCTCACGAATTCCGGGTGTAGTCTTCTCAGGGCTTCCTTTAGCTGAAGGATGACTTCTACTCCCTCCCATCTCTGTCCTTTAGATGTAAAGGCCAGCATTCCATTAACATTTTAGATTTATTTTCTGTACCTGTTCATGACATTTTAACTTATTTTCTGGATCCCAAGTTTCCTTGGGTTTCCACTTTATCCTGCTTTTTATCACTTAGAATGTACTTTATTTTTTCTAAATCTAAATTGGATGACCCCATGTTTGCATGTATTAAAATCCATTTGCCATAATTTTGCCTCTTTGCTTAACATTGCAAAGACATTGATAGGTTATGAATGCATCCAACAAATGCTTATACAATGCCACCTATCTTGATATCATCAGCAAATTTGGAAATGTGGCTTTCTATCCCATCATCTAAATTGTTAATAAACTTGGTAAATAGTTGAGGCTCCAAAACTGATTCCTTGCAGGGGACCAGTAGGCACATTTTGCCAGTTGGATCTGTCTCCTGCCACTCAGCTGGCTTCCTGATCAGGTCAATAATTTGCCCTGAGTTCTGTGTGCTTTAACTTTAGTTAACAGCCTCTCATGAGGGACTTGATCGAATGTCTTCTGGCAGTTCATAAATAACATATTCCCCTGTCCACTACTTTAGTCACCTTTTCAAAAGATTCAATCAGATTAGTCAGGCATGACCTAACCTTTACAAATCTATGCGGGCTGTTTCTGATCAGTTGAAAAATTTCAAGATGTTCAGTCATCTTTTCCTTAATTGTAGACTCTAGTAATTTCCTGACAACATATGATAGGTTAACTGATCTATAATTCTCTTCCACCTTTCTTAAAACCTGTAGTTGTCCTAAATCCAGCAATGATGTAGTTGTTTACACATCTATAAGCTACTGTTGTTTATGTACATATCATGACCACATGCTGTAAACCACCTAAAAATTTCTCTCCTACTGTTTATCTTTTGTTTCCCTTCCCCAAATAGCTATTCCTATTGTTAGAATAAATACATCTTGCCTCAGTACCAATTGTTTGAATTCCAAGTTTGCATCACCTTTAATGCATAGTTCATTAAACCTCATGCACTTCACACCTTGCAGAGCTCACCTGCAGATGATATGAAATGCATGTGGGATATGTAACTTTATTGATAATAAATACATAATCAGTTGCTTTTGTAGAATCTCATGTCCAATTTAGCAAGCATGCAAGTTTGAAACATACAAGTGTTAATGAACTTCAAATCGATGGGGATTCAAAGATTTAGGTCATTGACTGCAGCCAAACAGTTGCTTTCACTTAAATGAAAAGTTAGGTGAGAGCATTTGGTGCAACTGGCAATGTGAGCTAGCCACAGTAATTTGCTGTTAAAGAATTTAAAATGCACAATTTTTCCAAATTAAAACCACCACTTTAAGGCAATTTTTAACAGATTTTGAGATGTCTCCTAGTGCTTTTGGCTTGTTTGAGAATCTATCTTTTACCATATAATTGAAGTTGAGGTAACATAATGATTACAGCACAGAAGGTGGCCATTTGGCCCATTGTATTTGTGTTGGCTCCCTATAAGAACAATTCACTTAGTGCACTCCCCTTTAGCTTATCATGGACTTTACTTTCCTCAGGAAATATTTAGCTCCCATTGTGTCTTTTTTCTCTCTCGATTGCAAACAACACTAAGTGCTCAATGCACAGGAATAATTGTCAGAGACTTACATTCTATCACTCCTGTAATTTGAAAAAAATTGTCAAGTTACGTGGTAACCGAGGAGAGAATGCCTTCTGGCCATCTGGGTATGGTCTGGGTCTTGTCACTGTCTGCAGAATTTGGATGCCATTGATTCTGCTGTCCAAACTGTTGAATGAAATGATTGCAATGGAAAAGCACGCTATTTCAAGGAGTAATAATTTCAAATTTTGCATTTGCAAGTTAAGATATGACATTGCATGAGTGTTGTGCCTGTGTTTCAAATGTACAAATAGATTCCCAATGTTGATAAAAGAGGGTGCAGCAGATAACATGAAGTGGACCAATACTGACCTCTAGAAGAAAATGAACCATAACCCTTGCCCTGTATTGGTGTCCAGGGATCTGTCCTTTCCTCAGCAATTTTTGCTTGAACTGTGTAGCTTGTCTTACCATTAATCACTGAGAATTATTGTGATTCCATGTTTCCCTAGCTAACTCCATACACAGTTCAGTCTATGATCCAGTTCCTGATCTCCTAATTTTTAAAAAAAATCTATATGCTCCCTCCATGAAGGCCATCATTGAATCAGTCGGGGTTTTATGACAATCTTGCAGCTTTCATGGTCATTTTCTGGTTTCAGCCCACAAGCTAGCAGATTTATTTGTTTCAATTTAATTTGCCATTGGTTAGCTTTGAACTCTGCCATCTCTGTTGCACATCCACTACTATAATCACTAAGTTATTGTACTATGTGTATATGTACCCCTGTACAACTATGCATTTATAGTTCCCCTTTATAACTTCAACACGTCTGCACATGTGGTATGCATGTGTTTTGAGTGTAACCCTTTGTAGATGGTCAGTTGTATCCTGCAGATACTCTGCAGGAAAGGAGAATTATCTGCCTTGATTCTATAATGTGTATCCATTAAGGTCCAAGTTCATTGTTGATTGTTACAGGTAAAATCCTCAACGATGACACGCAACTTAAAGATTACAAAATTGATGAGAAGAACTTTGTAGTGGTTATGGTAACAAAGGTAAGTGATTCGACTGGGGTGGGGTCTAAATGGTGAAGCACATAGCATCATGGCACAGATTAGTAATTTGGATGTATGGTGGCCTGCACATGAACACCCAATTTGCATTAGTCATTGAATTACAATATGCTGCATAGTTCATGTAAATTGCATTCTATTTTAGGGAAAGTTAATACTGAGGGTTTCCTCCTCTATGAAGAACCATCTCAATATTCTGCTGGGTGGTGGATACAAGCAAGAGAGGAAGCTGATAAAGATCTTTAGCTCCCTTTTGAAAGTAAGGGTTGAGGTGATGAGACAGCGGCAGGGAATTCCAGTTAATGAGAGAAAAGTGAGTGAGGAACAATCACCAGTGCGGGGAAACAAATAGGGAATGATGTCAAAAAAACGGAGAGTACATGTAAAAGTTAGAAGATTTACCATAAAGTAGGGAGAGGCATTGCCATGGATGGAATTTAAAGGGATGGCCAAGATTTTTAAAATTAATCCTTTGGAGGCATCTGGAACCAGAAAGGAATAAGTGCAGATGAGAATGTGGGCCATGGAATTCAGAATGAGTTGCTAGTGGACGGTGGAAGCAGTGAAGTTTGCAAGTAGTGCAATGGAGATGTCAAGCATCAGGGCCTCGGGTGACAAAGGTATGGACTAGGGTTTTGGAGAAATGGGAAAGAAGTGAACAATGATTTTGAAGGTTCAAGGAAAGTGTTCTGGTAACTGAGGAAGGGAATCACTCTGGGTTAAGCATGGTTCTGCACCTCAAGGTTTAATCTGAGGTGACAACCAAGGAAGCTGTTAGAGTTTAGATTGGGTTGTGCATGCATTTGCAACAACTGATGAAACTTAACTTTCCTACAATGTAGAGTCTTAAATGCAACAGGTACCAAGCACAGGTGAAGAGAATTGTGACAAAAGTGGGTAGTTGATGTGAGAAGCCAACTGAGTGGTTAAGGGGAGGACTGAAAACCATGGTCAGCGCAAAGAATAATCCCAGGGAATGATCTGGAAGCTTTCGTTGGAGGGCTATAAATGGGCACTGGGGGCCATCACAATCATGTGTTTTAGAATTTTGGGAAGAAAAAGGAAATGGGTTTTGTAGCCGGAGTGAATGGTGTAGGTTTTGTGAGCAGGGTGTTGTGATTTTGTAAGATATAGGTATAGGGGCAGACCTTTGTCTAAACATGGAGCTGGATTTGGTAGTTGAGGAAGCAGATGTATGGCTTTATGAACAGTATAAGTTTAGGGATGGTGGAAATGGGGGATATGGAAAATAAAGTATGGAAAAGGTATGGGGATTTGGATATGAGGAGACCTTGTCTAGGGAGGGGATCAGAAGAGACAGACATTAGAAAGGCTGACTGCTTTTGGATCCTCGGAGGTTCATGATGCCTCAATGTAGAAGGGTCAATGAGGCAGTCAATGTAGAAGGGTTAATAGCAAAGAGATAAAAGTTTTTGAAAACGTTCCTGCTCTCCAGGGTGATCATGGGGTAGTTGAAAAGCTTGGGTTCTGGAGCTTTTTTGTAGCTGTAGATGGAGTGCTGCTCTGCAGACCAGCTTGCATGTTATGGTGACTGCAGTTCTTGCTGATATTTCCTCTGGAATGTGTTTGAGAGATGGTCTACAGCTATCATTTAATATTCCTGATTGCTTCTGCTATGTTGGAGTGAGGGATGTTCACTCTTTTGCATTGTTCATAAAGCCTAACTTCTAAATAATGCATGTTATTCCCTCGCCAATCTTGGAGTTTCTTGTCAGGGAAGGAGACAAATCTCTATCAATCACAGCCAGCAAGAAGTAGTTGTTATTTGAATACATTCTTTTAGATAAAAAGGTCCTCAATGGTTATACACATGCTTAAAATGTGTTATAAAGGATGTTATGATTCTGTTGCTGTGGGTCTGTTTGAGGGGTAAAATTAAATTTAATATAATGGGAAGGCTGTCAGGTATTGGAAAGGAGCCTGCACAAAAGTGCAGCACAAAAGGAATTCCAGTGCAAGGTGTTCCTGAGTGGTGGCTTCCTGTCTGCAATTTTCCCTTCAGTGGGGAAGGAAATTGGGGACAGAATCACCACAGGTGCTCAATCCTGACACCCAGTTAAAGAACAGTATTGGCCTGCATTTGACAGCAGGTCTTCAGTCTTCCCAAAGTTGATGCTTAGTGTGATGAGACGGAGGGAAGAAGTACAGTACGTGGAATAAGAGTAGGCAAGCTTATTGGGAGGAGGTGAGAGAGAACACTCTTTATTCTGCATAGTTTTACCCTTTCATACATTCTCAGAAAGGTTTGTGCTTCGTAACACATCTAACCCTGTTTATCATCTTTATGTGCTAACATCACTTAAGTTCTTCAAAAACAGCCTCATTAAGGATTTGGTACAAATTAAATTGATAATGAAAGTTGCAACTGAATTCAGGTGCTTTTATGTTGGGTAAAGTGTTGCACTAATGTCACCAGCTCCCACTGAGAGTGTCTTGGGTCTTTTTTTAGCCAACTCTTTATACAAATTGCAAGTTGGGAGCTCTGACATTAGCTCAGTTCTTGCACATCTCTCAAACCCTGTGTGTGAGAATTAGGATCTCCAGTTAGTGGTAATCGCCAAATGTAGATTTGCTCTGTCCTTTTTATGTGAAGTCCTTTAAATCTATGATTAGAGTGGCACAATCTTCATGGCCCTAAGTCAATAAAGTACATTTTGCCTGGGCTTGTTTAAAACTTTTTTTTAGTTTGTATATGGGATATTGACTTCACATTGTGCTCATACTTCAGTTTTCGCAACACTTCTCATTGAGAATTTAGTGTTTTTTTTCCTGAGTGTGCCTCTTGTATCTGGCTTTTATGAAACTGCACCATTCAAAAATGATAAAATGTGACTGGTTACTGTTGTCTTAAATAGAGGTTTAGTAAGCTGTCAAAATTGCCGCTCATTTTTCTTGTTACCTCAACAATTGTTTCTGAGGAAAAGTAAAACAACAGAACTTTCCTTGATCCATATCCTTGTCAATTTAAGTATTTGCTGAAGTACAGCAATCAATCCTGAAAACTGTATTTTGTGTGTATTTCTTCCTTCCTCGCCGTTTTTGGTTTCTTTGGCAAAATGTTGCCGTAGATCTTTGTTTCTTGTCACCTCTGTCCTCTTTCCTTTTATTTCCAAGAAGGCAGGTGAATGCTCCCAAGCCTTTTCAGTGCTACTTTGGAGCTAGCATAAGACTCCCTCCAATGTTTCAATGTTTAGACAGCCTGCTCTGTCTAAGCATTAAAAATCCAACTGCTGTGACAGGAGCTGTTCATGTGACTGTCATCATGTGTACAAGGTGCTCACTCTGGCAGCAAAATGGAAGTTTCAGTCAGACAATATGAAACAAGTGCTATTTGTCTAAAACCAGCACTAGTCCTGAAGGAATGAGGCAAACAACTTTGCTTCTTCCCTCCTGAAGATTAGGATGGACTAACCCATAGTCTTCTGCAAGATCTACTGGGAGGTGTCCTTGTACAAAACGGGAAAAGAAACTCAAAATATGGACTCTAGAGAAAGCCCGTGCGTGATTATCATTTGAGACTGGCATTAAGTTGGCGTCTTGGTGGTTGGATGTGCTGTGGTACTCAGTACTCTCATTTGTTTTATTATTCAGTGCAGCTGATCTCATCACGCATTAGTACTTAACTTTTTCTTCTTTGAAAACAGCCAAAAGCAGCTCCTGCGCCTGCACAACAAACAACACAGCCTGCTCCAGTGCCTGCTTCAGCGAGTACCACAGCAGCTGCGTCCACCTCAACTGCGACTCCAGCTTCAACTGTGACTCCAGCTTCAACTGCAGTTCCAAGCTTAATTGCAGATTCAATTTCACCTTCAAGTCAAACTTCCACCTCTAACCCTACTCCAACCTCAGGTGCCACTTCCCTTGCCCCTGCCTCACCACCAGCTATAGTTCCAACATCAGATTCTTCTAGTACAGTCACAGAGGAAAAGCCAAAGGAAGAAGAAACTAAAGAAGAAACCAGTGCCGTTTCTGAAGCACTTAACCCAAGGTACAATTAAGTTCAGTAGGGAAGGTGCCGGACACTAATACATACGCTGTGTGCTGAAGTTAGGGAAGAAAGCAGCAGAACCCTGGGGGAAAGTCCTTTGGGACATTTCACTGAAATTATAGGAGGTTTTTTTTGCTATTAAGTTTGAACAATTTTTTTTCTGGAATTTTGTGCCTATCTGCATGCACTAAGTGAATGGAAGAAAGAAGAACAATTCACTTAATTGCTCCCCTGATGCATCTGATTTTTCAAAAGACCCAATCAGGCTCATGAAAATCTTTGGTCTTGAGCTGCTGTGAATTTTTGACTCCTGGTAACTGGAATGAAACATGGTTTGCATTAAAATTTCAGGATGTGCACAAGCACAGCAGTTTTATTATTTTGATTGATTACTTGTGTGCCGAAATATGAATTTGCCAGGCTTTGTTTGCCTACGATTTTTTAGGGTTTTCTTTTTTGTTGAAAGTATGGCATGTCAAAACAGTTTTTTTATTAGTGAGACTTGTCATTTTTCTCTTCCTCCTGTGTTTTCTCTGCCCCATTGTCGTCTTAAGCCATCCCCGGACAACTACTAGCCCACTCTGCCTTTGTGCTTGCCGTAGAATGACGTGACTGAGATTGGGAACTCAGTATACACAGTGTTGTAAGGAGGAGTTGATATCTTAGCATTCCATGGGGAAGTACGTTGGGACTCTCAACACGTCATACCGTCCTCTTAGTGAGGTTTTAAACACCTATGTCATTAATTTCCAGGAAATGTTCTCGTTACCTTGTTGATCATGGGGCTAACAATACAATTGTGTGCTGCTTTTAGGAGAATAGGGTGCGTTTAAATCATTTGTAGTTAATTAAACTGAGTGTATTGCAGCAATTGGTTTTTTAAAAATGTTTTTGGTAAAACAGCATGTTGGTACTCCACAGTATCCCACCATGTCCACAACCCCAATCCTGCTGTCAGACTAAAGTACTTAACTGAAGTGGCAAGCTTCTTTATAGGGCAGCTTGCCCTTATGTACCTCCTGGATGTCAGGTTCAAGAACAAGATTTGGCAGAAGCTGAGGAATGAGCCTACCTGTCCTGCTTCAAATGGTGCATGATGCAAGGAGCAAATAAAAACAAAGCCAAAAGTGTTTGTGAAAAATAGAAGCTAAACTGTTAATGAATGGAATTCCTTCAAACATATCTGCATTTCTTAAACTTGTGGGTTGTGCTGTACGTGATGACAATGATTGTTCACTGAGCAGTGAGTTGTGTATTGTTTGAAAGCTTGGTGCAGCCTCAACTAGCAAACAATAATAAACTTTCCTTCATTGTTTGACACCAAGCATATAACCTGCTGCATTAAGTTGAGAGAGTCCTTGGTCACTGTTAAGTTGCAAGTTTTGTGCTTTTTAAATGGAATACAAGCCTGCAGCCTAATACAATCCGAACTGATGTAGTGCGTTCACAGAAAATCACTACATTGTGCAACCTATATCGTAATATTAGGACCATGCTCTGATCTGATTTGTGTTGAGGTGCCAGTATGATGGATTAAATGTCTTTGTTTAATTGTAATCTATTGTTTTAGATCTGTGGCTGAAGAAATTGACTTGAATCTGGTGGAAACAGCCTCCTCTACATTAGGTAAGCTTAATAGGAAGGATTTGTGTTACTGTTGAAATATTAGGCACTGACACACACACTTCATAATTCACCATGCCTTATGTATTAATTTGCATAAATTGAAATTCTTATGTATATTCGTCACTAGGTAATAAAAATATATCGTACATTATACTAGGAAGAAAACATGCTGCTTACACAGGTACAAAATGTGGCATTATATTGACTAAGGGAAGTCAGCTGTAGTTAAGTAGAAGTTCTGTTTTCATCCTTGTGCTGTACATCTTTCTTTATAGGCTTTTCCACACTGTATTCTGTACAGCAGCTAATGAATCAGTGGCTGACCTATTCTTGGGCTGCTGCCGGTTCCTCTGACTGGTCAATACCAGTGCATTCAATTGGATTGTAATTAAATGTTTTCTTAACTTATAATAAGT
Organism: Carcharodon carcharias; assembly: GCF_017639515.1. NCBI lineage: Eukaryota > Metazoa > Chordata > Chondrichthyes > Lamniformes > Lamnidae > Carcharodon > Carcharodon carcharias. Next base: position 98,939,084 of record NC_054480.1, read on the forward strand.
CAGGATTTTGGTGAAATACAGCAGCTTCTACTGCTGATTAATCATCTTGTTGGGTGCTTGGATAATCTTGGGGTTCTGAATGTTGTCCCAGTTACTCTATTGACACAAGCAAGTCAAACTACATTGGATTTTCTGATTGATGTCTTTACAGTCTTCTAAAGGAAACCAAGAAAACCACACATGGAACTTAAATGATCTCATTCAGATTTTCACTTTTATTGAAACTTAAGTTCAAGTAGTGTGAAATAGAAATGGTTAATACATTTCATGAGCTAAAGTAGACCATCACATGTCTCCCCCCCCCCGCCTCCCATTAACCTGTCACGGATGCACTGGCAGCAGCTGAGGAGGTCAGCTATTTGTCAATCATGAGACAGTTTGAAGATGCAAATAGATGGGAAGCACACAAAACTCTCAATTTCTCAAATTTTGTTTTCAACAAAAAATTCTCATGCTGCTGAAATAACTGTTTTTCTGAACTCAACTTGATGCCAGGTTACATACTGGGCATACATTACATCACCTTTCCTTTCTAGTGTCACGTATACAATATTTGCGACCCAGTAACTGATAAACGGCAGAACAGTAAATATGAAAAAAATGGAGGTGATGTAAAGATGGGTAGAGTAGCTATAAATCATTTTAATTTAAAATACATTTAAGGCTAATAATTGAATCATTGGCTGTTTGAAATCTAAAAAAGGCCTAGCTATTACATTTGTAACTCAGCTGGTTTCACTCAGTCCTCATTTATCTGTGTCTTTATCAATGGGCATTCCACAGGTAAAGTACTTAGATACAGGAATATAATAAAGCAGATACACTAGGAAATATGTGTTGAGACAGCAGGTTTCACCAGTAACCACTAATGAACCAAACAAACTCCATGTAATGAATCAGGCAGGAAATGTGCTTTGTGCATGGGACTGTTATCAGACATTACCACACTGTCAATTTTAAACCCCATTGTTGAAGGGGAAGTTCTGTCCATTTTTCCAGTTTACTCTCCTCAAATTCCTGATATGCTGGGTTATAATTCCATGTGCAGTAGGCATCCTCATGACTTTTAATATCATAGCAAGAAATCCCAGCTCTGTGGAACAGACAAATTGAAGAGCCATTCTGCTCTGGTTTTACTTATTTCATCATGTTTACTGTGCATAGGCTGCATGACATGGAGATGTACTGCAAGTGGAAATATATATGTATTGCTGTCTCTTATAATAGTTTGACTGGTACCTAGGTTGCAAAATTAATTTGTCAAAGACTGCCTAGAATTTCAATATGTTTGTTAAAAAAGATTCAGGAAATATCCCAGTTTTATCTGTTGAATCTTTGTTCTGTCTGTGGATTGGATTCCTATTTGAAGTGAATAAGGTTCACTTATAAACATTTGCTCCAGTTACAGGACAGGCTTATGAAAACTTGGTGGCTGAGATCATGTCAATGGGTTACGAACGGGAGCAGGTTCTTGCAGCACTACGGGCAAGCTTCAATAACCCAGACAGAGCTGTGGAATATCTTCTGACGGTAAGTCGCAAGTGGACTAAACAATGTTTTAAAGCATTGAAGCAATCATTTCTTGCCTGCAGAGGGAGACACTGACTTAGTACCAATACTGGAGAACTGGAAACGACCTGAAAGATTGCGTGTATAACTGAAGTGAACAAAATGAGCTGAATGACCTTTTCTTCTTTCCCACCTCTTGTCATTGACAAGAGTTGCATAATGGGCATTGATGTTTTTGTATAGATTTTCATCCACCCCTTTTTTTCCATTTGGATTTTTTTCATGTGTAATCCTGAACAGGTTGTTCATTCTTGGATGGCATTACAGTAAAGGCTGATCCTATACCTACTTTTTTGTTTGCCTTGACTTGATTGTAACTCCATAGTGCTCCACTTGTTGAGTGCAGCTAGAACCTAGGATCTTGTCTTCACGGCTTAGCGTTATGCCAGACAATGCCTTTGTTTGCTATACCATGAGGTATTTCTGATGTGTACAGCTTAGTGGAAGGCAGTTTAAATGAAAAATGCTGTGGAAACTATCAAACTAGGTAGTCGATAGTACAGTGAATTGGTGGCAACCAGTAGTAATAACTGCCCCTTAATCTAAAGTGTGCTTAAAGGCAGAATGGCATCATTTTCTGACAGTTATACTCCCTAAATGGGACTGTTGAAAATACGTGAATTATTGGACTTAAAATAGCGCAGCAGAGCTGTAGCACCTTAGTAGTAAACTGCAGGTCTACACCTATGATCCTGTGCTGTTTTGATAGTCGCCAGCCAAGGGTTTAATCAGTATTTGAACAGCCTGATCACCTGACAGATTAGTTTTGGATATTGAGACTCCGTTGTGCTGCTTCTTGGAACCTAAGCATAATCTTAAGTTTTTATATTTGTGATTCCTCAATGGAAAGTTCCAGACAGGAAACGGGGTCTTTGAAATTTGTCCCTACTGTATAAAAATGCTGAATTAGTGTACACTGTTAATAGCGCTGCATTTAATGGCTTTATTCTATTAGACTTGGACTCCACTCAGAGGGCAGATCTTCTGATCTCCACAATTGTGGTTTTGTATCTCCCTTGATACATAAAAATGCCAGAATTGATACAGGTTTTAAAAAGTACTGGTGGCAAAGCTCCTCCTTTTCAGCAAAATCAAAATGTTACATATTCTGGAAATCTGAAATAAAAGCAGAAAACCTTGGGAATATTCAGCACATCAGGCAGCATCTGTGGAGAGAAATAGAGTTAATGTTTCAGGTCCACGACTTTTCATCAGAATTGAAGATAGATAGAAATGTAATTGGTTAGGGGAGAGGACAGGAAGAACAAAAGAGAAGGTCTGTATAGGGTGGGGGGGGCAGGAGAGGTTAAATGATAAAAGTTTCATGGTACAAAAGTCAGCAAGAATAGTAATGGTTGTTGTAAAGAAACAAAAGATGTGTCTAGATGAATAGTTACATAGGCATCTGAATGCAACATAAAGGGATAAAAAAAGCAACGAGAAGACTGAACCAGCAAACAGAATATAGAACACGAATCTAAAAGAGACATGCTGTCAAAGCTTTTTGTCTTGTACTCATTGAGACAGATGTAAGAATGCCAAATTTAAGAGGGAGTAACAATTTATATTGCATGAGAAAAGGGTGCTGATTGGGGTGTTGCCATGGAGAATGCACTAGGGAACAGAGTTGACTGCCAACCAATCAGCGTCCTTTTCTCATAGCCCAAATTATTGCTTCCTTTGAAATTTGGCATTCTTGCATCTGTCCTGATGAGTGCAAGATGAAAAGCTTCAAAAGCATGACTTTTTTTCAGCAAGACTCAAGTTCCATATGACTATTAATCTCTGCTTCCACCTTGTTCTATATTATGATGGAAAACTGTTGAACTCAATGAGTCCAGAAGGCTGCAGAGTACTGAGTTGAAATATGAGCTGCTCTTTCTCAAGCTTGCATTGTGCTTCATTGGAGCACTAGCAAGCCAGGGACAGAGTGAGAGCAAGGTGCAGAACTAAAATGACAAGTGGCAGGAAGTTCAGGGTCATGCTTGCTGATTGAGCTGAGGTGTGTTCCACAGTAGAAGAAACCACATTGTGAACAGCGAATACATCACCACCAATTCTGCCATTTTCAGCATGATGCCACCATTAAACACGTCTTCCTCTGCCCTCCCCTTTCAACTTTCCAAAGGAACCTTCGTTCTGTGATGTCTTTGTTCACTCAATGGTCACCCCAACACCCTCTCCCTTTCTCACGGCACCGTGCCATCTAAGTGCAGGAGGTACAATACCAGATCTTTCACCATCTCTTTTCTCACCATGCAAGGCCCAAACACTCCATCCAAGTGAAACAGCGACTTACTGTATATACACAAGTATTGTCAGCCTCATGTAAAAGTGGACCCCTGACTTTTGGCCAAAAAAATCCAAACTCTTTCTGCTTACCATCTGCTTGCCACTGAAGTCAAATTCGCCCTGTTGCAAATCTACTCATTCATAGAATCATAGACAGAATGAAGGCGGCTGTTCAGCTCCTTGTGTTTTCGTGTGTCAACACATGCTGGTAAGGCTACCACCTCTTTGCGCATGCTGTGTTCCGCCAATCCCACCCTCTAATATGACAATATGGCATCAAGATAGAATGGCAGATACACAACCCAGGTCAAACTTAGTCATTGAGATTGCAGAATAGACAAACAATTGTGCAACAACTAGAGAATTCAAGCTATTGGAAAAGAACATTAGATATTGGAAGAAGCTCTCTACACTGTTTAGGCAGTGCCTAAGAATAAATGTGCAAATGGGAAAACCTAGCATATGGCGCAACTGGGAAGTGAAGATGGAAAATATGTCACTGAAAATTGTCAGAAATGGACTTGAGTTTCTCGCAGCGCTAACTGAATCTTTGCCCTGAAGCAAGCAAAAAAACTTGGTCATTGCAGGTTTCAAAGTCAGTCCAGGAGGCTGTTACCAGGTTTATGAAAAGAAACAACTTTGCACTGTTTCAGAAGGCTCAAATTTTGCATTTTAAATAAATATTCAATAATAAAAATACCTTTGCCTCCTTTTGTGCTACTTTTGGAGCGGGTTTGGTGGGAGCAGTCTCACCTGGCACCTCTCCAATAGTGGGATGATAAGGGAGGGTGGATTTCAACCCCTCAAGTATTAGTCATGTAAAAGTCGGCCCCCTGCTTTTTAGCTTAAAAAAAGCCTTAGAAACTCTACTTTTACACAAGTATATCTGGTACTTGTACTTCTTTCAATTTCACGTACTATACTCGCTGCTCACTAAGTGGGCTCCTCTACATTTGGGAGACCAAATGCAGAGCAAGTAACCGCTTTGCAGAATCCCTCTGTTCAGTCTGCAAGAATGACCCTGAGCTTCCTGTAACTTGTCATTTTAATTCTGCACCTTGGTCTCACTCTCACCTTTCTGTCCTTGGCCTACTACAGTGTTCCAATGAAGCTCAACACAAGCTTGAGGAACAGCACCTTGTCTTTCAACTCGGCACCTGCAGCTTTCTGGACTCATTGAGTCCAACAACTTTAAATCATAACCTCTGCCTCCATCTTATTCTGTTTTTTTTTTGCTGGCTTGGTGTGGGAGGTTTTTAACTTGATTGGCAGGGGATAGGAACCTGAGGACAAATTCATAGTGGGAGACAGAAAATTATCAATTTACTCTGAAAGACAGAAGAAGCAAAGATTAAAAGGTTTACAGCACAGGAATTTGGAAATGTTAAGAGGTATTTATTTAAATGCAAGGAGTATAGCAAACAAAGCCAATGAGCTGAGGGCATAGGTAGATACGTGGCAGCATGATATCATTACTATAACGGAAACTTGGCTTAAAGAGGGGCAAAATGACAGCTCAACATCCTTGGATATAGGGTTTTCAAGTAGAGAGGGGGCTAAAAAGGTTGGGTTGTAGCATTGTTGGTTAAAGAATCAATTACATTTGTGAGGAGGGATAATATACTAAATGAAGCATCAAATGAGGCTATATGGGTTGAACTCAGAAATAAAGAAAGGAAACTATACTACTAGGAGTGTACTATAGACATCCAAATAGTGAGAAGGAGATAGAAAGCAAACATGCAGGAAAATTTCCGAGTGCAGAAACAATAAGGCACTGATAGTTGGGAACTTCAACTACCCTAATATCAGCTGGGATTCAAACAGTGTAATAGGCACAGAAGGCACACAATTCTTGAACTGCATTCAAAATAACTTTTTAGCCAGCACATAACAAGTCCAACGAGAGGGAGTGCAATTCTGGATTCAGTCTTAGGAAATGAAGCTGGGCAAGTGGTTGAAGTAGCAGTGGGTAACTATTTTGGTGATAATGACCATAATGCAGTTTGATTTAGCATAATTATGGAAAAGCATAAAGATAGAACAGGGGTAAAATTTCCAAATTGGAGAAAGACAAATTACGAAGCTGAGATGTGATCTGGTGAAAGTGGACTTGTTACAGCTACTTGAAGGAAATCAATGACAGATCAGTCAGAGGTATTCAAAAGCGAGACTACAGGCACAGTGTACATATGTCCCCACAAAGAAGAAGGGCAGTATTGCCAAATCTAGAGCCTCCTGGTTTAATAGAAGGATACAGTGTAAGATAAAGGAGAAAGAGAAAGCGGTTGATAGCCACAAAAAGCTTAATATTGTAGAAAGTTTAGAGTATAGAAGATACAGGAGTGAAGTAAAAAAGGTAATTAGGAAAGCAAAAAGAGGATAAAAAATATTGGCAGGTAAAATCAAAGAAAATCCAAAGATGTTTTACCAATACATTAAGAGCAAGAGAATAACTAAGGAAAGGGTAGGGCCGATCAGAGATGTACATGGTAACTTGTGGGTTGATGCAGAAGATGTGGGCAGGGTTCTCGAGTACTTTGCCTTCACTAAGGAGGGATGATGCAGATATTCTAGTTAAAGAGGAGTGTGAAACATTAGGTACAATAAGCATAGTGAGAGAGGAAGTACTGGAGGGACTGACATCCTTGAAGGTGGATAAATCACCGGGGCCAGATGGATTTATACCAGGCTGTTAAAGGAAGCCAGAGGGGAAATAATGGATGTTCTGAGGATCATTTTCCAATCCTTAATAGATACAGGTGAGGTACCAGAGGATTGGAGGTCTATGAATGTGGTACCATTATTTAAAAAAGGCGTGAGGAATAGGCGAAACAATTATAGGCTGGTCAGTCTGACTTCGGTGGTAGGCAAATTATTAGTTAGGATAAACTGTCAATTAGAAAGGAATGGATTAATCCAGGATAGTCAGCATGGTTTTGTTAGAGGAAGGTTGTGTGTTTCTCAAAAAATTCAATTAAATTAGTAAGTAACGAGGAGGACTGATGAGGGTAGTGCAGTGAATGCTGTCTACATAGATTTTAGTAAGGCACTTGACAAGACCCACATGGCAGACTGATCAGAAAAGTAAAAGCCCATGGGATACAGGGGAAGGTGGCAAATTAGATCCAAAATTGATTCAAGCAAAGGGTAATGGTTGATGGATGTTTTTGTGAATGGAAAACGGTTTCCAGCAGTGTTCCACAGGCTCAGTATTGGGTCCCTTGCTGTTTGTTGTATAAATTAATGATTTGGACTTAAATGTGGGAAGCATGATTGGGAAATTTGCAGATGACAAAAATTGCTATGTAGCTGATAGTGAAAAGGTCGTCTCCAGAATGATATCAATGGTATGGTTGAGTGGGTGGAAAAATGACAGATGGAATTTAATCCAGAGAAGTGTGTGGTAATGCATTTGCGGAGGGCAAACTAAACTAGGGAATACACAATAAATGGGAGGATATTGGGAAGGGGAGAGGAAGTGAGAGACCTTGGAGTGCATGTCCACAGGTCCCTGAAGGTGGCAGGACAGGTGGATAGGGTTGTAAAGAAAGCATATGAAATACTTTCCTTTATTGGACGAGGTATAGAATATAAAAGTAGGGATGTAATGATGGAACTGTATAAAATGCTGGTTAGGCCACAGCTGGAATTTTGGTATAGTCCTGGTTGCCACATTATAGGAAGGACATAGTTGCTCTGGTGAGAGTACAGAGGAGATTTATAAGAATGTTGCCAAGGCTTGAAAATTATAACTATGAGGAAAGATTGGATAGGCTAGGGTTGTTTTCCTTGGAACTGAGGTGGCTGAGGGGTGACCTGATTAAGGTGTACAAGATTGAGGGGCCTAGATAGAGTAAAGAGAGATACCCTCTTCTCCCTAGCAGAAAGGTCAATTACCAGGGGTACAGATTTAAGGTGGTCGGTAGAAGGGTTAGAGGACATGAGGAAAAACTTCTTCACCCAGAGGGTGGTGGGTGTTTGGAATTCACTGCCTAGTTTGGTGGTGGAGGCAGAAACTGTCAACTCATTTAAAACGTACCTGTATCCGCACCTGAAACAAAGCTATGGGCCAGGTGCTGGAAGGTGGAATTGGAATGTACAGCTAGATTTTTCTTTTTTCTTTTTTAGCTACTGCAGACACAATGGGCTGAATAGCCTCTTTCTATGCCGTAACTTTCCTGTTGTGCAATGGTCTTATCTCGTTTCTTTCCTTCATTCTTTCGTGCTGCATCAGGCAGCTGCTATGTAGCCATTCACAACTCATCTGGACACATTTTTATTTCTTTACTATACTCAATGCCACTCTTGCTGGCCTTTGCATCATGAAATCTTTTGTCATTTAATCTCTCCTGCCTCTGCCCTATCACAGACCTTCCCTTTTGTTCTTTCCCCTCCCATCTTCCACTGGCTGAAAGCCTATTACAATTCTATTTTCCTTCAGTTGTAACGAAAGGTCATCAACCTGAAACATTAACTCTTTCTCTCCCCAGATGTTGCCTGACCTTGCTGAGTATTTCCAGTATTCTGTTTTTACTCCTTTTTAACATGATATCAATTGAGATTGAGGCAATAGCTTGCAAACTTGGTCTCGTGGTTCGTTTACTTTTGTTGTAAGTAAAACTAGGCCGACTATTTTACCATTTTCTCATCAGAGGTTGTATAGCCGTGGCAAGGGAAATGTACTTTTTTCTTGAATAAAAGCAAAATATTGTGGATGTTTGAAATCTAAAATAAAAACAAAATTCTGGAAAAGTGAGTTGGTCTGTTCGTCTGTGGAGAAAGAAACCGAGTTAGTAATATTTCCAGCACTTTGTTTTTATTGCAAGTCACCAATCCAAGATTGAAAAAAATGTGAATCCTGCCACTTGTTCAAGAATGAAGCATGTTTGGCACTGATCTATTCTGGCCTTTGAATGTTCTGCTTTGGTTTGGTAATTCCAATTATGTTAATTAATTTTGAGAGTTCTATTCTTTTTGTTTCATGCTCATCTTGTAGTACTAGTTTCCTGGATGATGGCATGGGGAGAGGGGTGGGTGTGTGCGTTGCGCAGATTGTTTCCTAGTGTTTGGCCTGATTTGTAGTGCTGTCTTCAGTTTGTATAGCTGAATGTTACAGAAGGCATGTAATAGGTGTTTTGCTCTTCATTTAGGGAATCCCGGCAGAACCGGAAGTTCCAGAAGAGCCACAACCTCGAGTCACAACACAACCGCCATCACAGCCGGCATCACAGTCTGCACCAAGCAGTGAGTGCAATCGATTAGTGTGGGTAACAGAAAAGTGTTTAACTTTATTGCTTTATTGATATGGGTAGTGTAGCATGCAATCACAAAAAAACTATTATACTGGAATGTAGCAAGTTATCACACTGATGCTGAGCAGTTATTCTTTGAAGTGTTATTAATGTGGGAATAGTCAGTCATTGAACTGTAAAGGGACGTGGAACCAGAAAATCCGCATACATAATACATAAAATTATACAGGTTAAATTCACTTAAATGAAGGTCTTTGTTTTGGTTTGTGAAGGTTGCTAACTATTGGTGGTTTCTTCTAGGTAACCCACTGGAATTTCTGCGAACTCAACCCCAGTTTCAGCAGATGCGTCAGATAATACAACAGAACCCGGCACTACTTCCGGCCCTTCTCCAGCAGCTCGGTAGAGACAACCCAACACTGTTACAAGTATGGCCATCCGCTTGTTGCCTGTCCAGTATCAATCACATCAGTGTTGCTGTTGGCAAAAATGACATACCCCATACACTCTATCTCCTCTTTTCAATCTGGTTACTTCTGTTGGATTACAGTTCCATGGCTGCCAAGAAGGCCTTTCAGTGCCTTGCCTCAATTGGCTGCTATTCACATGCAAACCCGAACTGAGTGGCCTGCAGGAAATCACAGCAGGCCCGATACTTTCTTTGCTTGATGTTTGCACAGGTCTACTTTCCAGTCAGTGCCACTAGAAACATGGAAGTTATGATTTATTCCTTCTCCCCAGCATAAACAGCTAAAAAGACTATAAGAGGTGGTGGTTTTAATTTTTGTGACATGCCATTGCTTTCAAATGTCTTACCTCAAGCTTTAGCTCAACCAAACTGATGGATTGCAAGCCTCAATGTTGGCTCTTGAGTCTTCAATGAAATGAATTTGGGCAGCCAAAACCTATTTCTTAGATAATAAAAGCTTTAAACTGTTCATAAATCAGTAGCCATTATGGGAAGTAGAAATCTTGTAACAAAGTTTATTTTCTCTCAGTGGAATTAAGGCATTTTGTTGATCCAGAGTACTGGGAACAGAGTACTATTTTCATCCATCTTCTTTGTCTTTTATGGACCAGAGAGTTGAGCAAAATGTTTTTTTGACAACCTGCACAAAGGTAGGTCAAGAAAGCTCTGAGAGAAGGCTCAACATACAGGTTTAGTTATCTTTTAGCAAGGACTCTTCAGAAACCTTTTTGGTTTTCTTAATTGTAGAGTGCAGTATCTCTCATGGTTTCTGCCTGTCACCTTTCTCCAACACTAGCCCCACCGCCCCACCTCCCGGGCCCAGCAATATGTGCGCAGTATCTTTGTAGCCTTGGTTACGGTAATCTGGTAAGAATCTTTTCTCTGGTGCCCCTTCTGGATTGTTGTAATCCTTTCAGTTGGCAGTTCCAGTGGACAGTTGGTTCACAACATAATCGTGGGCTTTGTTTTTAGCCATTGGCCAGTAAACTTTACTGGATTGGTTGCTGGATCAGTGGCTGTTGTCCAAGGGTAACCCCATATTTTGCAGTACCAGTGCACCTTTCGTTATCAAAACCTGTATACTTGTGAATATTAGCACATGGTTTCATAGAATCATAGAGCACAGAATGAGGTCATTTGGTCAATCATGTCTTGCTCTTTGAAAGAGATATCCAAATAGTTCCACACCCCTGCTCTTTCCCCAGAGCCTTGTCATTTTCAATACTTTTCCAAGTATTTATCCAATTGTCTTTTGAAAGTTACTATTGAATCTGTGTGCACCACCCTGCCAGACAATGGATTGCAGATCACAACTCTCGTTTAAAAAAAATAAAAAATCTCATCTCCCCTCTAAATTCTTGAGCTCCAGTTATGAACTGTTCTTAAATAGAAACAGTTTCTTCTTATTCACTGTCAAAATCCATTGTAATTTTTAACTGCTTAGAAAAAATGAATGAATGCTTCCCTTTTTAGTTATGTTCTTTAGTTTGGGATGTAGGAGTAGCACACGCTGAAAACAGATTGTTAAAGAGAAAAACAATCTTGATATTGTAAAAAATTCTGCAATAGTAAAGTGGGGACAAGAGAGATTGTGTGCTCACACCTACCTTATAGCTGTTGGATCTTGTTTCAGATTCAGTCCAGCTTTGAAGAGGTGAAAGTGTCTGGTTGTATGAGCCAGAATTATAAAATTTTACAGCACAGAAGGAGGCCATTGGCCCACATTACCTGTGCTGGCTTTTTGAAAGAGCTATTCAATTAGTCCCATTATGCTGCCTTTTCCCATTACAATTGCTCTGGCACTCCAATATCTACTTAGTTCCTTTCCTCATACCCTTTAAAACTTTATTTTTCAATATTTATCTGCTTCCCTTTTAAGTGCTATTATGATTACATCTCTGGTCCTGCTCAGGCAATCCATGTCCCAACAATCTTGGAAAGTTAAAATAAATATCGTAACCTCCCCCTTTGTTCTTGTGATAAATTTATACCCTCTAGTTATCTATTCACTGAGCAGTGAAAAGAGTTTCCTCTTTTACTTTCAAAACCCCTCTTCAATTTGAACAAATCTGTTAATCTTTTAAATTTTCTCTGTTCTAATGGAAAGACTGCCAGTTTCTGTCGTCTCTTCTCATAATTAAAGCCTTTCATCCTTCGCATCATACTGAATTTCTACTGCATCCTCTCCCTAATTTTGTTTCCTTCAGTAAGGACAACTGGACACTATTCGAACAGCAAACCAACCAATAATTTAGATAATGCCTATATGGTGGAGTAGATGAGTTGACCACATTGTACTTGGTTCTGGTTGTCTTTGGTTCACAGTAAAAAAAGCTGCCCCCATCTTGGCACTAGAATGGTAATCAACTGTGGTCACAGGAATGAAAGCCACAAGAAGAAGGGTTTGGGAAGTTGAAAATGGTGCAATAAAAGGTTGTCTTCAGAGGTTTTGGTGGAGTGGATGGAGCTTCATTGGTCTTCCACCTAATTATGTGATACTCAAGCCAGGAGTGGTTGATACTGAAGGTGTGCATCTGACATGCTCCATTTTCCAATTATATCATCTGTTAGAGGTGAAACAGTTCACAAAAAAATGTATTGAAAAACTGGCTGGTGCAATGGATCAGAAACCATTTTTAGTATGTGCATTCAAATCCACGATTAGGTAAAGAATTTCTCTGTTGGCTAGAAGGGTCCTCTGTGCAATGTGTTTGGGCTGTTTCAGTCTAGCAGTGCATTAAAGGGTGCTCTTTCATGGTTGGGATAAAGGAAATTGGGCAGGCAAGGGAAATTAATTTGAAAGGCTACAGAGAGTGGGAGAATGGGATTGGTTGTATCGCTTTGAAGCTGACATGGACTTGACAGGCCGAATGGCCCCCTCCTGTGCTGTGATGACTCTGATTGTAAAGCAGGTTGTGAGACAAAGTAAAAGGTGTAAACTTTACACCTGGTGTGCTGTGTCTTGAGGCTGTTTAATGTTGACATTGTGTTTGGAATAGAAAGTGTCCATTCCAAAGTAACAACACCTTTCACCTTGACACACAAAAAAGTGCTAAATAGTGACTTCTCTGACATCACAACTTGATTCTAGCTATTGAATTGTGTACTTTTAATACTGCAGCTTGTGTCTAAGAGTTCCAAGCTAAAGGAGTTGCTTGCTGATTGGAGTTGTGTCCCAAATTGCCAGTTCTATTGATGTCCACTCATTGTGTTTCTGATTGTCTTCCAGCAAATAACTCAGCACCAGGAGCAATTTGTTCAGATGCTGAATGATCCTTTGGGAGAGGCTGGAAGTGAGGGGGCAGAAGGTCACGGGTCACCACACACTAACTACATCCAGGTTACACCCCAGGAGAAGGAAGCAATAGAAAGGGTAAGTAAACTTTGAAAACCTGAGGATATTTTATTTTTTGAATGTACAGATTTGTAAAGTAAGATGTAATAGAAGTGTGAAATAGAAAATTTATCACTAACAAAAATAGGCATCAAATTTTGATCTACATTTCAGGCCATCAGTGCAATAAAGCCCTTTTTTAAAATGCGCATTTCAGTGTTTGTGTAGTAATTGAGAATAATCATGAAAACAAAAATATATGTTCTAAAGCTGAAATAAAATGGGATCAACAACTTTATTTTTACAAAAACAGAATTACCTGGAAACACTCAGCAGGTCTGGCAGCATCGGCGGAGAAGAAAAGAGTTGATGTTTCGAGTCCTCATGACCCTTCAACAGAACTGACTGAATGTTGGAAGAGGGGTGAAATATAAGCTGGTTTAAGGTGGGTGGTGGGGGGGTGGGTGGAGAGAAGTCGGGGGGTTGGTGTGGTTGTAGGGACAAGCAAGCAGTGTTAGGAGCAGATAATCAAAAGATGTCACAGACAAAGGAACAAAGAAGTGTTGAAGGCGGTGATATTATCTAAACAAATGTGCTGATTAAGAATGGATGGCAGGGCACTCAAGGTACAGCTCGAGTGGAGGTGGGGTGGAAAGACTAGCCTGGCATACAAGATTTAAAAATAATGGAAATAGGCGGGAAAAGAAAAATCTATTTCAATTATTGGAAAAAACAAAAGGAAGGGGGAAGAAACGGAAAGGGGGTGGGGATGGAGGAGGGAGTTCAAGATCTAAAGTTGTTGAATTCAATATTCAGTCCGGAAGGCTGTAAAGTGCCTAGTCGGAAGATGAGGTGCTGTTCCTCCAGTTTGCGTTGGGCTTCACTGGAACAATGCAGCAAGCCAAGGACAGACATGTGGGCAAGAGAGCAGGGTGGAGTGTTAAAATGGCAAGCGACAGGGAGGTTTGGGTCTTTCTTGCGGACAGACCGCAGGTGTTCTGCAAAGCGGTTGCCCAGTTTACATTTGGTCTCTCCAATGTAGAGGAGACCGCATTGGGAGCAACGAATGCAGTAGACTAAGTTGGGGGAAATGCAAGTGAAATGCTGCTTCACTTGAAAGGAGTATTTGGGCCCTTGGACGGTGAGGAGAGAGGAAGTGAAGGGGCAGGTGTTGTATCTTTTGTGTGGGCATGGGGAGGTGCCATAGGTAGGGGTTGAGGAGTAGGGGGTGATGGAGGAGTGGATCAGGGTGTCACAGAGAGAACGATCCCTACGGAATGCCGCCGGGGGGGGGGTGAAGGGAAGATGTGTTTGGTGGTGGCATCATGCTGCAGTTGGCGGAAATGGCGGAGAATGATCCTTTGAATGCGGAGGCTGGCTCTTCCAATATTCAATCAGTTCTGTTGAAGGGTCATGAGGACTCGAAACGTCAACTCTTTTCTTCTCCGCCGATGCTGCCAGACCTGCTGAGTTTTTCCAGGTAATTCTGTTTTTGTTTTGGATTTCCAGCATCTGCAGTTTTTTTATTTTTAACTTTATTTTTACATCTAGTTATCTTGTTGACTGTTGTCTGTATGTATCTAAGTGAGGCAATGTTCCAGCCTTGGAAAAATGCTGTATTTATTCCCAAGAGTTAAACACTCTGTCCAGTGGGATGATTTCAAATATGAAATAGGAAGTGTGCTGCAGCTCCCTTATTTTTCCAAGCCCAGATCCTGTAGCCCTAAAGGGAACCTTTTCTTTGCTGCTTGGCTTCTTCCAGCTATCACCAGAGATACAAGGCTAGTCTGTGGTTGTATATAGTACTAAAATTGGAGCAGCAGAACAAAGTTGCTACTAAAGGCAGACCTCCCATGTTTATGGCAAAAATACAACTCCTTGAGCTTGACATTTAACTCATATATATCCAAACCATATGTCCAGCTTTCTAGTGGTGAAGTTTCACATGTTACCCACACACGTAACACCCTCCCATCCTATGTTACCTAGAATTTGTGCATAAGCTGTATGTAATCAAGCTTGCTGGAGTATGCATTTGGCTCGAGCCCCTTGCTACCTCAGCACAGTTTATCCAGACCTTTTTCTGCCTCCATCAGGATTCATTTGGTGAATCTAATGTATGAAGATGAAGTTAGCAGACAGTTGGGAATAAAGACCGTGGTTCAATTTTATTCTTAAGATAGCTTTCATATTGTTTAAAAGAGTGTTTGTAACATATGTATGTAGCATAACAGAAGCTACAAAATGTTAGGACTTGGGTACAAATGTGCAATCATCAATTTGAACCGTGTAGCTTGCCTAATGGTAGTTAGTGAAAAGAGACCAATTGTGGGAAGATGATGGTGTAGTGGTAATTCAGAGGTACAGACTAATGCTCTGAGGACACAGGTTCAAATCCCACTATGGCAGCTAGTGGAATTTAAATTCAACTAATAAATCTGGAATATAAAACTAGTCTCAGTAATGGTGACCTTGAAAACTGCATCAATTGTTGTAAAAATCCACCTGATTCACTAATATCCTTTTAGGGAAGGAAATCTTATCCAGTCTGGCCTATATATGACCCACAGCAATGTGGTTGACTCTTAATTGTTCTCTGAAAGAGCCTAGGAAGCCAGTCAGTTCAAGGGCAATTAGGAATGGGCAATAAATGCTGGGCTTGCCAGCAATCCCCACATCCTATGAAAGTATAAAGAAAAAATGGCGCACTCAGAATTGTTACAGCGCAGCTGAAAGACATTCGGCCCATCATGTCTGCAATAGCTCTCCGAATGAGCAACTCACCTAGTGCCATTCCTCCGCCTTCTTCCTGTAACCCTGCACGTTTTTCCTTTTCTGATAACAGATCATTTCCTTTCGAATGCTTCGATTGAACCTATCCCCACCACACACTCGGCCAGTGCACTCTGAACCTCAACCGCTCGCTGCATGAAGAAACCCCTCCCCGTATCACTTGCCTCCATTACCAACCACCTAAATCCGTGCCCTCCCATCATGAGTGGGAACAGTTTCTCCCCATCCACCCAGCACAAGCCCCTTGTGATCATTTATACTTCCATCAAATCTCCACCCAACCTTCCCCTATCTGGGGAAAACATCCTTAACTTCTCCAATGCATCCTCACAGCTGAAGCTCCCCACCCTGGCTGGAACCACTCGTGTGAATCTCCCCTGCACCCCCTTCAATGCCCCCGCATCCCTCCTAAATTGTGGCCCCAGAACCAGTCCAGCTGAGGTTGAACCAGTGAACTATGTAAATTCAACTCAACCTCCCTACTCTTGCACTCCAAGTCTCTACCAGTAAAGCCTGAGATACCGCATGCTCTACTAATCGTGCTCTCAATCTGTCCTGCCACCCCAACGACCAACCCACATATACGCACTTGTGCTTCTGCTCCTGCACCCCCTTTAGAGTTGCACTTTTTATTTTATGTTGTCTCTCCAATATTCATATTTCTCTGCATTAAGCTTTATCTGCCACCTGTCCGCCCATTCCACCAACCTGTCTAAGCGCCTTCTATGTTCTACACTATCCTCCTCCTCAGCCCACGATGCTCCCATGATCTATATAATCCATAAACCCTGAAATAGTGGCCAGCACACCAAGGTCCAGGCCACCAACATACATCAAGAAAAGCATTAGCCCCAACACACGCTCCTGGGGAACCCCAGCACAAAAAACACCCGTTAACCACTGTGCACTGAAGGTGTGGCATATCTGAGTGACCAGCTGTACAGCAGAGTTGCTAGAGGTCCACTGTCTGGTAGAAGTCATGTAGAAGCATTCTAAACCTGGAAGGGCACAATAGCTGCTAACCAGAGAATTTATGGAAAATTAGCACTATTAAAAAGAAACAACACATTAGGTTTCTGATGCATGGAGTCATAGAGATCATCAGCACAGAAAGAGGCCCTTTGGCCTATCAAGTCTGTGCTGGTCAAACAAGTACCTAACTATTCTAATCCCATTTTCCAGTACTAGGCCCATAGCCTTGTATGCCATGGCATCACAAGTGCGCATCCAAATACTTCTTAAATGTTGAGGGTTTCTGTCTCTACCACCCTTTCTGGCAGTGAGTTCCAGATTCCCACCACCCTCTGGGTGAAAAAAATCTTACTCACATCCCCTCTAAACTTCCTGCCTCTTACCTCAAATCTATGCCCCCTGGATATTGATCCCTCCACCAAGGGGAAAAGTTCTTTCCTGACTACCCTATCTATGCCCCTCATAGAATCGAAACAACCTGTAACTCCTGCCCTTGTGCAAATTTGGGGAAAAAGATTTCAATATTAGTAAGGGATGGGTTAAGTACTTGGGTAAAGGACAAGGTAACTAAGGATATAGCCAGTCTCCTACTGATGTGTGAATTCTATAGAGGCATTCCTCCCTCCCATGACAAAACATTTGTTACCCTACCTCCTAGAATTAAGGTAACCTATTGCCTGTATATCAACCAATTTAATTTAATGGAATAGGATGGGGTTATTTTTTGAATGTAAGTGGTGAAGAATATGATTCTTGCTATCTTGATAGCAACACACCTGTACAATTTGTATCGCGGTTTGGTGCCAATCTTTGATAAAGGTGTGGAGCAAGTGTAGCCAGCAGCTGTTAGCTCCTCAAACTCTCTGATGTGGAATGAATCCTGTAGGATCTAAAATGGGTCAGTTTTGCATTGCTTGTCATTTAAAATCTGTGAAATTCGTTCTCCTCTCTAATACAAATCGTAAAAAATTACTCTTCTGTGATTTTGCAAGTATTTCTATCCTTAACGTTTGTGTTTGTTGTAAAAATATTCAGGTCCCTTACTTTCCACGGTGAGAACGTGTAACTGTCTACGACATCTTCTGTTTCCCTTTGACAGGATGGTTGTTCTTGTCAGTCACTCTCTCTCTTTCTCGGTCTCTCTCGCTCTCTCTCTCAGTCTGTCCCTTTTTCTCTCCCACTCTCTCTGTCTGTCCCTTTTTCTTTCTCTCTCTCTCTCTGTCTGTCCCTTTTTCTCTCTCTCACTCTGTCTGTCCCTTTTTCTCTCTCTCACTCTGTCTGTCCCTTTTTCTCTCTCTCTCTGTCCCTTTTTCTCTCTCTCTCTGTCCCTTTTTCTCTCTCTCTCTGTCCCTTTTTCTCTCTCTCTCTGTCCCTTTTTCTCTCTCTCTCTGTCCCTTTTTCTCTCTCTCTCTGTCCCTTTTTCTCTCTCTCTCTGTCCCTTTTTCTCTCTCTCTCTGTCCCTTTTTCTCTCTCTCTCTGTCCCTTTTTCTCTCTCTCTCTGTCCCTTTTTCTCTCTCTCTCTGTCCCTTTTTCTCTCTCTCTCTGTCCCTTTTTCTCTCTCTCTCTGTCCCTTTTTCTCTCTCTCTCTGTCCCTTTTTCTCTCTCTCTCTGTCCCTTTTTCTCTCTCTCTCTGTCCCTTTTTCTCTCTCTCTCTGTCCCTTTTTCTCTCTCTCTCTGTCCCTTTTTCTCTCTCTCTCTGTCCCTTTTTCTCTCTCTCTCTGTCCCTTTTTCTCTCTCTCTCTGTCCCTTTTTCTCTCTCTCTCTGTCCCTTTTTCTCTCTCTCTCTGTCCCTTTTTCTCTCTCTCTCTGTCCCTTTTTCTCTCTCTCTCTGTCCCTTTTTCTCTCTCTCTCTGTCCCTTTTTCTCTCTCTCTCTGTCCCTTTTTCTCTCTCTCTCTGTCCCTTTTTCTCTCTCTCTCTGTCCCTTTTTCTCTCTCTCTCTGTCCCTTTTTCTCTCTCTCTCTGTCCCTTTTTCTCTCTCTCTCTGTCCCTTTTTCTCTCTCTCTCTGTCCCTTTTTCTCTCTCTCTCTGTCCCTTTTTCTCTCTCTCTCTGTCCCTTTTTCTCTCTCTCTCTGTCCCTTTTTCTCTCTCTCTCTGTCCCTTTTTCTCTCTCTCTCTGTCCCTTTTTCTCTCTCTCTCTGTCCCTTTTTCTCTCTCTCTCTGTCCCTTTTTCTCTCTCTCTCTGTCCCTTTTTCTCTCTCTCTCTGTCCCTTTTTCTCTCTCTCTCTGTCCCTTTTTCTCTCTCTCTCTGTCCCTTTTTCTCTCTCTCTCTGTCCCTTTTTCTCTCTCTCTCTGTCCCTTTTTCTCTCTCTCTCTGTCCCTTTTTCTCTCTCTCTGTCCCTTTTTCTCTCTCTCTCTGTCCCTTTTTCTCTCTCTCTCTCTGTCCCTTTTTCTCTCTCTCTCTCTGTCCCTTTTTCTCTCTCTCTCTGTCCCTTTTTCTCTCTCTCTCTGTCCCTTTTTCTCTCTCTCTCTGTCCCTTTTTCTCTCTCTCTCTGTCCCTTTTTCTCTCTCTCTCTCACCATTTATCTCTCTCTCTCTGCCCTTTTTCTCTCTCTCTCTGTCCCTTTTTCTCTCTCTCTCTGTCCCTTTTTCTCTCTCTCTCTGTCCCTTTTTCTCTCTCTCTCTGTCCCTTTTTCTCTCTCTCTCTGTCCCTTTTTCTCTCTCTCTCTGTCCCTTTTTCTCTCTCTCTCTGTCCCTTTTTCTCTCTCTCTCTGTCCCTTTTTCTCTCTCTCTCTGTCCCTTTTTCTCTCTCTCTCTGTCCCTTTTTCTCTCTCTCTCTGTCCCTTTTTCTCTCTCTCTCTGTCCCTTTTTCTCTCTCTCTCTGTCCCTTTTTCTCTCTCTCTCTGTCCCTTTTTCTCTCTCTCTCTGTCCCTTTTTCTCTCTCTCTCTGTCCCTTTTTCTCTCTCTCTCTGTCCCTTTTTCTCTCTCTCTCTGTCCCTTTTTCTCTCTCTCTCTGTCCCTTTTTCTCTCTCTCTCTGTCCCTTTTTCTCTCTCTCTCTGTCCCTTTTTCTCTCTCTCTCTGTCCCTTTTTCTCTCTCTCTCTGTCCCTTTTTCTCTCTCTCTCTCTCTCGGTCTGTCTGTCTCTCTCTCTCTCTCTCTCTCGGTCTGTCTGTCTCTCTCTCTCTCTCTCTCTCGTCTGTCTGTCTCTCTCTCTCTCTCTCTCTCGGTCTGTCTGTCTCTCTCTCTCTCTCTCTCTCGGTCTGTCTGTCTCTCTCTCTCTCTCTCTCTCGGTCTGTCTGTCTCTCTCTCTCTCTCTCTCTCGGTCTGTCTGTCTCTCTCTCTCTCTCTCTCTCGGTCTGTCTGTCTCTCTCTCTCTCTCTCTCTCGGTCTGTCTGTCTCTCTCTCTCTCTCTCTCGGTCTGTCTGTCTCTCTCTCTCTCTCTCTCGGTCTGTCTGTCTCTCTCTCTCTCTCTCTCTCTCTCTCTCTCTCTCACACTTCCTCTCGGTCTGTATCTCTCTCTCTCTCGGTCTGTCTGTCTGTCTCTCTCTCTTCCTCTCGGTCTGTCTGTCTGTCGCTCTCTCTTGGTCTGCCTGTCTGTCGCTCTCTCTTGGTCTGTCTGTCTGTCGCTCTCTCTTGGTCTGTCTGTCTGTCGCTCTCTCTTGGTCTGTCTGTCTGTCGCTCTCTCTCGGTCTGTCTGTCTGTCGCTCTCTCTCGGTCTGTCTGTCTGTCTCTCTCGGTCTGTCTGTCTGTCGCTCTCTCTCGGTCCGTCTGTCTGTCTCTCTCTCTCGGTCCGTCTGTCTGTCTCTCTCTCTCGGTCCGTCTGTCTGTCTCTCTCTCTCGGTCCGTCTGTCTGTCTCTCTCTCTCGGTCCGTCTGTCTGTCTCTCTCTCTCGGTCTGTCTGTCTGTCTCTCTCTCTCGGTCCGTCTGTCTCGGTCTCTCTCTCTCTCTCGGTCCGTCTGTCTCGGTCTCTCTCTGTCTCTCGGTCTGTCTGTCTCGGTCTCTCTCTCTCTCTCTCTCTCGGTCTGTCTGTCTCGGTCTCTCTCTCTCTCTCTCGGTCTGTCTGTCTCGGTCTCTCTCTCTCTCTCTCGGTCTGTCTGTCTCGGTCTCTCTCTCTCTCTCTCGGTCTGTCTGTCTCGGTCTCTCTCTCTCTCTCTCGGTCTGTCTGTCTCGGTCTCTCTCTCTCTCTCTCGGTCTGTCTGTCTCGGTCTCTCTCTCTCTCTCTCGGTCTGTCTGTCTCGGTCTCTCTCTCTCTCTCTCGGTCTGTCTGTCTCGGTCTCTCTCTCTCTCTCTCGGTCTGTCTGTCTCGGTCTCTCTCTCTCTCTCTCTCTCTCTCTCTCTCTCTCTCTCTCGGTCTGTCTGTCTCTCTCTCTCTCTCTCTCTCGGTCTGTCTGTCTCTCTCTCTCTCTCTCTCTCTCTCTCTCACACTTCCTCTCGGTCTGTATCTCTCTCTCTCTCGGTCTGTCTGTCTGTCTCTCTCTCTTCCTCTCGGTCTGTCTGTCTGTCGCTCTCTCTTGGTCTGCCTGTCTGTCGCTCTCTCTTGGTCTGCCTGTCTGTCGCTCTCTCTTGGTCTGCCTGTCTGTCGCTCTCTCTTGGTCTGCCTGTCTGTCGCTCTCTCTTGGTCTGTCTGTCTGTCGCTCTCTCTTGGTCTGTCTGTCTGTCGCTCTCTCTTGGTCTGTCTGTCTGTCGCTCTCTCTTGGTCTGTCTGTCTGTCGCTCTCTCTTGGTCTGTCTGTCTGTCGCTCTCTCTCGGTCTGTCTGTCTGTCGCTCTCTCTCGGTCTGTCTGTCTGTCTCTCTCTCTCGGTCTGTCTGTCTGTCGCTCTCTCTCGGTCCGTCTGTCTGTCTCTCTCTCTCGGTCCGTCTGTCTGTCTCTCTCTCTCGGTCCGTCTGTCTGTCTCTCTCTCTCGGTCCGTCTGTCTGTCTCTCTCTCTCGGTCTGTCTGTCTGTCTCTCTCTCTCGGTCTGTCTGTCTGTCTCTCTCTCTCGGTCTGTCTGTCTGTCTCTCTCTCTCGGTCCGTCTGTCTCGGTCTCTCTCTCTCTCTCTCTCGGTCCGTCTGTCTCGGTCTCTCTCTGTCTCTCGGTCTGTCTGTCTCGGTCTCTCTCTCTCTCTCTCTCTCTCGGTCTGTCTGTCTCGGTCTCTCTCTCTCTCTCTCTCTCTCTCTCTCTCGGTCTGTCTGTCTCGGTCTCTCTCTCTCTCTCTCGGTCTGTCTGTCTCGGTCTCTCTCTCTCTCTCTCGGTCTGTCTGTCTCGGTCTCTCTCTCTCTCTCTCGGTCTGTCTGTCTCGGTCTCTCTCTCTCTCTCTCGGTCTGTCTGTCTCGGTCTCTCTCTCTCTCTCTCGGTCTGTCTGTCTCGGTCTCTCTCTCTCTCTCTCGGTCTGTCTGTCTCTCTCTCTCTCTCTCTCTCTCTCGGTCTGTCTGTCTGTCTCTCTCTCTCTCTCTCGGTCTGTCTGTCTCTCTCTCTCTCTCTCTCTCTCTCGGTCTGTCTGTCTGTCTCTCTCTCTCTCTCGGTCTGTCTGTCTCTCTCTCTCTCTCTCTCTCTCGGTCTGTCTGTCTCTCTCTCTCTCTCTCTCGGTCTGTCTGTCTCTCTCTCTCTCTCTCTCGGTCTGTCTGTCTCTCTCTCTCTCTCTCTCTCTCTCGGTCTGTCTGTCTCTCTCTCTCTCTCTCTCTCGGTCTGTCTGTCTCTCTCTCTCTCTCTCTCTCTCGGTCTGTCTCTCTCTCTCGGTCTGTCTCTCGGTCTGTCTCTCTCTCTCGGTCTGTCTCTCGGTCTGTCTCTCTCTCGGTCTGTCTCTCTCTCTCGGTCTGTCTCTCGGTCTGTCTCTCGGTCTGTCTCTCGGTCTGTCTCTCTCTCTCGGTCTGTCTCTCTCTCTCGGTCTGTCTCTCTCTCTCGGTCTGTCTCTCTCTCTCGGTCTGTCTCTCTCTCTCGGTCTGTCTCTCTCTCTCGGTCTGTCTCTCTCTCTCGGTCTGTCTCTCTCTCTCGGTCTGTCTCTCTCTCTCGGTCTGTCTCTCTCTCTCGGTCTGTCTCTCTCTCTCGGTCTGTCTGTCTCGGTCTCTCTCTCTCTCTCTCTCTCGGTCTGTCTCTCTCGGTCTCTCTCTCTCTCTCTCTCTCGGTCTGTCTGTCTCGGTCTCTCTCTCTCTCTCTCTCGGTCTGTCTGTCTCGGTCTCTCTCTCTCTCTCTCTCGGTCTGTCTGTCTCGGTCTCTCTCTCTCTCTCTCGGTCTGTCTGTCTCGGTCTCTCTCTCTCTCTCGGTCTGTCTGTCTCGGTCTCTCTCTCTCTCTCTCTCGGTCTGTCTCT